>NC_135642.1:20801252-21103960 GCF_053574225.1 Canis aureus
TATTTTGAGCTCATATGTTTGGACAATATCAGCATCAATCCAAAATTAGCACAGTTTACACTTACCTTGAACCCAGCTCCATGTGTCCTAAATCTGAATCAATAGCCTTCTCATATCCCTTAGCATGGGTGTTACCAATGGAACAAGTCTAGCCACATGCTCTTTTAATTCCCACACAATTTTAGGTGCTTCTAAGAAGACAATATGCCCTTTACTCTGCCACCCAGTTCTGGAGAAAACTATACGTTTTGAGATCTTCAATGAGGAATGGAGACTTCCATTTCTCTCACATATGTGCTTAATACTTCATTGGAACATCAGTCATTCTTTTTTATGGATTTCTTTGAAGCCAAGAAATTACTTGTAATAATATGTATTTTTATTCTCCAGAAATTCTAATTGTTAACAGTAATCTTATGAAACAGTTTTTAAAATGAAACTCAAAATACAATACTGAACCACATTTGGAATGGATTTGTTTTTTTATGCCCTAGTGATACTATTTCTTCTTGTATATTCCAATAATGCAAATATCTTATACTGACTAGAAGAATCCAAGTATTATGAGCACCCTACTAACTCATAAATTAAGAGCCATTCAGATAAGACTATCAAGATTAGTGCTTTTTTATTTTAAAAAAAAATCAAAATACTGTATCACTATTACAATCATGAAATGCTTCAACCAGTCCTTCTCTTTTTTAATATCCTTCCCATACCCATCCCAATTTCTCTATTATGCCCAGTGCATGCAATTACCCTGACTGCCAGGTATAAGTTAACAGATATTAATAGGAAAATATGTTTTTAGCATTTGTAACTTGAAAAGATTTATAATATCGATAGAGGATTGTCAGCCCATCACTGGCAGGCAAATTTCTCCTTCTCAATAGAGCAATAGAAATATTATTTTGTCTGAATATAGAATTTAATGAGGATGCTGTTTGCTCCTCTATATCCACATTCTATCTTCTCCACTCTGCCCTTGTCATGGGAAGCTGACCTATAAGGTCCTTACCCTCTGGCCCCTGGTTGGCTTTAGCCAACTGGTGGTTCTGGCAGATCAGAGTAGCCAGAGGAATGTGGAATGGGGTATTTCTTTTCTTGTGGCTTCCTTCAAGCTGAATTAGCCTGATGATAGCCCCATCTGCCATGAACAACCCTTAGATACAGATAATTGCTTCCTCCCTTTGCCCCTTCAGACCAAGAGTAGTATTGCCATCCATGTGCTACAATACATGCTTTTCTTTGACCCGCCCCCCCCCTTTTTTTTTTGCCCTTTTGTAAACAGTGCCTTCATTATTAATCTTTCTACAAGCTTCCTCATTTCAGGATGACATCTCTTTCCTGGCAAGATGCTGACTGATAAATATATCTGGTTATTGGGCCCATACATATTCTCACAGAAGTAAAAGCATATTCAAGAATTAACAGCAGTAGAGGTAAAAAGAGACTTATTATTTAGTCACAACTGTATCTAACCTGAAAATAATCCCCTAAATTGATTAGATAGGAATCATAGAAAAGGACCAATCAAGTCACCCCCTGAAAGCTGAGCATTCTATTCTCTGGGCCCCAAAATAAGCCTCTCTCACTTCAGCGCAAGTTTTGCCAAGAAGTTTCAGTATTGGAACAGGTGGAATTTGGTAGGACTAGAAATGGTAGTATCATGTCCAGGCTGACTCTTCTTGACAATTTCTACGTTAGAAACATATATGAAGGCTTAGAGAGAAACTGCTCAGGACAGGAAGGGAGCAGACTAGCATCGATTATATAACCCGTTATGAGACAGGCTCTGTGCCAAGTGCTTTACACACAGCATCTCATTTTGTCCTTCTAACAGTTCTGGTGTCATTAGCCACATTATACAGACAAGGAAGGGTTTAGAGAAGTGGTTTCCCTCATATCATACTGTTAGAACATAGCAGAGTAAGGTGTCTTTCTTCAAAGCCCATATTCTTTTGACTCTACCATTTTACTCTATTATGAAGTGTGTCGACAATGAATAAGACATTTAAAGCCAATATGTAGAAACTCAAGAATCTAAATAAGTACCATTTCCCTGAAAGATCAGATATTGTGGAAAAGATACACATTTACTCCAAAGTTGTCATTACTGAAATCTTTGTTAAAATTTCTTCTCCTAGAACTACTTGGAACATTCTTTAGAATGTCCTCTTACTCTTTGAAGATGGGGCTCTTTATCCTTAGAAAAGACATGAAGGGATGTCTTATGTTTGGAAATGTAGAAAAGCCTCTCTTAGAAAGCAGGTAGGGTGAATATGTTTTTTAGGGGCTGAAAAATGAAGTAGTAAGTCTAATTATTCAAGCCTACTTGCATTTAACAAAAACAGGCTCTTGTTCTACAGCATCTGTATTGGTCACTAAACAAATAGCAAAAGAGTTTTATGTAACACTGACCAAAAGAGCTCCAATTAAAAATTTTAAATGGGGTGCCTGGGTGGCTCAGTCAGTTAAGAATCTGCCTTCAGTTCAGATCATGGTCCTGGGGTGCTGGGATCAAGCCCTTCATCAGGCTTCCCACCCAGTGGGGAGTCTGCTTCTCTATCTACCCCTCCCCCTGCCACTTATGCATGTTCTCTCTCACTCTCTCAAATAAATAAGTAAAATCTTTTTTAAAATTAAACTTTTTTAAAACTTAAAAACTTCAAAGAGATCTCATTTTTTTGTTTCTGAGAGATTGTGATTGAAATTGAGACCTCAAAAATGCTCAAAAGCAAATACTCACATAGTCATCTGTGGCATCTTTGACAGCTGTCATAGTTATCACCAAAACCAAAGGCACAATGGTGGTAAACCAGGTCAAGGAGGAGATTTCTGGAATCAGCTAAAACAAACATTTCAAATAGTTTAGGGCTTTTAAGTTAGGAAATACATCTTCCAAATTTTGTCATCATTTATGACTCAGAAAAAGCAATGGGATTACATTTAGTTATTTGTACAAATGTAGAATAACTTTCAATAATTAAATATTTGCATTCACTTCTAAGATACAGAGAAGTATCACCAAACCAATTTTCAGGCTACTTGACAAAAACTAAAATTTTTATACCAACTTGAGAAGTAAGCTTCTTAAAATCTTTCAGATAATTATCTTTCCCTAGGATTATACCCATCACTGTCTTTTCTCAGCTTTTCATCTCAACTTTTAACAATTTTACTAGTTCTCAGCAATTCCAAAAGAGAGATTCTTTGAGAATCTACTTTGCACCAAACACTGTGCCAAGTACTTTCCATATATTATGTCATTTGGCCCTCAGAAAGTTCATTGAGTTATACTCTATATCAGAGTTGTTTTGCACATACCCATAGGATTTGTATTCCATATAAATAGCATCCCCAATGTACAACATAGAAAACATTGTGAATAGTGCCCTGGAGTCAGGAAATGTTATACTCCTAGGTATCATTTTCCCATTTTATAGTAAGTACCCAAGAGGTCACCCAGCTGGGCCAAGAACATACATGGCTAAAATTTGAACCTAGATCTATTTGACTCCAAAATCACCCACTTGAGAGAGACAGTGACAGTTGACATGACTCTTCTAGAAAGATGGTTTTCAAATGGGGTTTGATACGGAGCTGCGTCAGAGCCCAGGTAGGAAACAGTGGGGTGGATATGGTCAGTATATGAAGATCAGGCCCTATCAAAAATAGCTCTCAACTAAATCAATTTTATACAATAGCTTCCATACAAAATTTAAAAACAAACTTAAAAGCCTCTAGGGTACCAATAAAAACATTGGCCTAAGTGGCAGAAAAGATAGATTCTAATCCTAGGTCTATCATTGACTCATGGTAAAAGCTTTACACATCACCTGAACTTTCTGGGTCTCATTTCTTGATCAACAGAAGAAAAGAGCCTGGAAAAAACCATCCCAAAGTCTCCTTCCAGATATAAATTCTGTGAGCAAGAGCTTTTGACTATACATAAGAAAGCCATTAGAGAAATGAGCTCAAAATTCTGGAATGATGTAAAGAGTTATATAAAGAAACCAAAAGCAAATTCACAGAGGGAAAAAAAGAAATCTTGGATCCCAAAGTCTTTTCAATAAATTGTAAGGTATGCTTTAACTGTGGAGTTTTTGTTGCTGTTTTGTTGTGTCGTTCAGCACCCATTTCTTCTCAAGTATTCCTTAAGAAATTATCTCACCCCTTCTACTTTCAGAACATACAATGTTGGCAGACTTATTCCATTCTGCCCCCACATTTTGGCATGTGATCCAGGTTAAGACAACCATTGCTACAAATTCTTGAGTCACCATGATTAGTTTTGGATAAGGATGAAACTCAGCATGGTCCAGTGAGAGCTGATCACAAAATTTGCTGCATAAACAAAGAAAAAAATGATTTTCTTTCTCTCTCTCTCTCTCTCTCTCTCTCTCTCTCTCTCTGTCTCATTAGAATTGAGTCTAGGAGAATAAAGGTCTAAAGCTTTCAGGAGCCACTAGGTAGAATAAGATGAAGGAAAGAGAACATTCTATTGAAATAGTTTGCCCATGAATCCAGTCATACATGAAATGAGATAGATTCCTAAATGTATTTCCTTTTTTGCTTAAATGAATGTTGGTTTCTGTCACTTACAACCAAAAGATTCTTAATACAAATAGTTATTCAATTAAATAAAAATATCACCCCAAAGCTATTAATCTGGACTGTGCACATATAACCCATCTTCTTCTTACCTCCTAAAATTAACACAGCCCAGCACATTCTGAATGTACCACTTTGTTCTGATTAAATTATTCTAAAATAAATACTAGGTAAATAACTGGCTCTCATAAACTGTTTATATGTATGTGTATTCTTTGATTTAGGTATTTTCTTTCCTGAAACATCAGTAAAAGCTGAAATTTTGTTTAAGCTCAAATTTTAGTCAGATGGGAGGAAAAGGAAGTTTATTAACTACCAATTAACCACCAAAAACTATTTTTAAAAACATAGTCACTCTATAGTGAAATAAGATATAGCATATATCACTTATTACATATATAAATGATGTCATTGTTTTTGGAAGCAAATGAAATTTGCCCAATTAGGTTCCACTAACTACTACTCAGACTGCCTCAACTCTGGCAGCACCCATACTGTCAACGCAGTAAGGAGATAAAGGAAGGAGTGAGGCCATGAACAGTAATTATTAGGCTCTGGTTTGGTTCAAATAAAGGGCATAGCTCTATTCTAAAGTGATCTCAGTGTTTAAAATGATGGATGTACTAGTTTTTACTCATTCCTAGCCCTCCCACGTTTGTGAACAGAAACAGCAATAATAACATTCAAAATCTGATAAGAATGGCTTCATGAACATTTAGCTGAGTGAATTAGCTTACTTTTTCAAATTATATGAATACTTTTAACAGATGATGAAGAAATACAACCTAAACATTACCTGTAAAATCAGAAGGAAAAGGAAATAGGCATTTGCCACTCTTTGGAACTGTTCAAATAAATTAATTGGCAAGAAGGTAAGAACATTGTACTTGGATGTGTGGATACGATTATCCTGAAAAAGAAATAGCATCATGTTAGACTAGCACAAGGCATTGCTCATTAATAGAATAGCTCTAAAACTTACCAGGCTAAACATGAGTTATGCCAGAACAAGACAAATAAATCAATTATCTAGAAAATTTTAAGTTCTCTTGGCCCAAGGTCTTCATTTTTCCCAAGACAGCACTCTCCTGATATAGATGAAATTACTAGCCAATGCCATAAAATCATCCATGACTTAAAAATGCAGCAAGTACAAAAATCTGCCCCTGAGATATTTTACTCTTAAGCATCATTCATTTGGCAAATACTGCTTGAGCACTTACTGTATGCAGAGATGGAGCTTGTGCTGGGGTGCATGAGGTTGGAAGAAACTTCAGGGATTATCTAGTGTACCTTCCCATTCTTTAGGTAACTGACAAGGGGGATCCTAGGCCTATCTTTGAAAGTCTTCTGTGATGGGAAACTGACTACCTCATGAAGCAGTCTATTTCAGGTTTGGAATTGCTAGAAAAGCTCTGTTATGAGAAACCCAAATCGTCCTAACTATTTTACCAGATGCCAACTTCCATCCTCAGGATGGACTACACCAAGTCTAAGCCCTTTATATGCTGTAAACCCTCAAATATTTGAAGACCACTTACAGGAATTCCCAAAATCTTCTCCATTCTGTTCTAGGCATTCTCAAACCCCTCAGCCACTCCATGACTTATTTTTTAGACATCTCTTCCTGATCAGTTTCTTCTAGATTTATCCCAATCTCTCTGTGTCTCTCTTAAAACATGCTGCACAGAACCGTACACATATTGCAGATCTGATTCAACCAGCTCAATTACAAAAGACTTTGATGTTCTGTGTTCCAGACCGTTGTATTAACATACCGTAAAGTTTCATCAGCATTTTGGCAATTGTATCTCGCTGTTTATTCACTGAGTTTTGATTAAGTAAAATCTCTAAATCATTTCTTCATAAATCACTATGAAATCAGGTCTCCCCTTCCTAATCACTTATGGTTGATTTTTTAAAATATTGCTGTACAAGTTTTTTTCATATACTCCTATTATACCAATCAAATGAAAAAAATATTTTTAATATACCATCTTAAACTATTAAATATTTTCTGCCATCAAAATATTTCAAACACATGCCTTTTATATATCCATCCAAGCTATACACTAATACATTACAAAGGACATGACTAAGGACAAATGTATATATTTTTTAATTAAAAAAAAATAGCTTTCCACACTGATGGTGCTCTTGCAAACATGGTGAATATTCCTAAAACCACTGTACTTTCTGCAAGAAATGTGGTAAGCACCAACCCCGTAAAGTGATACAGTATAAGAAAGGCATATTCTCTTTACGCTCAGGGAAAGCAATGTGAGGACAGGAAGCAGAGTAGCTATGGTGGGCAGACTAAATGGATTTTCCAGGAAAAGGCTAAAACTACAAAGATTGTCCTGAGGCTTGAATATTGGCCTCAACTACAGATCTAAAGGAATGGTGGCTATTAAGAGATGCAAGCAGCCACCTGGTGGCTCAGTTGGTTGACTCTCTGACTCTTGATTTTGACTCAGGTCATGATCCCAGGGTTGTGAGATGGGACCCCATGTGGGGCTCCATTATGGGTATGGAGCCTGTTTAAGCATTTGAATTGGTGGGATATAAAAAGAGAAATTACCAAGTGATCCAGTTCTAAGCTTTATATTTTTGTATTTTAAAAACAATAAAATCTTATGGTTATGCTCACTTCAAAAAATAAAAATAAAAAATTTAAAATGATGACAAACTAGAGACCTCTCCAGAGAATAATGTTAACATCTTTTTCAGTTGTTTAAATAAAAACATCGGATAGTTTTATTTAACCATTTATAAATGTACCTGACTATAGTCCCATGAAGAGACTCCATCTTATCCACAAAGATAGCACAAGAGATTTTAGGTGATAAGTCTTGCTGAAATTCTGAATCAATATCCCCAGAGATTTTCCATTTGCTCATATTTTAAAACTGTTAGTGTCATTTCTTTTAAGTGAAACTACACTCCCAATAATCATTGTTACCTATTTAAAGAAAATATGGGCACCTGTTAAATAGTCTTTTTTTTTTTTTTTTTTGAGGGAAAGTGTGAGCAGGTGTAATGGGGGTGGGGGGAGAGGTGGAGAAGGTGAGGGAGAGAGAGAATCTCTAGCAGATGCCATGCCCAGCACAGAGCCTGACACAGGGCTTGATCTCATGACCCGGAGATCCTGACCTGAGCCAAAATCAAGAGTCAGTCATTTAACGGACTGAGCCACCTAGGTGCCTCTTATATAGTCATTTTTAACATTTACCAGGAATCAGTGTGTCTAGCTCTGCACAAGTTGTGGGAGAGTAAGAGAGGTGCCAAGCAGAGTTCCCAGCTTAGTTGGTCTGATACATAGTGATGTACTGAAAACTGTTTACTAAGCTGATGATGACTATTTTGCAGTGAGCTATCTACTCAAGGTCTGGGCTGGAAGGAAGGCTATGAGAGCTGTCCATTGTGAAACATATTTCTGAGGAAGAGACTTAGAGAAAATAATAGGGAAGAGGAAAGCTAAGGAGAAAAAGCAGTTAACTTAAAAAAATTATTCCTGTTTTATATTTTCTTCTAAGTTGAAACTAAATTGAGGTTAAGCCTGTATCTTGTAAAAGGACAGATGGAACATCTGCTAGGAAACTCAAAACCATAACAGGAATTATAAAAGAAACTCTCCTACAAAATTCAATCCCACATAGGTGAAAGACAATTGTATGAGACAAAGTGATAATGCCAAATGGGGTCTGTGACGATTTTCCCCTATTTGTTTAACTTGACATAGAGTAATGATTGTTGTTCTTCTGGCTGAGTTGTAACCTAGTCACAGATAATGCAAACCCTCACAGCTATGCCTGGGAACAAAGAACGAGGGCTCCCCCTCCTGGAGTGTCTCTGAATCCATTTATCTTTCTTTTTCAATTGAAAGGAAAAAGTGTTTCTTTTTCCACTGCCTAGTCCAAGGATGTTAGTATAGGTAAGACCTTAAATATTCAGTCGTTTCATTGAACCAGCCTATTGGCTTATGGTCAAATTTTAGTACAGTTCATCCCCTAATACAGCACGGAATATCTTGACCTCTATCCTCCGAGCATGACTTTTCTTCCACGGACCACTAGAAATATCCAATTCAGAAGACATGAGGAAGGGGAAAAGGAAGAGGAGGAGAACAAGGAGAAAGGAGTACACCTGGAGAATCCTTACAGCATCTTTAGTGCTGAAAAGGTGCCACGCTGGAAGTCATGGCTTTCGTTTGTTAGACAAGTGGACCAGTTAACTGACTCCATGATGACGTAGACTTAACCACACAGTCA
The DNA here is from genome assembly GCF_053574225.1 of Canis aureus. Taxonomy (NCBI): domain Eukaryota; kingdom Metazoa; phylum Chordata; class Mammalia; order Carnivora; family Canidae; genus Canis; species Canis aureus. Next base: position 20,810,138 of record NC_135642.1, read on the forward strand.
TAGGCAATTCCAGACCAGGGTTGGCCTAAATGTATTGGGAAAGGGGTCTACCCCTAGAGGAGTATCAGAGAATACATTTTCCCTACAGGGAGCTTGCTTCCAAGAGGAAGAGGACAGAGGTAAGCTGGTGAGGCCCAGATATCCCTGTAAGACTGACACATCAAATCAATAACTCCACTACAAAGTGAGTAAAGGGGTGGAAGAGAAGTGTAGAGCTCTCTCCCCACCAGGAAGATAACATCAGGATGAGAAAAAAGCATTAATCCTCTAAAATATATTAATACCAAGGCCCTGAGCAGAAGATGGCTCACTTGGGGGTCTACAAAAGGGGCTATGAGGCTGTACTACAGAGGTCAGCACAAACTGAGGTTAGAGAAAGTAGTTCCTTGGAATCCATACAAAGAATTTTGGACTTTATCATAAAGACTAAAATCCTAACTGAAGAGAGAATTACTGAAAGTTTATAATCAAAGAAGCAACTTGAAGAGATTCTAATTTTAAAAGATTACCCTAGCTACAGGGTGGAGAACAAGTTGGAAATGATAGAATAAATGAGAGAAGAACAATGAGAAGGTTTTTTAAATAGTCCAGGGGAGAGATGATGGGTAGCTTGGAACAGAGGGCGACAGAAAGGTTGACAATGAATACTAATAAAATAACAATTTATCAAGCTCTTCCTTGTATGTGTACTGTTCTAAGAACTTTACAGTTCACAGCTCATTTTATCCTCACAACATCTTTACGAAATGGGTACTATTATCCTCACTCTATAGAAGAGGAATTCCAGGTTTGGAGAGATTAAGTAATTTAAGCAAAACTATACAGCCGATAAGTGGCAGAACTAGGATTTGAACCCAGATACTCTGCTTCAAGAGCTCACTGTCTTCAGGAGTGTACTTCCCCAACTCAAGGCAAGGCAGTTTTCTCCTCTGCCTTCAGATCAATCAGCATTTGCTCTCTCCTCCACTCTGAATTTTTGGCCTGCTGCCACTTTCTTACTGAGGAAAATAATACTATGTATTTACACTTTCCTCTTGAGTCAACCCCCTCTGTAGGAGCTCTGGTTATCTATTGGCTGATGTGTGATTAGTTTCCTATGCTTTCTTTCAATCCCGCTCAAGAGTAATTGTCTCAGTCTGACAAAGTTCAATGCAAACAAATAGTACAGATAACCACTCCTTTAGCTTTCCAACAGAAGCAGCAGTGGCCAAAGTCCTTTACATTTTAACATTAAGTATTTGGTAGAGGGAAAGAATAAAGTAAAAATGATAAATTCTTCAAAGGTGGAACATCAAACTAAATATTAGCAAAGTGAAAAACATCATTTTTTATAATGAGATTATATTGTGTAATCATATTGCTTAAGAAAACAAAGCAAATAGAAAATAACAAACACTGCTAAACAGAGCATTAGCAGTAAACAGAGCATTTGGGGAGTCTACCTAAATTTTTTCACTGGAAGTATGGAGCTAATAATACTTCTCACCTACATATTTATAGGACTATTGTGGAGATAAAATGAAATCATAGCCATGAAAGCATTTTTGAGTTGAGTTTTACATTGACAGAATTATACAAATATAAGATTTTTCTGAGCAATCCCCAAATAATCCAAATGAATTTAGGAAATTCAGTGTACTGATAAGAATAAATTGAGTATACTACAGTAACAACTCCAGAGTCTTCATGGCTTAAAATAATACAGGTTTATTTCTTGCTCATGCTACTTATTCAACATGAGCCAGCAGGAAGACCTTGTTCAACATAGCTATTCACAATGGATCAGCCACCATCTCAGATACTTCCAATTGCAGTTCCAGAGGGAAAGAGAATGCTCTGAAGGATTTCATACATACAAGTTAATGCTTCAACCCAAATGCTCACAACTCATTGACCAAAAGGAGTCACCATGTGCCCAAAAGGCAGAAAGCCAGAAATGTTGTTGGACACCAAAACCAGAAATGGAAACTAACCCTAATATTTGGAGAGTGTAAGACACATCAGTTATAAAAACAATAACTATAAAAAGCCAACCTTAATACTACAAATCCAGTCTTATTTTAATGCTAGGTGTAACAGACATTTGACACTCTTCCCCTTCCCCTCAGCTAACAGTGCTCCAGATTACTTGGTCATGTGGTCTGGATGAATTCAATTCTCATCTATGACTTCAGGGTCAAGCCCAGATTAGTTTAAGCCAACTTACATGGCCCATCTTCCTAATTACAATTTTGAGTTCAGAGATTAGCACATGACCCACGTCAATTCTGGGAATTTGCTGGAGATCTTGGCTTTCTCTTTCACACTGGATTCCAACCTGGAAGCAAGTAGCCCTAGGGATCCCTGACAGCATCTTGGGACCATGAGTGAGGATGCTGCCAAAAATAAATTCTACACTAAAGAATCCGGGCCAGGAAATGCAGAGAAAGAAACTAGACCAAGTCTCTCCTGAGGCTAGCCCTATTTCTGGACTTCTCAGTTGTATGATCTGTTCATTTATTTTATTGTCTAAGCCAATTTGAGTTCATTTTTCCTTTACTCCCAATCAACCAAATACAAGATAGGAATATTGATCAGCTTACATTTGTATATAATAGTGTACTTTTGTCTCTATATTTGCCTTAAAGAATGAGTCATAGAAGGCCAAGTCTAAATGCATCTGGTGGTTATCCGGGGACATTGCCTGCGTCTATGATCCCACAGGCCAAACCCAGGAGCTTTCGCAATGAGTACCATAGTTTCCACACTCTCCAAAGATCTTCCCACATATGATGAAACATTTTTATGTCATGACAGCTATAAAAAGTAACTGTCAGGACCTTGAGGGGGAAAGAGCTGAACAGTCTTGCCATTATAGAGGAGACAGATATACATGGATTTCAGAAAGAGAAATAGTCCTGACTCTTGAAGAGAATTATCTCTAAACCATATCATAAAACTCAAAAAGAGAGAGCATCCACAGAACACTTGCATAAAAAAAAGGAAGTGGCCCAAAGGCATCTGCACCATTCAGGAAATATGTGAAACAGCTATGTTCATGCAAAGGTCCCCAAAGAATTCATGTATGGGGCAAATGAGCCTAGAGATTAGGTGTCTGGCACCTCACCGACATCTGGCAGAACCACAATTCCTTGAAATTAGTCAAATGGCGCCCAGTGAGGAAGTGGACAGCATTCAGGGTTGGAGGCATAGCAAGATGATAGTGCTCCTCTACGAACACTGTTAAGTATGTGTCAAACCACAGAAGAGGCTTTAGAGAGCCTTCAGTAAACATCATCATCACCACAACCACCATCATCTTCATAACATTCTCCTGCCCCTAGGCTTCACAATGTGAACAAAAGGATTTGTGGAAGGGAAAGAGACAGGGCACGTTTCCCCTGACATTCATCCATTTGTACAACTAAGGGCCTTTCATGTGACAGGCGCTGCCATTGAGCCAGGACTTCAGATATGAATAGACCAAGTTTCTATCCTCCTAGAGCAAGTTTGTATTTTAGTTGTGGGGAAAGAAGCAAGAATAACCTTATAAACTGATCACACAGTTAAAGTGATCAGTGCTATGAAGAAGATAATGAGCAACAGAACAGGAGCACCTTGCCTGCCAAGACTCCCTTAGGAAGCCTGCTTATTTGACATTTCAGGTTAATGCAACCTCAAGATTGCCCTCTCTGATGAGATCACTGGGGCACCTGTCCTCCAGGGGATGCCCAACAGCCCTTCAGGCTATGTATGTAACTTCTGTGTATGTTTTAACAAGGAAATTGAAAGTTGACATCATTAATGTTTAATGCACAGATTGTCTTGACTATGAATATACACACAAATATACATACATACTATAGGTGGATACCTACTTACATTTATGTACATATATAAATACATACATACAAATGCATAAAGTAAATATATGTGCATTTTGTTTTTTTCTTGCTGGGTATTTAATCTGAACAACATATTTGGATTTTTTTATTAAAGTAGTATAGTTGACATACAATGTTAAATTAGTCTCAGGTATATGACATAGTGATTCGACAATTCTATACATTACTCAATGCTCACCATGATAATTGTAGTCACCATACAATGGTATGACAATATTGTTGACTATATTCTCTATATGCCTTACTTTTTATCTCCATAACTTATTTTATAACTGAAAGTTTGTACCTCTTTAATTTTCTTTATCTATTTCGCCCATCTTCCCGTCACTTTCCATCTGGCAACCACCAATTTGTTCTCTGCATTTATGAGTTTGATTCTGAATTTTTGTCTGTTCATTTGTTTTGTTTTATAGATTCCACAAAAAAAAAGTGGTTTTTCTCTGTCTTATTTAACTTAACATAATACCCTTTAGGTCTATCCATGTTGTCACAAATGGCAAGATTTCATTCCTTTTAATGGCTAAGTAGTATTTCATCATATATATACACCACATCTTCTTTATACATTCATCTATCAATAGACACAGGAAGGTTTTCTTTTTTATAAGTGGGGAATGTGCTCAAAAAAAGTGTGAAAACTGCCATACTAAACACTTTTATAATAAAAAAAAATGAGTATGACCCATGTGTCACCAAGACTTGGATGTGAAATGAAGTATGACTTTGTGTGTAATGACGTTGCTGTGTCATACAATGACACCTGCTAACATGTATTGTCTCCCTACATAGGCCAAGCACTGTGCTGAGCTCTGTGCATACATCATCTCAGATAATCTTCAAAAAACTAATGGGTTGTTGCTACCATAGCACCACTTTGCAGATGAAGAAATTGAGGCTTAGAGCAACTACAGGGCTGCCCATAAAAGCTGGTTTGTAGAGTCATATGTTCTCCCAAATGGTGTATGTTTCCTGAGAAATGAATCAGAAACAAGGAATATCTGAACTCCCTGTTAATTAATAAATCCACTGACTCTCCTAGAACATTCTTCAGTAAAGAAAAAAACCCTCTCAGGATGTCTGGATGGTTCAGTGGTTGCGCATTTGCCTTCCATTTATGGAGTGATCCTGGGGTCCTGGGATGAAGTCCTGCATTGGGCTCCCTGCAGGGAGCCTGCTTCTCCCTCTGCCTGTGTCTGCCGCTCTCCGTATGCCTCTGATTAATAAATAATAAAATCTTTAAAAAAAAATAAACAACCCTCTCTAAACTGAAGGATAGTGGAAAAACATGCATTAATTCACCCAGCTAGAGCAGTCACTCAGTCACTTTCAGTCCCTTCAGTCTAGGGACAGCATCATCAGGCTCGTCTAAGGAGCTTCACTTCCCTTCTAGACCTCAGAAACACAGACAGTTGCTTGGCAAGCTTTCAGGCCTCAGTCTCCTACCCCCCACCCCCCCAAAGCAAATCTACCTGGTAATAACATAAACCTTGTTTTCTTTTCTATCCTCAGAACTTAGTGTTCCAGCTTCTGCAAGACTGTTCTAGAGATAGTAAATGGCCTATGAATAGTAATTTGTCTACAAAGAACTAATTTTGGACAATTACCAGGGGGACAAATTAAATTTACCTCTGGGATTAATTTAATCACACTAATTTTTTTTCCTCCAGGGTGTTTAGATGCATACAATGTATAAAAAGTTCTAACTAGGTCCAAATAAAAATGCTAACTTTTCTTTGGTGACATCTGAAAAAGTAAAAATACTCTTAAAATTATACAGAGAGAAAGAGAGAGAGAGACCTATTATATGCCTTCTCCAGGAAGGTAGAAAAGGAAACCATACAAAAGAAAAGAAATCAAAGGTTGTATTTCAGTGAGACTTTCATAGCATCCCTAATGATTTGTTTGCCTACTTCTGCTTTGCCAAAGCTCTTCTGTGCCTCCTCATTGTACATCTGCCACTTGTGAGGAAGCAAGTCCTCAGCTTTGGCCTATTGGCCTATCTCATGCTAGGGCTTTAGAGGCCCTGGATGACCAGAGTGGTCATTTCTTTCAGTTGATATGGAGCTGGCTTCCTGCACCACAGGAGTTTCTTTGGACAACATAGTGCATATGAGCTGCTTTGTTTACTAGGACTAAAAATTAGACCATGTTCATGCTGCTATGCCATCTGGGAACTAGGCCAAATTTCAGGCAAGACCTCAGCATTTATGACAATAACAAAGGCAAATGGAAAAGTCCAGTTAATGAGGAGACACCCATAAAGAATTTCCCAAAGGGCCAAAGGGTTATAATAACACACCACAAATAGTCTAATCCTTCCTAGGACTCTACCTCTTACACTAGGGTGCTACACAAATAACACCAGGCAATTTTCTCCTCAACCCCTGGGAATCAGATGAGAAGTGTGTGCATCTCTGAATTCCCACCCACTGCAGGGTGCTGGGGCAATCAGGACCCATGGTAAAAAATATGAAGATGTCCTCCTACAATATTTCTACTTTTTCTTGGTCTCTAACCTAGTCTCATCCAGGTTTGAGCAATAAATCTAAATTCAGACAAACCCACATCACCTGACTTTGTGGGGTTTTTTGTTTGTTCAGTAGTTTTTATTTGAAAGTAGAGGTGTTGAGAGGAAAGAATAAAGGACTGGTTGGGACACAGGAAAAGAAAATTCTCTTCATGGAATGGGAGAAGAGTAAGGTTTCAAAGTATCTTCTATAATTAAAACACAATAGCAACAACAATAATTTATAAATAAATTTAAGCGTCCATCTTTTATTTTTTTGTGAGCATATCATCTACAAAGAGATTAATGAATTTTCAGCAAATTTGGCAGTTTTTGTTTAGGATGGTCTGAGTTAAAGACTAAATTTGCTTCAGGGAACTGGAAATGGGGCTCTCTGGTAACATACATAAAAACAGGCAGTTGTCTTTTGTAGTAGCTGACATAAGAAGCTTATGAGAGTGCTGAGCAGAGCAAGAGCTGCCATAATGTGAACAGAGAAAATGCACAGTGGCTTCAAATGTGAGTGTCCAATCAAAACTCACTAAGACAGATGCTCTAAGTCACTAAACTGATTTGCAACTGAGCTGCTTCTTGCAGAGCAATTCTAAGTACTAGGCTCCAGGGCAAGTTACAGTGGGGATTTGTTTATTTAATAGTGATCCACTCAAGCATCACTGGGAGGCCAGCTAGAAGTAACAGAGTGTGCACAGAGCAGACCAATTCTTTCCCCTGTTTCCTGAATGAATAAAGAAATGAATGAAGGAAGGAAGGAAGGAATAAGGGTGGGCAGGCTCCTGGTTGCATCACCCCCACCTTCTCCACCATCTCATTCTACTTCCTTCACATTCATTCCTCTTTCCCAGTGTATTCGTCTTATACATTCCTCCTTCTGATTGACTCCATCTGGCGTAAGGGTTCAAAAACACAGTTCATCCAGACTCTTATGCAAGTATGTCAGTTTCGGGGAAGACAAAGCCAAAGAGGTTGGTGAGTTTGGCAGAATAGAATTGGAGGCATTTCATGGGAATAGAAGCCTGCGCTCTGTGTCCCTCCACAGAGGGTCACCTATGGAGACATAAATAAGATAATGGGGGTAGAGGATGGGAAATCCAGGGGTCTGACTATGGTACATGGCCTGAGGATTTTATGAGAAACTGGTTTTTCCAAATGGTTATTATGCTATTTATAACAACAAAGGATGTCAAATCCATTTTAGATATTCTCTTCCCACAATAGTCCTTTCCAGGGAGATAATTTGCCTATATCCTCAGTAAAGAAAGTGACACAGAAAAGCTAAAAACACTAGAAAAGGCCAAGTCAATCATGGGTCACAGTACTCCCTCCCCAGGCTCCTAGGTAAATTTTCTGATTCCAAACTTGAAAAAGAGTCCCCCACTGGACTGTGAGCTTCTTGAAGAAAAATACTGAGTCTTGCTCACTCCTATGAACCTCACCCCCATGCCAGGCACACAGCAATTACTCAAGAATTGTTGCCCTTTATAATTTAATTTTTAATAATACTTTTAATTTTTAATAATAACTGTGGTTCAATAAATGCATGAACAAATGAACAAATAAGGAGTTGCTACAGCAGTGACTCAGAGAACCCCTCTGCCAAAATAATCTACACACTATTATATGACTACATATTATAGGCCAACTCTTTGGGTCAAACATGTTCTCTGGCTCTTGTCTTCCATTTTGACTACATACCCAAAGGAGCATACATTAATTTCTAATCCTTCAATGTGACTAAGATCTTCCTCCTGATAGGAAAGATCTTGGAAACAGCAAACTGCCAGGCAACTAGGTAGAGATGGGAATTAAGTTATGGGGAGGGAAGCTGGAAAGGAGAAGGCACGGCCTATTCTAACCCTAAATAGCTTCACCTGAAAGCACTTTACTTACCATTGCATATACTTCTGGAAGGGACTTAACACAGCCCAGTCATCAACACTGTACATCATCCGCACTGTGAATTCAAACTGGATTTTGTGTTTGTGAATAAGCCACACTCTTTCCTTGAAAATGCTATTAAAATATGCCAGGTTTCTGTTACAAAATTACAATATAAAAATACTTTTCAACATGTGCCCACTTACTTATAACAAACTATTTTGACAGAAGCTATTGTAAAGAAAAAGGAGGAGTCAGAGAACAAGGCAGTGAGGAAGGATGAAAAGAAGGAAGGGAGGAAATTAATACCTTAAAGAAAGGAATTACACATAGAAGACGACTTCCAATTTGAAACTCAAAGATTAAGAAGACCCTCCTTGTAAGCCTTGCTTCAGGAAAGCTTCAAGAGTTTCTTAAAGACATTTTCCCAAGAAATGTAAGTCATATGCCCCATAAGGAAACAACAATCCAGTTAATAAGTACTTAGTAAATAACAATTGTCCCAATAAATAATTGAGTATATTAGGAAAAACTGAAGGCTTGGATTCCTCAATCTGCATGGTGACTCAACGTTTTACCAACTAAGTAACCTTGGAAAAATATTCCCTAGTGCCTCCAATCTTCAGTGTCCCCATCTATAAAATATGGGCAATTATATCTACCATGCACAGTTTTGTCAAGATTAACTGAGAACACATTTAAAGCATTAGCATTTTGCTTGATAATTAAATACTTTTTTTCCCCTCTTCACCTCTTTGCTTTTGTCAAAATCTTCAGGGCACTCCTAACTAAAATAAGAACAGAGGATTGGTCCATTACTTCTGTAACCCAAATGTGTATATGAATCCTGTGGGGGTTTTGTTAAAATGCAGATTCTGACTCAAGGGTTGGAGAGGAGGAACTGAGAATGATTCTGCATATCTAATAAACTCCAGGTGATGCCAGTAATGCTGGTCTCAGGTCTGTAGACCACATTCCAAGAAGCAAAGTATTAAATAACTCTAAGAATATTGATAAGCACAATTTTTGTGATATAAGATTGCATGCATTTTTTCAAAAGATTATGTAAATAATTTAGATTAGTACAAATCCAAAAAAAGTCCCATTTGTGCACTCTAGATTATGAACCTTCAGAGAATACTTGATTTCACCAATAGACCATGGAGTTGAATTACCACAAATAAATGCCAGGATTTAAACTATGAAGACAAAATGTCTTTTTGACTTATTTGAAGATATTCTGCTAGACTTCTTCAATCCTTCAAGAAAGATACATTGAAAAATGCATAGTGACTCAACAGTTTACCAACTAGAAAAAAATATGTAAAATAAGAAATGCAGGAGGAAAAGCAATTCCATTTATCAGAACAAAACATGAGCTAGTATAATTGTTAGTAATTCACAAAGTAAACCAGTAATTTCCAGTACAAAACCTAGAGAACTACTTTTGCTGAAATAAGATAGGCACCAGCATAAATGCAGTTTTCACATCTTTTAGCACAACATTCTCATATAGTTTATCAATTTTCCCATATCAGAGAGCAAGAAAGAATAAAAAAGTCAAACATTTCTTTAACTTATTTTCTCACCTAGAAAAAGTCAGAACAATGCTGTCTCTGCAAAACATTATGAAGAAGTTCAGCCCATTTGTGCTTCTAACCTCAAAAATGTCTTGCTTAGAACAATGGCGTTTTTGTGGCATTTGGTCTACAAGAGTATTTAAAATATCACAACATGGAACTAAGTGGTTTGCAAAAATCATAGAAACATGACTTGGAAAGAAATCTTTAAAGTTCAATTATTTATTCCACTCTTCCATCTAGAAGCCATCTAACCAGCCATCTAACTACTTTAACAAAAATCTTTCTGCTTATTAAGATAGAAAGCAATAATATATTTAAAAATTAGGCTGATAGCAAGGACAGTTAACTACAGAAATTGAGAACTAATAAGTCAGAAATTCATAATGATTAATGGTCCAATGGCAACTATAGGTAGGTATCTAGTAATAAGGTACATGGCTCTATCCTCAATCATATTGTACTCAATACTTTTATTACTTAGAATAGTGATTCTCAATCTTGTTTGCTCCTTAGAATCACCTAGAAAGCTTAAAAAATATACCAGTGCTTGGACTTCTCTTCCAGAGCTTTTTATTTAATTGGCCCTATAAGATTATCTAAATCACTGAAGATGCAGAAGACATGCTTGTAAGTATGCATATGACGCAATAATGAAAGGGATAGTTTAATGACAGAGGAAGTAGTATCTGTTGTAGTATGCCAAGTTCTATGACAAGCAAGATAAAGAGATAAATGTGACACAGTCTGTATCATTAATGATGAAAATGAGATTAATAAAAGATTAAGGGAAGTCAATAATCACCAATAAGCTAGTACAATCTTACACTTCTTCTATTTCTAGCTGCTCAAATAACTTCTAGAATATGGTGTTTGACTCTGGAACAACTCACTTGATGGGGCTGGTTACAGAAAAACTCAAGCTATTTGGAGAGAAAAAAAAGGTGGGGGGAGAATTGTAGATGACTGGTCCTGGAGATTAGTCTACTCAATGAACTCAAGTTTGGTATCTAAAATACATTATCAGAAGGTTTGTCACGTGAATCAGGAGACATGTTTGTTCAGCTTTGGCCTCAGAATAAAAGCTAAATCAATAGATAATAAAGCAAGAGAAAAATCTATTTGGCTCAACTGAAGGAAAAATTGTTTAATAATCAAAACTATCTAAAGACAGAACCTCAGAGAAGTTCCAAATTCAGTCAATAAACACAAAGGTTGAAATTATGTTATAGATAGGGTGACAGTCCCAGATTATGCCCATTGTCTCAGCAAAATAACTAATAGGATCCCCTTCCATTCCTAAAAGTATCCTGGTTTGGAAGATAAATTATCTATTCTCCCTAGTTTGGGAGCATCATCAGAATAATTAAAGAAAAACTGAGCCATGTGGGACTCCACACCCCTCACCCTTTCCTACTAAAGAGAAATGGTAAGTTTCCCTCTTGTAAGGGATAAAAACAAAGATTGGATAGGCAGCCAGTAAGAATTCTGTAGAGAGAAGTGGATAAAAAAGTTTGAAATCATAATTCCACACTGAGATTCTAAAATGAACTTAAGCTAACTTCTTTTTAAATTTTTTTTATTTATTTATGATAGTCACAGAGAGAGAGAGAGGCAGAGACACAGGCAGAGGGAGAAGCAGGCTCCATGCACTGGGAGCCGGATGTGGGACTTTATCCCGGGTCTCCAGGATCGCGCCCTGGGCCAAAGGCAGGCACCAAACCGCTGCGCCACCCAGGGATCCCTTAAACTAACTTTCTTATGGTACCAGAGAAGTCAGTCAGGTTTTTCCATTTGTAGAAAGCAACTCTTCTTCCCGTATTTTTTGACTATTGGTGTGGAATAGTGTCACCATCTGCAACCTAACCAAAAGGCACCTGGAAAGCCACAGACGTAATAATGTGGCCTTGTTTCAGAGCAAGCTTCACAACCAAGGAACATGAATGAAACCAAGAATAATTAGACCTGCTAGAGAAGTCAAGATAGGGGTACCAGCAGCCAGAGATTTATATCACTGATCTGGATATAGGAATCTGATTGCTGTCTTGTGCTTAATTCCTTGAAGAACAAGCTCTCTCTGGTCAAGCCAGAACATTCTTACAAAGATATATACACAGGGTTACAGCTACAATCTTACCTACATGCACACATTCATGCAACACACATATATTTATACCTATACATATATAGCTCCTAACCAACTCCTAGGATCACTTCTAAAGTATCTTCCAGTTTGATTTTCATGCCTAACTAGCTCACCTTTATAAGAAACTGCAGAAAAAGCCAGATTCAAAATACAACAGTAATCTGACCACTGGTTTCATAATCATGGACATGAATTTGAGACATTTTTAACACAAATGATTTAATTAATTTTCCAACTACAAAATATAAAATATGGCAATTGCCATCTTTTCATTTTATGATTCGCAGAACCAAACTATTTGGTCCAGTAAACTACAAAACAAGGTAAAAACCACTTTGAAACTGTTGGGGTTGGTGGTTTTTCCGTTAACTTCTCAACTGTTACTAAACTTGCCCAATTTTATCCACTTGATTGATTTATGGATTACTTTCATAAACCATTTGCCAACAAAGGAAACTGCATTTGCAGTGCTCACTCCACACAGGAAGTTATTTCTCTTCCTGCTCCATGGTTTCATTTCTTGGTCTTGGTTTAAATTTATACCACTATAGCCAGGCAATAATGAGCTCTAAGATCTAATACCAAAATTAGCTTATTTTATTCCAATTTCAATTACACATTGCTTGGAAACTTTTTAATTTCATGGCATTGCAATGAGGAAAGTAAAATTTTTAAAAATCTGTGCGTCTTTACTTGAAATTTACTTCACAAACAGATGAAATGGAACAAGTTTATGAGGACATTGAAATTACCTCAAGCCTGGAATAGGTAAATAACAAGCAAACATTTCAGAATTTTAGAGTTCAACAAGATTTTTAATTACCTTAATGTGCCATTTTAGAACACTTAGAAATGGGAATTCAGAGGCTAAAACAAAAGATTAAAGCGGACCAACCAAATTAAAGAAATAAGGAATCAGACAAATGCTTAGCCAAAGAATAACACTATTTAAATAAATAAGATGTCAAAAAGATAAAATATTTATACTTTAAACTCTTAAATTCAGAAAGAAAATGAAGTCTAAAAATTACCTTTTCTCCTACAAGTAAATTATTTATAAAAGAAAAACTTATCACATAGAATAATTTACACAGATATTAACAGCACACAAAACAGAAGACATTTTTAATGTTTGCTAAAAAGCCACTGTTGCTATGGGAATACCCCAATACAAAACACAGCAACCAACAACCAGAAACCCATAACAAATGCAAGTTACTGGCACTTTCCACAACTAATTCCAACTTGTCACACTGCTTGTCATCATCTGTACTCTTCAGTTGGTGCATAAATTGCTCTGGTAATCGGCCTATTGGTGAGGATCTACAGTATGTTGGTGCTGAAACTACGCTGCTCATAAAGAAAAGAAAGAGAAACCCACATTTCTCATCAGGCTGGGGCTTAAAGCAGGACTCAGATGTCTCCCAGCATTCTGATATCCCAAGAGTTCCCCTCCAAAAAAAATAGAGTTTTACCTTCCCATGGACATGGATAGCCAACTATGTAAGAAGATTCATTCAAAAAAATGTACTTAATTTCAGTGAGCCTGAAAGTTTTTAGACTACTTCTCTCCTTTTTTGTTGCAAATGCTTGATTGGACCATACTCCACTGCATTCTTTTTAGCGTGGTTTTTTTCTTCCCTCTGACTTTCAAATCCCAACTTAAAAATAAATAAATAAAACTATTTTCTTCAGGTCCTCTAATAGCTCCCTTGTGACATAAAGATGTTTTTCTTACAGTATGGAAGTTCCTCAAAAAAATAAAAAAAGAAATACCATATGATCCAACAATTCCAATACTAGGCATTTACCCAAAGAAAATGAAAATACTAATTTAAAAAGATATATCCACCCCAATGTTCATTGTGGCATTATTTACAGTAGCCAAGGCATGGAAACAGCCTAAAGTGTTCATGCATAGACAAACAAATAAGGAAGATGTAATATATATACAGTTGAATATCATGCATCCACAAAAAAGGATCATGCCATTTACAACAACACGGAGGGACCTAGAAGGTACTATGCTGAGTGAAGTAAGTCAGACCAAGAAAGACAAATGCCATATGATCTCATTCATATATGGAATCTAAAAAGCAAAACAAATGAATAAGCAAAGAAACCAAAAGCAGAATTAAACTTATAAAGAGCAAAGTGTTGGCTGTGGGAGAGATGGAGGGAGGATGGGCAAAATGGGTGAAGGGAGGTGAGAGGTACAGGCCCCCATTTATGGAATGAATAAGTCACAGGGATGACAGGTACAGCATAGGGAATACAGTCAATGGTATTGTTAATAGCACTGTATGGTGACAGATGGGAGCTACTATACTTGTGGTGAGCATAGTGTAACCTACAGCTTTGTTGACTCATTATGCTGTACACCTGAAACTAATGTAATATTGTGTGGCAACTATACTCAAATTTTAAAATCTTTTAAAAAAATAAAATAAAGATATTTTTCCTTAGTCCTTAACCTCATGAGCACCAGCATTAGATATGGTTATCTACGCCCTGTTTCCTGACAGGCTCCTTTCCCCTGGCTTTCATCTCACTCTTCCTCTGTTTGTTCTCAATCTGCTGCTCCTGCTCCTTCTTGGGCTCCCCCCTTCCCTTCTATCCCTGTTCTGCACAGATCATCCATCAACTCCTCAACAAGTTCTATTTTTTTTCCCTAGCTTTAAGCATCTTCTTCCAACTGATATCCCTGTTCTACAGCTATAAGCCCACATAGTTACATTCCATATTGCCTGGGTATCTCCATTTGGATATCTAGTATATTTTATCTGGAAGGCAAATAAAATTCTCTTTCACTTTGTGACTCCTCAGCTCCTGAGAGCCTATTACCTTATACTCGATTTTTTTTAAAACAATCTCAGGTAGGTCTCACCTACCTGAACAATAATTCCCTATGACATATCCCTCACCCCCAATTAGGTCCAAATACAGGACTTTGCTCATGTCTCCCCTTCCTAATGTTGATGGTACAAACAAACATCAACTCCCATTTCCTTTGGCAAGATTTCTTCAAAAACACTTGCCCTAACACTTACAAACCACATCACACAATTAGGATTTAGCATTACCTTTTCTTTATTACCTATTACCAAGTTTGTTCTTATGAGCTAGTCTTTTCTCCCTGAGTAGATCATATATGCTCAGGTAGAGAGCAGAACCTACATCCCTGTTTTAGTAATCCCATTAGCATTCAATGCATTGCCATTCTAAGCAGATAAGGCCTTCTAGCATGTACTTTGGGGCTCACTAAAAATAGCTTGCTCATCTCATTTTCCTCATTTTTTTATTGAAGTATAGTTGACACACAATGTTATATTAGTTTCAGGTGTACAACACAGTGATTTGGCAACACTTACCATAAGTATACTTCCCATCTATCACCATACAATACCATTGCAATACTATTGACCAAATTGTCTATGCAGTACCTTTCACCTCTGTGACTTATTCATTCCATGCCACTTTCCTTGTGTATGTGTATCCCTTTGAGCTTTATTGTTTATTCTTGTTGTATACTGCCTCAAATCTTCTTCAGAAAGTAAGTCAGTCAACAAACACACATTTCTAGGCTTAGAGTAGGCATGTTGTGAGTATATTGAATATTGAAAGTCATTTTTATTTCTATAAAAATAAAATTCTCGGGCAGCCCTGGTGGCGCAGCAGTTTGGTGCCGCCTGCAGCCTGGGGTGTGATCCTGGAGACCTGGGATCGAGTCCCACATCGGGCTTCCTGTATGGAGCCTGCTTCTCCCTCTCCCTCTACCTGTGTCTCTGCCTCTCTCTCTGTGTCTATGAATAAATAAATAAAATCTAAAAAAAAAAAAAATTCTCTTGCTCCCTCTACCCCTCCCCACCCCCTCCTACTCATGCATGAATGTATTCTTTCTCTCACTCAAATAAGTAAGTAAGTAAGTAAATAAATAAATAAATAAATCTTAGGGGAAAAGAAGGACAGTGAACCTTCAATTCACCTCCACACACAGGAACACAAAGTTTTACTGTTATATGCCAGTCTGGTCTCAGAAACACAGGCATATCATTATAATATGGCCTAAAGAGATCCATAACCTCATTCAAGCTCACATACCCAGAATAATGGTGGGCCATATTTTTCTACTCTCCTCTTACCCACCTATTCTAAGAGAAAAGAGAAGTGGAAATATATAAAACCCTAGATAAATGGGTGAGAGAAAAAAAAGTTTGTTTTGAAGGGAGTCTTGGTGATGTCATTGTAGCAATGACTGAGAGTCAGTCAAATTGTCACAGTGAATGAACACTCTTTGGAAAACACAAATGATCGTTGTTCTAGCAAGCACAAAATCACAAGAGCAATAGCAAATTCCATCCAAAAACCATGATATTGACAAAATGTTTTAAGATTCTAGGAATAAATCAAAGTATCAGAACTGCAAATTTTGGATGGAAGTCTTTCTTTATAAACGTGCAAGACTATTTGGTCACATTTTCACAAACTTATATAAGTCTGTGCACTTCCTAAATTTAATCAATAATTTAGCAAAAAAAGAATATTAGAAACTTCCAAGCTATGCTTGTGCATGAAATATATTCAGACATTAAGTGTCCAGGATTGCCGAAGTTTCTGAGTTTGAGGCAGGACGACTTCCTCATGACTCAAATGAGTTCATCTCCCTTCGCAATTTCTGTTGACATTCAAGAGAATTGGATGAGGATGGTATGTGTCTGTGCCTATGTGAAAAGAAGGGAGAGAAGAACCAGTGGGATAACCAATGTTTTCCAACACCATTTCTTTATTTTTAAACAAAATCAGAACAGACAGCCATAATTAATCTAACACTTTTTCCTGACATTTTTTGACATCAACACATCTTAATACAACTACAACTGTTTTCACAGCTTCCACCGCTAAACACTTTGAACTCATTTTAATGGGAATAATGAGTCTGGATGCTTGGCTCACTTTCACAATCTTTCTAATATTTTTAACATTAACATTTTAATATAACTGTTTTCATTACTAGCATTATACATTCCTATTATTAACCAGGAAAACTTTGAACTCCTTTCTATTGAGAATAATTCCAGCAGTTCACTGGTTCTCCCTACACTCTCCAATCTTGCTTTCTATACACGTCTTGGCAGTTCAAAATCCTGCTTATAATTTTGTTTTCTACCTTCCAATTTTCACAATATCATGTCTAATTTACCAATTAATTTCACCTACAATCTTTAACGTTGTCTTTTGTTAATGTTCTAAACCCTTTACCTCTTAAAAGCACTTTTTAAAAAGATTTTATTTATTTATTTATTCATTCATTCATTCATGAAAGACAGAGAGAGAGAGAGAGAGAGAGAGAGAGAGAGGCAGAGACACAGGCAGAGGGAGAAGCAGGCTCCATGCAGGGAGCCTAATGTGGGACTCGATCCTGGGACTCCAGGATCACGCCCTGGGCCGAAGGTGACGCTAAACCACTGAGCCACCCAGGGATCCCCTTAAAAGCATTTTTGATCATTTTTTAAGCCTGTGCTATATCCTATAATATGCCTTGAAACTTTAGGCTTTGTTGATAAATTAAGTTTTCTAGGTATTGAAATATCTTCCTTCAACCTTCAAAGAGAAACATTTGCTTGGGCAGGTTTAGGGCTTATGGATATCAGACCATATATCTGATCTTTGTGTAAATTTTTCTCCCAAGTTCTCATTTACAAATGCTAAGGGTAAGATTTAAGGTCATTCTTAGCCTCATATTTGTAAAATCTGTTATGTCCTTTATCTGCCTTTGTCTACAGAGTATAAATATTTTATAAGTAGGTATGTGAGGGAAGGAGATGAGATTTGGGAGATTTTGTTTGTTTTGTTGGTGTTTTCAGGATTGGTCAAAAGAGTAGCATGGTATCATGGGAAAAACAGGCTTTGGAATCTGGCCAATCTGAATTAGAACTTTGCCATCTAGTAGCTCTGGAAATGGAGATCCATTTCTTGCTTGGTTTGGTGGCAGATTAACAGTGTACAAAGCACCTGGTATGTAGCTAAACACATAGCTGTAAGAATGGGAGCCACTATCTAGCTATGCAACCGTAGCAAGTCACTTGAGTGAGATTTCCGTTCCTCAATATTTTCACACATAGAAGATAATAAAAGTACTCTTGTTCATCAAATTGTAGTGAGGTTAAACAAGTTTAATATAGTAGAGTGCTTAGAACCATGCTTTTCACATGGAAAGGACTGCAGGTGTGTAAGCTTATTATTAGTACCACAATCTTTATTACTATTACTATCATTGTTAGTCATGGATCTACCCATCAAATTTCAGAAAAATTTCCTAATCTCATTAAATGCTTTGCACAGAGTAGGTAATCAATAAAAACCTCCTTGAATAATTCTTATTTCCATGTGGCTTATTTGGCAGGGCAGAGAGTGGGTCCCTATGACAACAATCATTTACAGTTAGCCTTCTTGTTTCTCTAACCATTACACCATCAGCAACTTCTATACCTTCAGTATAAAAGATCTGCTAATTTTCTGGCATGATACTTGCAACAAAAACAGCTTACAACCTTAGCCAATTTTTCAGGATTTTCTTAACATTGCTGTTATCGCTATCTTACTCTATTTGATGCTTTATAAATTTATCTGTAATTTATTGTGAATACTTGCCCACTGCCATCTTAGGTTTAAGAGATAAATCCATACAAAATGTTTAGCACAGAGCCTGGTACACAGTATAAGATATGTATGTATGCATGTATATTTACTAGTCTCACTATTATCACATATATTATAAAAATTATCTCATTTAATCTTAAATTAATAGTCCTATGAGGATTATTTCACAGATGAAATAACTGATGTTCAGAAACAAATTGAGATCAAAAGTTAGCAAATGAGAGAAAGGATTCAAACTATGGTCTATGTTATCCCAAAACACTCTTTCCACTACATTTGGGGGGACTTCACCAATTCTCCTTGATCCTTTTCATTAAAAGTTTCAGTTTATTCCTCCTCCTTTTCAGCATTAAAGTGGGTATGCTTTTCCATGATAAGTGTTCTCCTTAAGTTCTACTGGGGTCTCTTCAAATCCCCTTTCCTTTGGAGTAATAACCTTTAAAGCTGGGCAAAGCTAAGCAAAAGGTCCCCTGGGCTCCATCTTTCTTATAAACACCTTACATATAGGAATGCCTGGGTGGCTCAGCAGTTGAGCATCTGCCTTTGGTTCAGGGTGTGATCCTGTAGTCCTGGGATCGAGTCCCACGTCGGGCTCCCTTTGAGGAGCTTGCTTCTCTCTCTAAGTCTCTGTCTCTCTCATGAATAAATAAATAAAATCTTAAAAAACAATCAAATAAAATAAACATCCTCCATATAGCAAGTGGTTTAAAACCCTTAAAATCAGATATAGATTCAAATCCCATCTCTACACAGACTAGTTCATATTGTCATTGTGTGTTACTCTACTTTAATCCTTACAATAACTATGAAATTAGTACTTGTATCATCCCCAACTTGTAGCTGAATAGATTAGAGCTGAGAATGGCCTCATAGTTCACCATATGGCCAGCCATCCAGTTGGGAGTTCCCAAATCGAGACAGTATCAGCTGTGTCTATTGGGAGAACCTGCCTCATCCTCTCTGAGCCACAGAAGTGATCAACAGACCAGGGTTACCTGTGCCCCTCTCTCCTCTGCATCCTTCCTTTCTTAACTCTTGTCCTTCCTGGTTTTGCCAGCTCATAATGGGTTTTGTTCTTTCCTTGGAAGGTTTTAATCAGAGACCAAACTGCTTTTTTGATCTGCTGCAACCATGGAATACTGTTCTACTATTTTGTTAGAAAGCTCAAGAGAAAACACAGCTGCATCCACAAATCTGTGTGCTTTTGTTCAAAATCTTGCAAGCTGAAGAGAAAACCATCTCTGTATCATTGTGTATTACTTTTAAAAGATCTGAAACAATCATAGCAAACTGTTAGCATCTATTTAATCTGAGTGGTAGGCACACAGGTATCTTTTCCAATAATGTTCTGTAAGTTTGAAATATTTCATAAATTAGGTAAAAATAACTATAAGTAGAAAAACCTATATGCTCTCACAAAGGCAAATAA
The DNA here is from genome assembly GCF_053574225.1 of Canis aureus. NCBI lineage: Eukaryota > Metazoa > Chordata > Mammalia > Carnivora > Canidae > Canis > Canis aureus. The sequence goes on from NC_135642.1 coordinate 20,830,239, forward strand.
AATATGGCTTTTCTTATAGAGTTACTACTTACAGAATGAAAATACTTGTTACACACTGGAAAAAAGTAAACACGGTCAAATAATTATATGCACAATTAACCCACAATAGATTACATATTACTGTATTTCCATAAGATCTTAAAATATACACATATCTACTGCTCTGATTCAGGGTTTAATGGTCAAGGCTTTCAAGGGTCATCCTCTACAGTTAAAGGAATGGCTGTAGAATGGATAAAAAAAAGGCATGGGGCCAAGTCTGGTGATAACCAGAGGGGCCAAATAACTAGAAGCCTCACGGAGTGGCATAAAATGAGGGATTTTAGTCTCTTTCTCTCAAACTATGAAACATGTTCATCAGCTTCCTGAGAAGGATTCTTTCTTTCAAGGGCAGACTTATGTTAACGAAGCTTACAAGATTGACAAATAAAATCAGAGTTCCAATATATTACTTTACAATGAGAAATCTTTCAGCGAGCCTGTGTAGTGATTCCCCGTAGGTAAACTGTCATTGAACAACAAATTATAATTATGTGATTAGCACAGCATGAAAAAGAGGAATTGTTGAATATTTAATGGTACCAAGCTACAATAGCCCAATGCATCCAACTCTGTATATGGGAAAGACCTGCCAATAAGAACGAAATGCTAAAAATTATCTGTTGGGCAAAACTCTCTATCATCTGGCTAGTGCCTAAATGGACACTGCCATAGTTTGCCCTGCCTTCATAGTCATCAAAATCCTCTTTAATGGAGACTTTCTTTCATGAAATGTGACAGTGTACTCAATCTTACAGCAGGTCTTTAAGGTAAATGTCACCCACAAAATCAATTCTACCCATTATCTTTTTTAGAGTTTATAAAAGACTCCATGTATCAGCTTAGTCTGAATCATAGAAAGATGAAAAGATCTTTATGAGGAGCCACCATGTAATTCATGAAATTGTTCATCAATATATCCCAAGTTCCTAGAACAGTGCCAGTCACTTAATAGACAATAAATATTTCTAATTTAAATGAGGAAAATCCTCATTAAAAATCTTAAAAAGTCATTCAGTATAAACTTAAAGCCTGAACATGTTAACTGATCATTCTCACTTGATAAAAACAATCATTCAGGACCTAGGAACTTTGTCCTACATATACTTTTCCACATTCAGCCTGAGTTACTTACAGAAAATCTCCCAAAAGCCATTTGTTACCCATCAGCCAATACACCACTTCTATCACCAAGTATTACCATAGAAGCCCATTTTTTATTTTCCTATGTACTCTGAGTAAATAGATCAGCACCAAAATGAACTAAGCATCAATTCTTGTGGAAGAAATTTTATCTTCTTCGTATACCAAGGAGCAAACCAACCACTCTTACTACAGGACAAAATAAGTATATAAATATTACTAAAATCTGTATTTTATAGAAAAATATAGCACCTTAATACTAAAATGGGCCAAAATAAAAGAAATTTTTTGGTGAAGTCATAAAGTTCTAGAAGACATGAGTTCAACTGCCCTTAAGGTAAAGCCCACCCAGCATATGTGTGCTATGTATGTTTTACTCACTGCATACTGGAACTTTTCATTATATTCACGGTCATTGGCTTTCACTGTCCGTTCCACTTCTAAAGAGAAAGAGAAATCAGGTATGAAATTAAATTTTTGACCCAAAGAAACATATAACTCATTAAACTAACATCACTTAGGTTACTTTGATTGTCGTCAAGGTTGCAAGAATTCTTTCCTTTGAAATTTGAAGGGCATTGGTTTTTTCCAGCCTAAATGTTGGAACATGTGTTGGAAAGTCCCAGAATGGAAAGCTGAAATGTGTCTCATTGTAATTCTGATGCCAGCCATAAAACAAAACATTATGTGTCTCTAATTTCTACACCTCTTTAGCTCTACAAAGACCCTTTCTCTTAGCTCTAAGCAATACCTAAAGGAGAAAGCTGCTGAAAGTCAAACACCATCCTGGGGAGGGATTTTTTTTTTTTTTTTTTTTTTTTGCTACAAAGTGACAAAATATGAGATAGCCAAACAAAACCATCCTGAAGCGGTCAGTGAGGTCACTAACCTTATGGTCAATGAGCAAAGGTGATATTTCTAAACAAGGCTTATTGAGAGAAACTGCACACCACCAGGAGACTGAGACCTGCTCTTTGCTGGAAGGGCAATTTGCCAAAAAAAAATATTAATTTCTGTGCCATCGTAATCTTTGAGTTGTTCTTTTATTTTGTTGTTTGTTCTGGTGTTTGCATTTGTTTCCAGAAGATGATAGATAGATAGATAGATAGATAGATAGATAGATAGATAGATATTTGTAGAGGGAAAGAAAAGATAGTGCCCCAGAAACCAACAGCAGAGCATGTTTTTGTAGTAAATGTAGCAAGTTCTTGCTCCATTTTACTGAATTTAGAGTTGACAAAAGGGTAACAATGGAATAATGAAAGTTATGAGATGAAGAACAGCAAATTAATCACCAGATGTCAATGTTGAACATTCATGGCAAGTGACTTCATCATTTCACCTAGGGTTTCCTTAATCCCACAGTTCTCCACATGGTTAAGTGACAGGTGGTAAAAAGCATAGGGATAGTGGTAAAAGTCCAAGTTTGGAGAAGGTACATACAACCACAGAGATAAAGGAGACTGGAGGGTGGAAAGTTAGTTGGAGTCATATAGTAGGGATGGAGAAAGGAAGAGTAAGAGGAAAGCAAAGAGAAGAGCTGAACATAAAAATGAGAGGGAAAATATGAGGGAGATGAAGGGGATTTTATCACCACCACCATCTTCCAAAACCAGGCACAATGATTTGTACAAATTGACTACTTTTTCCCAAAAGTCCAAGAGGAATGTAAATGTTTCTACAGACTCTTTAGTTCAAGTCTCAATATGACATTGCATTCACCTCTGAAAACTGCTTCTGACAAATGACATCCTGTCTTTGGTTATGGTTGAGTCTCTACCTTTTGTGGAATGTTTGTCTGTCTGACATCCACCTACATGGCTTTCTTCTTTCCTATGTAATAAAGTCAGTTCTCTGTGGCTGTTCCTGTTTTCAAGGCTAGCTCACCTAATTTCTGGTAAAATCAATATTGGACTGATATCCACAGGAGATCTCATCTGAGTGGGCTTACCCCTAAATATGTAACTCTGAAGTCCAGAACTCACCCGGAGGCATCCTCTTCACCAACCATCCCCTGAAGGAAACATTTCAAACCCTGGCTATAAAAGCACTATCCTCCCCTTCTTACTGGTTCCTTAACAAAGAGCAAAAATATCAAAGCCCAAAATGCTATTTTGGAGGGTGAGGGGACTTAAAGCTTGAAAAGCTGGATGATTTGCTTAAACATCCCTATCTCAATGCAGGCATAGTAAAACTGCTGATAGGAAAACAACATATGGTATTGGGAGGGCAAAGGTTAATCTGGCTCACCTCTCAGTCTGCTTATAATTTAAAGATTAACTCTAAATCAAAACTTAGATATGCTAATTTATACATTAATTGCCTTTAGTTTATATCATATACATTCAGATGATAATCATTTTTAAATTTCACATTTAGGGATCCCTGGGTGGCGCAGTGGTTTAGCGCCTGCCTTTGGCCCAGGGCGCGATCCTGGAGACCCGGGATCGAATCCCATATCGGGCTCCTGGTGCATGGAGCCTGCTTCTCCCTCTGCCTATGTCTCTGCGCCTCTCTCTCTCTCTATCTCTCTCTCTGTGTGACTATCATAAATAAATAAAAATTTAAAAAAAAAAATAAAAATAAAAAAAAAAATAAATTTCACATTTATATTGAGCATACCAGGGATAGAATTCCATAGTTCTGCACCAAATATTACTAACTCCAAACACCAGAATCTTGACTCCTGTCCAGTGTCTTCATGTAACTACCCTCCCCAAAAACAGAATAACCTTTTCCCAAAGTGTCCAGAAGAGTAATTTCTGTGGTAGGAAAGTTTGGATATTTTTCTGAGTGTCCACTTTGCTCTTGTCCCATGAGACTTTGTTAGAACCAGAAACTCCTCTGTTGGCCTCTAAATCTAAATCTTTATCATCTCTCTGTACTTCCAGTAGGTATGGTCTTTCTGAACTGTGTCTTTTTTTTAATATTTTATTTATTTATTCATGAGAGACACAGAGAAAGAGAGAGAGAGAGAGGCAGAGACACAGGCAGAGGGAGAAGCTGGCTCCAAGCAGTGAGCCCAACATGGGACTCGATCCCAGGTCTCCAGGATCACGCCCTGGGCTGAAGTTGGCACTAAATTGCTGCACCCAGGCTGCCCGGAACTGTGTCTTTATAGACCAACTCTGGCATATTTTCCATCCCTTCACTAAGCTTTGCAAAATTCTGGCTTTGGTTCTATATCTCTACAATTTTCTGCTTTTAACCTAACTATGCTAGGTCAAGAACGACCAGGACAGTGGGTGAGGGGATAGAAACCCCTCTTGGCAATAAGTCACATCCTATAAGAAAAGGAAGCTGAAAACAAATCTTCCATAAACAACTCCCCTGGAGAACTGCTCAAAGGTTCAATGACTTAATACCCAATATTTCATAGGCATTGCAGGACCCTTCCAGCTGTGAGAGTATTGAAAGAAAAGTACCTGCCAGAAGATTGAGGATTTACTAGGATAAGCTCACTGCTACATAATCGTTATTACTGAATTTGTGTGATTCCAAAAAGGAGTAAAGTGCTACACAAGGATGTATAAAATATAGCGAGCCAGCATATACTTTAAGTGTAGTTCAAAGAGCTTCCAGTTCAAGATAGGAAACTAAATGTGTCCTACCTCCTTTCCTACCAGGTCTCACTGAAATAACAGAAATATGTTTTTTTTTAAAAGAATAAAAACATAACAATGCTAGAAAACAAGAGTGGAGTCTAGCAGAGGTTCATAAATTTTTTAAATTCCCAGTGAAGCCCCAGAAAATTCCAAATTCAGTCAGTACAAAGGTTGAAAATGTGTTATAGAGTGACAATCCTAGTTTATGTCTATTGTCTTGGCAAAATAACTTTTCACTCTCAAAAGTGTTCTGGCTTAGAAGATAAATTATCTGTGCACTCTAGTTTTGGAGCACCACCAGAATAATTAAAGAAAAGTTGAGTTAGGTGAGCCCCCCCTATACCTCTACTCTTACTTACTAAAGAGATTAGGCAACATGCCTGGGGAAGAAACCAAGAGTGAGTATTCCGATTTAAGAGTGAAGAAGCTTTTAATCTCTACATTGGCTACAGGAAAGTCGGGTCCTAATAAACCTGCCTTTCAGAGGCAGCTGTGGGATTTGCCAAACTACAGACTATAGACTGAATGTTTGTGGTCTCCCAAAATTTCTATGTTGGAATATTCCCAATATGATGGTATTTGAGGGCCTTAGGGAGGTGATTAGGTTATGAAGGTAGAGCCCTTATGAGTGGGATTAGTGCCCTTATAAAAGAGGCCCCGGAGTCCTTTGGCCCTTGCATCATGAAAGGACACATCAAGAAGACAGCCATCTGTGAACCAGGAAGCTGCTCTCACCAGACACCAAACCCACTGACTCCTTGATCTTGGATTTCCCAATCTCCAAGATTGTTTGAGTGGTTGTTTGTAAGCCACCCAGTCTACAATATTCTGCTTTAGTAGCCAGGACAAACTAAGACAAACAGAAAAACCTCCCTGTGAGCTGGCTACATCACCAGCCCTCCAATTTAAAGGAGAGGGCTGGCCAGAGGAAAGATCTTTACAACTGCTCTCTTGTAAACACAAACCAGCAACCTGAAGTTACCAGACATCTGAGAAAAATCAATAGCACAAAAGAGAAGGTTGCAAGAGAAAGAAATAATGCTGAAAATGGATGGAGAAAAGAACTGTTATGCTAATTAGTACCTTGAAGATATTCAAGAAGACAATGGCATCCATGAAGCAAGAACAAGCTGATAGGAACAAAGATAACAAGAAAGAGGTCCTAGAATTAAAACCATTCAACTGATAGGATAGACAGAATGAAAAATAAGATTGAAGAAAGCTCTTAAAATATATAGCAAAATGACAAAGAGGAAGAAGATATTAAAAAGAACACTTAGGAGAAGGGAACATAAACAAGGATAAGTAGAAATAATCAAATAAACAGAAGAAAACTTCCCTGCACCAGAGTAAGACATAACTCTTCAAAGTGAAAAAGCCACCAAGTGCCAATCAGAATGAATAAATATAGACCACAGATCTCTATAAAATTTTGAGCTCCAAAGACAAAGACAAAATATTTTAAAATTCCAGAAGAGAAATAAATGCTTAGCCCTAGAGATCCAAGAATTAGACTAACATGAAATTTCTCATCAGCAACAAGGATGATAGAAGACATTGAAGTGATGCCTTCTAGTTTTAAGGAAAAAGATATTTGAGCTCAGAATTCTGTACCCAGCCAAATAATCAATCAAGTGTAAAGGGGCAATAAGAACACTTTCAGACATGTAAGAGTATTTACATACAAAATCATCACCAAAACAATGACTCAAGAATGTACAACAGGGAAGTAGTTTAAATATTAAAAATAAAGTGGAGTTAAAGAAGATATAGAAGGACGATGATCAACTATAGTCAACAACAAAAATAAAACTACGTGACATGATTACCCATATACCTGTTCTAGGGGGACCACAAATTCTACAGAAAAAGGAAAAGCTTGTCTATTTCCATTTATTTCATAGCCTGTATGGCAAAAATAAACCAATTTCTCAGTAAAAGCACAATTATGTATTTGTTTCTTGGCTCAAACAATAATTTCTCTAAGAAAGACTCATAAAGAAGTCATTGTTTGATACAAAGAGCATAAAATGAGATTTTAAGACTGTGTTTTGTAACAATTCTAGAGATATCATTCCAAACACAATTCAGAGGGCCCAAAGTAGGGTCTCACATTCAGTCTCTACTGATATGATTAAATTCAGGAATATATTTTAGGGTATTTAGATGAATAAACAGACTGCATATCCTTCCAGAAATCACCCTAATTATTTTTCTCAACTGCACTTGTGTTAAATGCTAAAAGATTGAGTGTCAGATTGAAATTCCTGAAAAATACCTGAAGAACTGCTATGCTGTATTGCTGAGTTCGGATTTTTTTTTTAAAGATTTATTTATTTATGATAGACAGAGAGAGAGAGAGAGAGAGGCAGAGGGAGGGAGAAGCAGTCTCCATACTGGGAGCCCGACGTGGGACTCGATCCTGGGGCTCCAGGATCACGCCCTGGGCCAAAGGCAGGTGCCAAACCGCTGAGCCACCCAGGGATCCCCCTGAGTTCGGATTTTTAGGACAGAAAATCAAGCTGGTAAATAGTGTTAACATTCTTTTGTGACAGCTGAGGAGCCTATCAAGGATATTTGCCTAAACAGGAAGCTATCCATCACTTCAGCTAGCAAGAAGAGACATTAGCAGAGGCAGAATTATCTTAGACACTTGCTTTGGACCTGGTCCAGAATATAGAAAAATAGGTATAATAAAAAATAGGTAACTAAACCCACAAAGTCCCACTTCATATGGGGTAATGGGAGTAGACTTCACTTTCCAAAGGCCAGTATAATTTGATGGCTGCCTTGATCAAATAAAAGATCAATGAAGCAGTCATAGAATGCTTATCTTTGAGCCATGTGCTTCCTGTTACCTTATCTGAGATAACTAAATAAGCATACCTCATTAATTTTATGAAGTGGTCATTTATAAATCAGTTAAATGTTAGGACCCGTTTACCAAAAAGTGTAACCTTACGTTCAGGATAAATGACCTGTAATCTACCCTGTCCCTCCCTGCAATAATTATCTCATCAGATAGATGACAGGTTTCAGATAACAAAACCAAATCTACTTATGTACATACATATAACTGTCTTTCCATATGGAAGGAAGAGATGCATCAAGAACATCCAAGTGTTGGGCACCAGGGTGGTTCAGTTGGTTAGGTGTCTGCTTTCAGCTCAGGTCAAGATCCCAGGGTCCCGGGATCCAGCCCAGCGTTGGGCTCCCTGCTTAGTAAAGAACCTGCTTCTCCCTTTCCCTCTATCCCTCTCCTTGCTCATGCTCTTTCTTTCTTTCTCTCTCTCTCTCTCTCTCTCAATAAATAGAATCTTTATAAAAACTTTTTAAAAATCCAATGTTATCTAATCACTAAAACACAAGTTTGAAAGATGGGAGGGACATAACACAACCCTGCTGGAAATTTTTAACCTCTGTTGAGATGTTGTTCTTTGTTACCAAGACTTTTGGGACCCATAAAAATGAGTTTGATGACAGAGTACTCATACAAGAGGAGGAGGTCTGAATCTTTAAGCCAGAGGCCTGACATCTTCCTTCTACCAACTATGTGTGTGAGTACGTTTTAACTCATGACCTCTCGTCATCTGTGGTTCCTCAGAAAAATAATGCCATTTTGTGTTGCTGTTATTAAATAAGAAAATGTATGGAAAGAACTTTGCAAACTGAAAAATAACCCAAAAAAAACTATTTTCCTAAAAAAATAGCAAATAGGTGAGAAAAAGAATTCATTCAAGCTTAGTCTTATTGTTGCTTATATTATTATTTCGCAAAAGGATCTGAAGTAACTTTATGAATGTTCTTAGTGGAAACTGACAAATACCAATTGATCCTTCCCCAGGCTGTTGGGTTTTTTTTTCATATTTTATTTATTTATTCATGAGATACACAGAGCAAGAGGCAGAGACATAGGGAGAAGCAGGCTCCCTGCAGGAGCCTAATGTGGGACTCAATCCCAAGACCCCAGGATCACGCTCAGACTCTCAACTGCTGAGCCACCCAGGTGCCCCTTTCCCCAGATTGTTGAAGGCAACACCCAACCCCTAATCTGAGCTCTTCTTCCTCATACTACAATAAATTAGACAATATTAAGCTTCTACTTCCAGCAGGCATTTATGTCATTTTTTTCTCTTAGTTTGTCTATGAACAACTCCTAAGAACTTAATATTTAAGACTAGTTAGTGAATGCAGTAGCTCTGTTAAAAGACCAAGAGTAAGGAGGAAGTTTTAGGAGGATTCCATTTGACCCATAAGTGATCGCAGCAACTATGAATTCTTAATTAAAGAACACAGCTGTCCTTCAATTAACGCCAGAGCATTTTGTCCTTCACCAAAAGTGGTTTGGGAGACAATCTTCAGGCAATTGGCTTTAGATCCCCAAAATCATGAAATGATGAAGCACCACAAAAAATTTGGGGGTTCTGTATAAAACCCTGATGACAGGAACTGGTACTTCCTCAACAAGGTTGGTCCCAATCCAAAAGTTGAAGAATGTCTCCAAACATGGAGTGTCATTTGGGGTTTAGAGTTGTTGTTGGTTTTCTGAATTGGGTCAGAAGGCTCAGAAAAATACATCCTCAAGCCAAATCAATAACTTAAGCTTTTTCCTTTCTGAATTTTCTTTCATTCTTCACAATCTGGTCTGTGTGGTTCAGAGCCAAAGTAATTCATTAAAGACATGAGGAAAGAACAATGAGTGGGGAGAGCTTTAAAGAAAAGAGTTCCCCGCCCTCCAAGATTTCCTGATTTGACTCCAAAAACACATTCTGATACAATTGAAAAATATGTGTCCTAAACCGGGGTTTCCTATTGAAACCCAGTGGTGACCTGCAGCTGCTGGGACTTATTGACATTTGAACAACAAACTAAAGAGAATCGAGGCAAAAAAGAAAAATCTTCCCACAAATTTTTTTTTATTCTTGTCCTCACAAAAGACCTTGGAAACAGAGTTAGGGTATTCAAACAAATACTAAAAGGCCTTGGGTTTGTTTTCTTCTTGGCTGAGCCAATTTGCTCATCAGGTCCAGATATTTGGAAAATTTGATTTATTGGAAACTCTATTCCTCCCATGGCTTACTATAGCTCCACAAAGAAATATAAAAATGTTTAACCAATTCATTCTTCTTCCACCATACATGAATTATATTATGTAAATTACAAGTAAAAATCAATAAAATCTTCACATAAGTCCATGGCATACTGCTTTCTGTAAGTTTAGATTCCATAACTAGAGATTTAAGAATTACTACAATATAATGATAACAACAGCAACTAACATGTACTGAGCACTAGTTAAAAACTAGATACTATATGAACTGTTTCACATACATTTCATTATTCCTCAAAACAATCCTATTAGGTACATGTTATTATTAGTTCCATTTTACAAATGAGGAGAATAAAGGCCTTGCAAGACTATGCAGTACAATCAGATTTCAAATATTGAGTTGCCTTTCTTGTAAAAACAGCTTGAAAGAGATTCTGGGTATAAAAAGATGGCAGATGGTACTGTGCAGAGTTGGCTGGGAAACTGCAAATTGCTGTGTGCCTGTATCAAGAGGTCAAGGAGAAGAAGGACACCATGCTCCAGGGTATAGTTCAAACACATACTCCCTCCCAATTTACCCTACAGTCCTGTGGCCTCTCACATCCAACTGCTTCTAGGATTCTCTTTCCTTCCTAGAAAACTTGTCTACTCTCTTCTTAGAGGCTTTGAGCAGTCCTTGCTAAGAATATTCTCCCAAATCCCTATCCCAAACTTACTGCTTTCTTTGTACCCTTTCTCATATGGGCCCAGTGCTAGACTGTTGGTTTTTATTTCCATTATTTTACAGTTTGACTATGTATAGCAAAAAATGCATTTTATGGACTGCCAGGATCAGGATGTTTTCAGTAAAGATGAAAAATGGCTGTATCTTCCTACAGCATCCCCCTTCTAAAAGAAAAATAAAATCAGGATCTACCCCCAAGAATCACAAGAGCTTAGAAGAAGCTGGAGGACATTTAATTTTCCACTATGAGATACATTCTGACCATCCAAGGGAAAGCAAGCCACCTGTCACCAAGTGAAAGGAAAGAACTCCAGGTAAAAAAGAAAGACACATGACAAGGAAATCTAAAGATGTTTCTTATCTGTTTGATATCTCAGGGGTTGCACAGGAAGCTGTGTTTTTCAAAGCTTACATTTGTTATTTTGAGATGAATGGGGCTCATAAATTGAATTTCTTTAGTATGTATTGGTCCCGTGCCTCATACCCCTGAATTCATGTGGCAATTAAAATCTGCTGGAGCCAAGACAGTGATTTATTCCAGAAATATTTATTGAGCTCCTCTGAGCAAGGCTCTATTATAGACAGTGAAGGAAAACCAAACAAGACTGCAATAGCCTTCAAAGGGTGAACACTCTTACAAATACCCACACAGCAAGGAAGCAGAGGAGAGGCCCAGGGAGCCATGGAAATCAGAGAAAAAGAAAGTCAGGTCCAGATAGGTGAGGAAAAGGCATCACCACCTGTCTCAAGCAGCTCTGAAGGGAATCTATGCAGCTAGATACACACTGGGGAGTATGGTAGGTTGTTTTGCCAAGCACCTTATCCAAGTCATTTACTGAAAAGAAAAAGAATTTGGTAGAGGTGGTTTCCCACCTAAGATAAAATATCGACTTTTCAAGAGGACATCTCTAGTTTCTCCTCCACTGTCCCCTCTAGCGAAATCATGGACCACGTGTGAAAAGACCAAAAGAAAAATTATGAACATCACTATTTACCTATTAGTGAAGCATTTGGAAAACATATATTGTAAAAGAAATACAATGGAGCCAGAACTTTGGGCAAAAAAGAAATCTGCCCATTTCCCACATTCCCTTCCCACCCCACCTGTTCACACTCTGGTCCAAGTCACCCCTACTCTCTCCTCCAGCTACTGCAATAGGCTCCCATGGGCAATCCTTGCTTCTATCTCAGCCCTATAATCTATTTTCAATAGAGGACAAGAGTGATACTTTTATAATTGTATTAGTTTCCTATTGCTGCTCTAGCAAATCACCACAAACTCAGTTGCTTAAAACAAAACAAATGTGTCATCTTATTATTCTGGAAGTCAGAAGTCTGAAAACAGAGCTCACAGGGCTAAAATCAAGATGTTTCATCAGGACTGAGTTCCTTCTAAAAGCTCTATGAGAGAATCCATTCTGTGCCTTTTCCAGCTTCTAGAAGCTGCCCACATTCCTTGGTTCATGGCCACATCATTCTGACTCCATTTCTATTGTCACATCACTTTCTCTGACTGTCCTGCTTCCTTCTTATCAGAACCCTTGGGATTACAGTGGGCCCACCTATATAATCCAGGACACTCATCCTATCCCAGCATCCTTAACCATATCTCCAAACTTTCTTTTACCATGCTTACATGGCAACCCCATATTCACAGGTTCCAAGGATTGACATGAATATCTTTGGGGGAAGGGATCATTAATATGCCTACAACAAGAATCATCTCTTTCCTCTGCTCAAAACTTCCAATGGTGCTCCCTATCAAGAGAAAAGCAAGTTCTTACAAAGGTGTTCAGGGCCATGCTTCATCTTCACACACCTACCCCATTACAAACACCAGAAGCCCATTTATGGTGAAGCTAATGAAGCTTAAGCTTCAGCTCATCTCACTTGTACTTTCATTCCAAGACCCCAGGAGTAGCGCTAGAAACATGTTTGCCCAGGAAATCCTACTGATTCCAACAACATGGACAGGCCTTGACAGCACTGTGCTAAGTGAAATAACTCAGACTGAGAAAGACAAATACCATCTGATCTCACTTATATAGAACCTAAACAAACAAACTTACAGAAAAAGAAATCAGACTATTTGTGGTTATGGGACAGGGTAAAGAGAGGAAGGCAAACTTCCTGTTATAAGATAAGTAAGTACTAGAGATATAATGTGCAACATGACGACTGTAGCTAACACTGCTATATGATACACAGAAAAGGTATGGAACTTAAGAGTTCCCAAAGAAAGAAAATTTTTCTCCCTTTATTCTTTTTTCTTTCTTTTTATTGTACCACACAAGAAGATAGATGTTAGCTGAATCCATTGTAATAATCATTTCACAATATAAGTAAATCAAACCATCATGCTGCATGCCTTAAACTTAAACAGTGATAAATCTCAATTACTTCCCAATAAAACTGGAAAAATAAAAATAATTTCCATTAAAAAACATGTGTTTGTATTTTTTCTGATTTGATTTACAAAAATAAAATATTTTAATCATGAAGCTAAGATCACTGTCTCTTCCACTCTAATTTCTTGGGGGAAATTGACTTTGTCTCATGTCAGATGGCACTGGGATCCAGAAAAGAGGCTGTCAAGTTGGAAATTCATTGAGTTTGTGTTTATTCATGTGATATTTATGTATATTTATGTGATTCACGGCATTTCTGTATAGAGTTAAGTCATTGGTCATCCCCCCAGGGTAGGAATGGCTCTCAGAAATGCTACCTCCATGGGGACTCATCCAGTGTTATAACATGAAGGTACACACCCCAAGGTCATACAGCAACATGACCATGTGCTATAGCACCTAGCTCCAGAATTATGTGGATCTTGGAGGACATGGTTTTGCAATACAGAGCCAGAAGTTAGCTTGTGCAGAATTCCCCCAGTCATCACACGTAAAATTGTATGTGAAAGATTGCATTTTTTATCAAGTCCTAGTTAAAACAGAATTTATCTTCTATTAGTATAAGAATTACCAAGTATTGAGTATTTCCTGTACCATATATAACAAGCATACTATAATTTTTCATGGGATTGCATAAATGATATTTATTAGAATTTCTGTACTTATAGAGCGCAACCCATTTGTAGCAGTACTACACACAACAAATACATTTGTAACAGCTCAGATATGAAGGAAACTTGGAGGTTTTCCCAAAGTTGACCATTACAAATTTTTACATGACATTCTGAAGTCACGAAGCTGAAAAAAGTATTCTAAACTATCATAACTTTAACTATGCTCCGCATCACTGGCCATCAGGGAAATACAAATCAAAACCACAATGAGATACCACCTCACACCAGTGAGAATGGGGAAAATTAACAAGGCAGGAAACCACAAATGCTGGAGAGGATGCGGAGAAAAGGGAACCCTCTTACACTGTTGGTGGGAATGTGAACTGGTGTAGCCACTCTGGAAAACTGTGTGGAGGTTCCTCAAACAGTTAAAAATAGACCTGCCCTACGACCCAGCAATTGCACTGCTGGGGATTTACCCCAAAGATACAGATACAGTGAAACACTGGGACACCTGCACCCCGGTGTTTACAGCAGCAATGGTCACAATAGCCAAACTGTGGAAGGAGCCTCGGTGTCTATCGAAAGATGAATAGATAAAGAAGATGTGGTCTATGTATACAGTGGAATATTCCTCAGCCATTAGAAACGACAAATACCCACCATTTGCTTCCACGTGGATGGAACTGGAGGGTATTATGCTGAGTGAAGTAAGTCAATCAGAGAAGGACAAACATTATATGGTCTCTTTCATTTGGGGAATATAAAATATAGTGAAAGGGAATAAAGGGGAAAGGAGAGAAAATGAGTGGGAAATATCAGAGAGGGAGACAGAACATGAGAGACTCCTAACTCTGGGAAACGAACAAGGGATGGTGGAAAGAGAGGTGGGTGGGGGGAAGGGGTGACTGGGTGACGGGCACTGAGGGGGGCACTTGATGGGATGAGCACTGGGTGTTATGCTATGTGTTGGCAAATTGAACTCCAATAAAAAAAAAAGTTTAAAAATAAAAAATAAATTAAAAAAAAACTTTATGCTAGAGGAAAAATTTAAAAATCTTTCTAGTATTTCTATAGAAAATTATGTAACAGGATAATGGTCATATAAGAGGCAATCAAAAATAGGGGGACAAAAATATAGGACTAAAACTACCATGAAGTTATGACAGGCAATGCATTAATGAAAATATTAGGTTATTTTTCTGGATTTTGTGATGTGTCTGGTATTTTCAGATTTTCAAAACTGTAGTTTATAGTGATTTATTTTCTTACTCTAAATATTTCCTATTATACTTAATTTTGTATTTTGTATTAGTTTAGGCCTCAACAAAAACTGGATCTAGCCTTGACAAACCTCCCCCTTGTTCCTGCAACTCCAACCACAGTGGACCTATTTGTTATCCCTTGAACACAGGCACACACTCATCTCAAAGCCTTTGCCCTTGCTATTCCCTTTGCTTCTAGAATGCTTCTTCCAGATATCTACATGGCTCCTCTCTCACTTCCTTCAAACTTTTGCTCAAATATGTCTTTCTCAATTCAGCCTTTCCTGATTACCCTTTTCAAAACTGCAGCCCCATACCTGCTTCCTTAGCGCAGTAGCAGCACATCAGTCTCATAAAATTGTAGCCCTTCAAATGTACAAGATAATTTATTTATTCATTGATTTTGATGACTGGCTTTCTTCCTCTCCCCCCACAAAAATGTAAGCTCCATACAGACTGAAATTTTTTACTTTTTAAAATCTGTTTTGTTCACACACGGCTCTATCTGAAACCCCCGGGGCAGTGTCTGGCACATACTATATGTTCAGTAAATACTTACAAAATGCTTAGATTGGATGGATGGATAAACTAGTAAGTAAATGAATGAATTACCAAAGTTCTGATTATCGTAAGACAATCAACACTACCACAGTCAAACAAGATCATTCCAGCCAAAATCGTTGAAATGTGATGTTTTAATTAGCTTATCCACCATACAAAAATTTACAATTCACAATAGACAATTCCTTAGTTATTAAGGTTACTTTTCTTCATAGAAAATACCATCTTGAAATTACTTCATAAGGTTTAAGATTTTGTCATTAAAAGAATCTAGATTTCAAAGTTAAGCCTAGAAATAAAAATTAGAATTCCCTTTAAATTAGGAAGTTCTGTTGGAACAATTAGAAGACACAATATTACATGAAAACAAGGTCCACCAGGGGACTATAATTCAAATAGCATTTATTAAAGCCACTCAAAATAATAACAATGGCAGCTACAATTAGAGGCTTGATAAATGCCAGATACTGAATTAAATGCTCAAATACTGAATTAAAGAAGTGTTCTAAGGTGTGGGTCTATGTTAAGGGACATAAAAGCATTTTTTTAAATAAATGATTATAGTTCAAGGGATGAAATTAAGGATTTTTCTTTTACAAAGCCAAAGTATGACAACTAGAATATTATACAGTTGGGAATGCTAAATCACAAAGAAATGGAGAACTGGCACAAATGCATTTATAAATATGTCCTAAAGGCCAATAAGTATATATGGCATACAATGTCATTCAAAGTATTTATAATTTTATTACTCACTATAAATGTCGTAGTTCAAAATTGACTTATTTTTGTGTTTGTGTCATGCTAATATTTAAACCTATTCTAGCAGAGAATACTGATTAATATATTCATTAACCATTATTTTCTTATTCAATTCACTATTCATTTGTTTATTCCTTATTCATATTCAGATACTCCTATAACTATAGAATAGTAATATTTAATGTATTTTTCCAGTCAACTTATAAAATGTTATTTAAAATGTGTTTTTAAGCTTCCCACTATAATGGAGCAACTTGTGTCAGGATCAACCCATCTGTTGAGAACTAAAAAAGCTAGATGAAATATATAAAATGTTTGAAAATATATAGAACAAAATCTGACAAAACTTAAAGAGCCAAGAACCAGCAGAGAAGAGAAAGGTATTAAAGTAAATTTAGTATTCTGTACCTTTCCCCTTAAGGCAATTGCTAATTCCTCAGCTTCCCAGAGATGAGAGAAGACAATAGAGTTAGAACCCAGCAGCACTTGGCGGGATGAACACTGGGTATTATGTTATATGTTGGCAAATTGAACTCCAATAAAAAAATAAAATAAAATAAAAATAAAGAACCCAGCAGGGAAGAGGATCTTTGGTAACACTCTAGGTTTCCTGTTGACTTCTGAAGAACTGCATTCTAGAAGTAAGAACTAACAAAAATAGAGTAGGCCTTATAAATACTAAAAATCAGCCTCATGATATCTCAGTCTGTGACTGGATCAAGATAACCTTCCTTCTCTAACTGCATGTGAGAAGAAAAGTAAATTCTCCTCAAGGAAGATAACACTATCTACATCCCCTACAATTTTTTTTATGTGCAAGGTCTAGATTTCAATAATAAATTATCAAGTATGGCAGGGAACAATATCAAACTATTGAAAACCAAGAGAAAAGTAGAAAAAGGAAATCAACCTACAGATGATCTAGATATTGGAACTGTCAGACGTGGACTTTAAAATAATTGTGATTAACATGTACATTAGAATGGATGACAAAATGAATAATTTCACTAAAAAAACAAATTATGCATAAAAGAAAAAAAGTATAGAATTTAAAAATATAATAATGTAACTAAGCATTCAATATATGAGTTTAACAGCACAGTAGACATAGCAGCAGAAGGGAATAGTTGTAAATTAGTCGTTAGAAAAATATTAAAACTGAACACGGAGGGAAGAAAAAAGTTGAAAATATCAGAAAAAAAGCATAAGCACATTAGATACATGTTAAAAGATCTATCATATGTATCATTTGGAGTACCACAAGAGAGAACTGAGGGAATAGGGAGTAGTAAGAGTATTTGAAGATATTCTGAGAATTTTCCAACATCCAAAAGAAGTCAAGCTGAAAAAATAAGAATCTCTGTAAATTCCAAGTTAGATAAATACTAAGAAAACCATACCTAGGCCAGAATAGTAAAAAGGATGAAAGACAAAAAGAAAGCTTTTGAAATAGCCAGAAGACATATCACTTCAACAAAAGAATTTAAGAGAGTAACAAAAGAATAACAAGCCTGTAAAAAAAAAAAAAAAAAAAAAAAGAATAACAAGCCTGTCAGTTTACTTTTTAAAAGAATGAATGAAGGCCTGAATGTAATGGAATGGTACCTTTAATGTGCCAGAGAAAAGACTACCAATCTGGAGTTCTATGCTCCATAGAAATGATTCATCCAATATAAATCCAAAATAAGGATTCTTTTCTCCTAATAAAAGTGACTGAATTCAGTTTTTAAAAAATGAAAGGAAGTCTTTAGGCAGAAGGAAAATTATTCCAGAGAGAATCACAGAAATGCAAAAAAATGAAAAAAAAAATGAAGTATTGTAGGTAAATCTACACAAATAATGAATATGGTGACAACACCACATGTTATTTGTTACTGCTGTCTTATTAGTTTTAAAATATACAAAGAGTTAAATACATGATAACAATGGCACAGAGAGTAGACAAGGAAAAAAAAGAGTAACAAGGAAAGTTAAAATGCTCTAAATTCTTACATGGCTCACAAAGTAGTAAAAGTACTAAATTAAATAGATGTGTTGTAATCTTAAGAATAACCACAAAAACAATATTAAAGGAATGATAGGTAACAAGCTAACATGCTTAGAAATGGAACAATAGAAATATTGCTTATGCAAAGGAAAGCAACAAAAAAGAGAAAAATGTAGAACAAATAATAAGATAATTTATTAATCATAAATATATCAGTAATTATATTAACCATAAATGAACTAAATATTTCATTTAAAAGCCAAAGTTTATGTTTTCATTTAAAAGCCACTATATGTTGCATCTTAAATTTAAGAACATTAAGGGGCTCAAAGTCAAAATATAGAAAAAACATATTTTTATATATAAATATATATATATTGATTAATGTGAACATTAATCAAAGGAAATCTGGTATCCCTACACTAATCTCAGATGAAGTATACTTCAATATATAAGAATTACCAGAGATAAGCAGGGCCATCCATAACAATAAAAGATTATTCTTCCAGGAATACATAACTCTATGTATGCATAAATCTACTATGTAACTTAAAAAAAATATAAAGCAAAAACTGACAGAACTAAAAGGAGAAATAGACAAATTTAAGAATATCTTGATAAACTAAAATATGGCTGTGATAGTTAATTTTAATGTGTCAATTTGAGTGGGCCATGAGACAGCC
Organism: Canis aureus; assembly: GCF_053574225.1. NCBI lineage: Eukaryota > Metazoa > Chordata > Mammalia > Carnivora > Canidae > Canis > Canis aureus. Next base: position 20,849,080 of record NC_135642.1, read on the forward strand.
TGGACATTTGGTCAAATAGTATTCCCTATGTGTCTGTGAGAGCATAATATGAAAGAGACCTTTAAATAATGTAGGTGGCAGAACAGATATGCTGTTGTTCCAAACTACAGAACAGAAAGTAAACTTTAAAAGGATGTGAAGCTCTAGTTAATATGTAGGAGAATTTACTGTCCAGAGAATTATCTATCTCCTAAATTACAAACTTGGACATGTCAGAGTAAATATTCAAGGAAAATATTCAGCAACACTCTAGGAATAGATTGTCAAGTTGAAAGAAAATCTGAACAGGATGATTTTTGAAGACCGTTCTAATTCCCAGGTTTTATCATTCTGTACAACCTAAAACTATATTAATAGAATTATTAGACCAAAGCGAGTATCAATTGGAAATAAGGTATAACATTTAGAAAGATATCACAATTGATACTGTAGATTTAAGAGTTATCTCCATGGAGATGAAAGTAGTCAAGATAGAAGAGGAACCCTCTGCGGAGCACATACAGAGAGAAGACTACAGACGACTGAACCAGGGGAAATTCCACTGAGATCCAGTGAAGGAGACAGGGTCACAGCAGTCTGAGAATCAAGAATTTCCACAAGACTCATGAAGATCAAGGGAAAATAACATTCAAGGAGGGAATATTCCCCCCTCCCCACCAAATCCATAGAGAAGTGATAAAGGATGGTGTTGAGGAACAGCCCCTATAGAGAGTTTCCAGTGACCGGTGGTTTTTTAATAGCAGCCCAACCTAACCTATATCCTGAGTAACAAAACATCAGATTGCTTAAAGCCTACATAATACCTCAATTAGAGCAGCACACAATTTTGAGAAGTGTATGAGAGCAAGAAGACATCTCTTTTCTGCACTTTCTATTTGCAACTGTGCACAATGACTATGATGGCACATTTTTAAGTATATAGTAAACACTCTGTGGAGGAAAAAAAAAGACTCCTATTTCAAAGGATTTAAAGATAGCATAAAAATCTAGAACACAAATAGGACTAAGAACACCAATGCTGCCTCTTCCTTCCTTCCCAGTTAAAAAGCTGAGGAACCAATGACTGGATAACTTGTGCCCTACAATACTTGGGATAACAGCAAAGATTTAGCGTCTGGGACACCTGGTGGCTCAGCGGTTGGGTGCCTGCCTTCAGCTCAGGTCATGATCCCGCAATCCAGGATCGAGTCCTGCATCGGGCTCCTTGTGGGGAACCTGCTTCTCCCTCTGCCTGTTGTCTCTGTCTCTGTCTCTGTCTCTCTGTCTCTCATGAATAAATAAATAAAATCCTTTTAAAAAAGATTTTGGGTCTGGAATAATTTCTATCACCTTTTGATACAGAATTTTAGAAAAGTGAAATGGAAGGGATTGGGCATTTCTCATTTCTAGTGGTACTCAATAAAATTTCCCATGTCCTTTTCCCTCTAGACACCAAAAAGTTACAAAAATGTACAGGAGAATCCATTAAAAAGTAATAACGAACTAGGGGTGGTGGAAAGGGAGGTGGACGGGAGGTGGGGGTGACTGGGTGACGGGCACTGAGGTGGGCACTTGACAGGATGAGCACTGGGTGTTATTCTATATGTTGGCAAATTGAACACCAATTAAAAATAAATTTATATAAAAAAAAGTAATAACCCCAAAGTTGTAAGAATCCTTGTAAAACTAGCACTGTCTTCGTATGTCACTGATTAGCGGGTACTGATTATCACTTCATTCTAATGGCCTCATTTTCAGTTAAAAAAAAATAGAGGATTTTGAAAAAATTATACCATCTTTTCAAACAAATTAGTATATTAGATGAAAACCAAGTTCAAACAAAAACTAATACCTTCACAAGTACTTAAAGAACTTTTGGATTTGTTGTTGTACCATACGGAATAAATGCAGGCAAAAATGACACTCTTTAAACACATGTATTAATAAATATACATGTTCTTTTACACACATTGAAAGGTGCCTGTGAAAGTAGGTTCCATGTTACATATCTTTTTTATCACCAATCCTTTACTGCAGGACCAAACCACTATAAGCTGATAAACACTATAAGCTCACAATAATGCCTGAGAATCGGGACTATAAATTCCAACCAAAAAAAACAACCTCCTTTGTAAGCAAAACAGATGCATTGCCTAAGGCCCATAATACTTTGTGGGACAGACAAAAATGTTTAAATTTAAATTATTTTAAAATTAGAAGAAAAAGATGAATACATAATGAATTCATAATAATAAACCCAGCCTGGATTACATTTGTCTTTATACTCACACAATTGTAAAATATACTTTTTAATGTTTTTTGGAGGAAGGGGCCAACAAAATGCCAATGAAAGTCATAATGTGATCTACTCCACACCCCATAAATATACAGAGGGCTTTCCTGTGGAATAATGTGTGCTGGTTCCACAACCTCCACATTTTGGAACCAAGAACAGCCTTAGTTTTAAGAAAACCTCTATTTATTTCTTTTCCTTCCCATGTTACCAAACTACATGAAATCTCAATTAAGAATTTTACACAAGAATAGTGGTCTTTATATGCTTTAAAATGGTTTGTCTTGGGCCTCCCACATGAACTACATAGAAAGAGTGAATTACCAAGAATGGAAAAGTTCCAAAGAAGTTGGCTAAGGAGGAGAACCCTAAGCCCACCTTGTCCCCAGGGTTACAAACCAGGTAACACCCACATCAGTGTAAATAACCCAGAAACTACCAGAAATCTAGCAGAACAGACTCTCCGCAGCTAAATGTAGAAAACACACACAAAACAGGGTAGGAAGGGCAGAGACGCAGTCAGGAGCTCAATAGACCTATGCGACTGTCCATGGAAGGGAAAAGACATCATGGGTGCAGAGACTAGAAAGAAACAGATCCTTACAACAGGTGTCCCAGGCCCAGAGAATCCCTATAACATTTGGTTTTGAAAACCAGAAGGGCATATTTTTCTCAAGAGCTTACAATCAGCAAGGCTTAACATCTGGAACTTCAAAATTCAACCTGCTCCACCCTGGGAGAGCCTGGAGAGAGGGCAATAGGGAACTGAGTCCTTACCCTAAAAGACACACCATAAGAAACGTGTCCAAGGACATACAGCATAGAAGCATCAGTTTGAAAAGACACCTGGAGTTTATGGAGGGTGACTTGTTTACTAATCTCAGAGAATGTATTGGAGAAGCAGTGATCCTTGGGAGACTTCTCAAGGAACAGAGGAGATGGTGAACATTACTTTCCTCCCCTGCCCCTCAGCCTAGACACAGAGAGCCCCCAACAAAGTCAACCCAATTTTACAATTAAGATACATACTAATTAAAAAGGCAAAAGTAGTAACAAAGAAAAAATTTGAAAAGCATCAAGAGAAAAGAAAACAGTTACATACAAGGGAAACTCTATAAGGCCATCAGCTGATTCTTTTTGGCAGACACTTTGCAGAACAGAAGGAAGTGGGACAGGATATATTCAAAGTGATAAAAGGAAAAAAAACTGCGGCTAAGAATACTCTATCCAGCAAAACTATCATTCAGAATAGAAAGAGACAGTTTCTCAGACAAACAAAAACTGCAAGAAATATTTAAGGGAACTCACTAAGTAGAAAGGAAAAACCACAAGTACAAGAAAAAGAAGTAGGAAACAAAAGCAATAAAAATAGGTACATTTCTAAAAATTAGTCAAGAGATCACAAAATTAAAAGATATAAAGTATGACATCATATACCTGAAACCTGGGAGACTGGGGAGAAGACTAAAGAATGGGTTCAAACTTAAGCAATCATCAACTTATTTTAGACCACTACAGGCATAAAATGTCATATATGACCTAATAGTAATAACCACAAAAACTAATAATATATATGCAAAATATAAGAGAAAAGAATCCAAATATATCATTAAAGAAAGCCTGTAAACTATGAGAGAAAAGAGCAAGAGAAGAAAGGAATAGAGAAGAGAAGATTTACAAAAACCACCATAAAACAACTAACAAAATGGTAATAAGTACATACATAGCAATATTTACTTTGAATGTAAATAGACTAAATGTTCCAATAAAAAAATAGGGTGACAGAATGGATAAAAAAGCAAGACCCATATATATGCCACCTACAAAAGATTCATTTCAGACCTAAAGACACATGCAGATTGAAACTAAAGGGATGGAAAAGCATTTATCATGCAAATCGAAGTAAAAAGAAAGCTAAGGTAACAATACTGATATCAGACAAAATAGACTTTAAACGAAGACTGTAAAAGAGACAAAGAAGGACACTATACAATCATAAATGGAACAATCCAACAAGGTATAACAATTGTAAATATTTATGCACCCAACATGGGAGCACCCAGATACATGAATCTACTAATAACAAACATAAAGAAAGCAATAAACAGTATTACAATAATAGGAGACTTTAACCTCCACTTAAATCAATGGACAGATCTTCAAAGCAGAAAATCAACAAGGAAACAGTGGCTTTGAATGACACATTGGAACACATGGATCTAACGACAGATCTATTTATAACATTCCATCCTAAAACAGCAGAATACACATTCTTGTCAAGTATGCATAGAACATTCTCCAGAATAGATCACATATTGAGCCACAAATCAAGACTCAACAAATTCAAAATGATTGCAGTCATACTATGCATCTTGTCCAACCACAACACTATGAAACTAGAACTCAACCAGAAGAAAAAAATCTGGAAAGAGAATAAATATATGGAGGCTAAATAACATGCTACAAAACAATGAATGAGTCAACCAAGAAATTAAAGAGGAGATCGAAAAATACATGGAAACAAATGACAATGAAAACACAACAGTCTAGGAAATGCCTAGATGGCTTAATTGGTGAAGCATCTGCCTTGGACTCAGGTCATGATTCCATGATCCTGGGATCAAGCCCTGCATTGGGCTCCCTGCTCATCGAGGAGTCTGCTTCTTCTTCTCCCTCTGCCTCTGCCTCTCCTCCTCACTCATGCTTGCTCACACTCTCTCGTTCTCTCAAATAAATAATCTTTAAAACATACACACATACACACACACACACACACACACACACACACACACACACAATGGTCCAAAATTTTCAGGATACAGCAAAAGCTGTTCTAAGAGGGAAGTTTATAGCAATACAGGACTGCCTCAAGAAACAAGAAAAATCTCAAATAAAAAACATAACTCTACATCTAAAGGGATTAGAAACAGACAGAAGGAAGTAGAAGGAAGGAAATATTAAAGATTAAAGAACAAATAAAATAGAAACCCCCCAAAAAAGAAAACAGATCAATTAAACCAGGAGTTGTTTCTTTAAAAAGATCAACAAAATTTGTAAACCTTTAGCCAAACTCATAAAAAAAAACCTCAAGCAAAATCAGAAATGAAAAAGAAATAACACCACCACAGAAATAAAAAGGATTATAAGAGAATATTATAAAAAAATTACAGTCCAACAAACTGGACAACTTAAAAGAAGTGGATACATTCCTAGAAACATGTAATCTCTCAAAACTGAATCAGTAAGAAATAGAAAATTTGAACAGAATAATTACCAACAAGGAAATTGCATACATAATCAAAAACTACCAACAAACAAAAGTCCAGGACCAGATGGCTTCACAGGTGAATGCTACCAAACATTTATTTTTTTAAGATTTACTTATTTATTTGAGAGAGAAAGAATGAGCAGGGGGAGTGGCAGAGAGAGAGAGAGAGACTCCCCACTGAGTGCAGAGTCCAATTCAGGGTTCATTCCCACAACCCGGAAACCATGACCCAAGCTGATATCAAGAGTCAGACACTTAACCAACTAAACCACTCAGGTGCCCCTATCAAATATTTAAAAAGAAGTAAGTACCTATTATTCTCAACTATTCCATAAAAGAGAAAAGGAAGGAAAGCTTCCAAATTCCTTCTATGAGGCCAGCATTACACTGATACCAAAACCATATAAAGGCACTACAAAAAAAGAGAACTTATCTCTGATGAACCAATATTTCTGATGAACACAGATGTAAAAATCATCAAGATATAGCAAACCAAATCTAACAATACATTATAAAAAAATCATTCACCATGATCAAGTGGGATTTATTCCCAGGATGCAAGGGTGATTCAATATTTGCAAATCAATCAACATAATACATCACATCAATAAGAGAAAGAAAAGGGATCCCTGGGTGGCGCAGTGGTTTAGCGCCTGCCTTTGGCCCAGGGCGCGATCCTGGAGACCCGGGATCGAATCCCACGTCAGGCTCCCGGTGCATGGAGCCTGCTTCTCCCTCTGCCTGTGTCTCTGCCTCTCTCTCTCTCTCTCTCTCTGTGACTATCATAAATAAATAAAAATTAAAAAAAAAATTTAAAAAAAAAAATAAGAGAAAGAAAAACCATATGATCTTTTCAGTAGATGCAGAAAAAGCATTTGACAAAGTACAACACCACACATGATAAAAACTTTCAAGTAGTTTTAGAGGAAATATACTTCAACATAATAAAGGCCATTTATGAAAAAGCCACAGCTAACATCATACTCAATGGAGAAAAACTGAGAACTTTTGCTCTAATATCAGGAACAAGACAAGAAAATCCACTCTCACCACTTTTATTCAACATAGTACTGCAAGTCCTAGCCACAGCAGTCAGACAACAAAGAAATAAAAGTCATCCAAATTGGTAAGAAAGAAGTAAAACTTTCACTATTTGCAGATGACACAATACTATATGTATAGAACCCTAAAGACTCAAAAAAAAAAAAAACTACTAAAACTGATAAATGAATTCACTAAAGTCACAGGATCCAAAATTAACATACAGAAATCCATTACATTTCTATTCACTAGCAGAAAGAGAAATTAAGAAAACAGTCCCATTTATAATTGCATCAAAAATAATAAAATACCTAGGAATAAACCTAACCAAGGAGATGAAAGACCTGTACTCTGAAAACTAAAATGTTCATGACAGAAATTGAAGACAATACAAACAAATGAAAAGATATTCTATGCTCATATATCAGAAGAACAAATATTATTAAAATATCCATACTACCCAGAGCAACCTACATATTTAATGCACTGCCTAGCAAAATGCCAAGAACATTTTCCACAGAACTAGAACAAATAATCTTGAAATTTGTACTGAAAGATCTCAAGTAGCCAAAGCAATCTTGAAAGAAGAACAAAACTGGAGGTACCACAACCCCATATCTCAAGATGTACCACAAAGCTATAATAATCAAAAGAGTATGGTACCAGCACTAAAAATAGACACATATATCAATGTAACAGAACAGAAAACCCAGAAAGAAATAAACCAACAATTATATGGTCAGTTAGTCATTGACAAAGTAGGAAATGGTGTTGGGAAGGGCACTGAGGAGGGCACATGATGAGATGAGCACTGGGTGTTATACTATATGTTGGCAAATTGAGTTTAAATAAAATATTTTTAAAATAAAATACAAAAAAAAAGGGCAGCCCCGGTGGCGCAGCGGTTTAGCGCCGCCTGCAGCCCAGGGCGTGATCCTGGAGACCCTGGATCGAGTCCCACGTCAGGCTCTCTGCGTGGAGCCTGCTTCTCCCTCTGCCTGTATCTCTGCCTGTGTGTGTGTGTGTGTGTGTGTGTGTGTGTGTGTGTGTGTGTGTCTATGAGTAAATAAATAAAATATTTTTAAAAATAAAATAAAATACAAAAAAAATGATGTTGGGAAAACTGGACAGTGACATGCAAAAAATGAAACTGAATCAGTTTCTCACACCATGCACTCATGAAAGAAACCTCAAAATGGATCAAGGACCTAATTGTGAGACCTAAAAACATAAAAATCTAGAAGAGAACGCAGGCAGTAATTTCTAGGACATTACCTGGAGTAATATTTTCCTAGATATGTCTCCTGAGGCAAGGGAAACAAAAGCAAAAATAAACTGCTAGGACTATATCAAAACAAAAACCTTCTGCACAGCAAAGGAAACAATCAACAAAACTAAAATACGGCCTACTGAGTGGGAGAAGATATTCGTAAATGATATATCCAATAAAGGATTAGTATATAAACATATAAATAACTTATACAGTTGAACTTATACAGTTCAACACAAAAACACAAATAATTCAATTTAAAAATGGACAGAATACAAGAACAAACATTTCTCCAAGGGAAGACATACAGATAGTCAACAGACACATGAAAAGATGGTCATCACTGATCATCAGGGAAATTCAAATCAAAACTACAATGACCTATCACCTCATACCTGTAAGAATAGCTAAAATCAAAAACACAAGAAAAAACTATTGTTGGTGAGGATGTGGAGAAAAAGGAACCCTCTAGTAGTGTTGATAGGAATGCAAACTGGTACAGCCACTAAAGAAAACAGTACAGAGGTTCTTCAAAAAATTAAAAATAGAATTATCATATGATCCATTAGTTCCACTACTGGTATTTAACTAAAGAATACAAAAACACTAATTTAAAGGGTTACATGCACCCCTTTGTTTATTGCAGCATTATTTACAATAGCCAAACTATGGAGGCAGCCCAGTGTCCTTTGGTAGATGACTGAATAAAGAAGCGGTATATATATTATTACACCATAAAAAAGAATGAACTCCTGCCTTTTGCAGTGATGTGGACAGAGCCAGAAGGTATAATGCTAAGTAAAATAAATCAGTCAGAGAAAGACAAATACCTGATGATTTCAGTCATATAGGGAATTTAAGAAATAAATTTAAATGAACAAAGAAAAAAAGAGACAAACCAAAAGTAGACTCTTAACTATAAAGAACAAACCAACAGTTTGTTCACCCACCAGACGGCAGGGGTGGAGGATGGGTGAAACAGATAAAGGAAATTAAGAGTACACTTATGATGAGCACGGAGTAATATACAGAATTGTTGAATCATTATATTTTACACCTGAAACTAAAGCAGTGTATGTTAACTCTACTGGAATTAAATTTTTTAAAAAGAACAAATAGATTATAATCATAATGTTTGAAATTTGAGTCAATTAGCTGGGATTTTTTACATCTTAAAGAATGTGAGACTTATATGAATATGGTTATAATAAAGAATATATGAGAGAATTATTTTTTACCCACAACATCATGTTTGGCTTGTTATATTTTCATATACATCATCTGTAGCCCAAGCTTCCTGATGATGTTGTGGAAGTTTATATTCTCAACTATTGCAGATATTCAACATCTCATTGGGATTAAAATATCACTTCTTCATGAGTTTTCCCCATGACAACCCCAGGCTGACTAGAAGGTCTCTAATCTGTGCTCCTCTATCAAATATACCAGTTGTAGTAATGTTTAGCAAACTATTTTTAAATTATCGTTGCTACTGTAAACTTAACAATTGTGTGACGATACATGCATTTTATCAAACTGTAAAAATCTTGAAATCAAGAAAGGTTAGCACTTCCTAGCATATCACATGGGCTCAAAATATTTGTTGACTACCTGCATAGCAAATGAATAGGTTATAATAGCTCTCCAGTCTATGACCAAATCTATAGGAACTGATGTAACCCAAAGATGTATCATCCCCAATCATGATGATGCTAATGATAGTGTCAGATTTCTCTGAAAATCTGTCCCAAAGCAGATATAGAATCAGATACGTGGCCAAAACATTTGGCCTTATTACATCACAATGACTATTGGTCTGTAAAATGAAATTATGTGTAAGGAAGATCAGAAAGTTACATTCCTCATACAATGTCAATTAACTAATTGCCCATTAAAAATAAAACATTATCTCTATGATATTCGTGCCAAGAATGTCCAATCCAAATCTATTTGGGTGTTGTAATGGTCTTTTCCAAAATTCTGTATAATGAAAAACTGTTGTAAATTTAAAAGAAAATAAAGGAATTACAAGCCAAACACAATGTGTGAACATCTATTAGGTACCATACCAAAAATAAAAACCAGCTCTGAGAGATAAGATGTTTTATGGACAAATGGAGAAACTGAAAAATGGAATCTATGTTATTTACCAATGTTATATTTCTTGGGTGTATTGACAATATTGCAGTAATACAGGAGAATATCCTTGTTCCTAGAAAATTCTTCCAGGGATATAGTATCCACGAATCAACCAGTGTAACATACCACATTATGAAGGAAGCAAAATGAAGGATAAAAATCATATGATCATATCAACAAATGTAGAAAAAGCATTTGACAAAACTTGTCACTCATTCATGATAAAAAAAATATCAGCAAAGTGGGTTCAGAGGGCACATATCTCAACGTAATAAAGGCCATGTATAACAAACCCACAGCTAACATCATTCTCAGTGATGAGAAGCTGAAAATGTTTCCTCTAAAATCGGGAGCAAGGCAAGGATATCCACTCTTGCCACTTTTATTCAACATAGTACTGGAAGTCCTAGCCATAGTAATCAAGTAAGAGAAAGAAATTAAAGGCACCCAAATTGGTAAAGCAGAAGTAAAATTGCAGTACTATTTGCAGATGACAATAAACAACTGAGACTATATCAGACTGAAAGACTTTTGCCCAGTGAAGAAAACCATCAATAAAATGAAAAGACAGGGATATATGGGTGGCACAGTCAGTTAGGAGTCTGACTCTAGGTTTCAGTTTAGGTCATGATCTCAGAGTTGTGACATTGAGCCCCACATTGGCTCCACACTCAGTGTGGAACCTGCTAAAGTTTTTCTCCCCCTCTCCCTCTACACCCCCTACCCACTCACTCTAAAATAAATTTTAAAATCTTTTTTTAAAAAGACTACTGAATTGGAGAAGATATTTGTAAATGATATATCTGGTAAGGAGTTAGTATAAAGAATTCATACAATTCAAGATAAAAAAAATTGGACTTAAAATGGGTAGAGAATCTGAATAGACATTTTTCCAAAGAAAACATACAGATGGCCAACAGATGCATGACAAGATGCTCAACATCAGAACTTACAACTGTCAGAACAGCTATAATCAAAATGACAAAAACTGTTGGTGAGGATATGGAGAAACCGGAGCGCTCATGCACTGTTTCTGGAAAGGTAAATTGGTATAACTGCTATGAAAAACAGTATAGAGGTTTCTTAAAAGATTAAAAATAAAAATACCATATAATCCAGCAATTCCATCTCTGGTTATTTACCCCAATAAAACAAAAACCCTAATTCAAAAAATATATGCACTCTTATGTTTATTGCAATATTATTCATAACAGCCAAAGTGGAAGCAATCTAAGTGTTCACCAATAGATGAATGGATGAAGATATGCTGGACACACACACACACACACACACACCAGAGAAATACTATTTAGCCATTCGAAAGAATGAAATTTTATCATTTGTGACAACATGAGTGGGCCTAGAAGGTATTAAGTTTAGTGAAATAAATCAGAAAGAGAAAGACAAATACCATATGATTTTACTTATATTGGAATCTAAAAAACAAATGAATAAAGCAAAATAGAAACAGACTCATAAATACAGAGAACAAACTGGTGATTACCATAGGGAAGAAGGGATGAGGAGATGGGTGAAGAGGATTAAAAAGTACAAACTTCCAGCTATAAAATAGGTCACAAGAATATAAAGTATTGCATAGGGATTATAATAAATAATGTAATAACTTTGCATGACAGATGGTAACTATACTTATGATGAGCATTTCATAATGTATATAAATATCAAATCACTATGTTGCACAACTGATACTAATACAATATTGTATGTCAACTATACTTCAATTAAAAATAGATAATTTTTTAAAGGGCACAAGGGAACTTTCTGGGATGGTAGAAATTTTCTGTATCTTGTTTTGGGCTGGTAACTAGAAAGATGTAGACAACTGTCAAAATTCATCAAACTGAACATTTAAGATTTATGTAGGTTTTTTGTATATAAACTTACCTCCACAAAATAAAATGGAGCAAAATTTTTAAAAGTAAATTAAAAATTAAGTCATATTCACTCTGTGTCATCTGAAGAGCTCAATACTTACCAAGTGATTTCTTTTTACTGCAGAACATTATTTCATCTAGTTATGTTTCAGCAGGTTTCAACAGTTGGCCTATTAAAAAACAAGAAAACTATACAACATTAGTATTTGAAAAGTGCTCATTAACCATAAATTTCCACCTTTTACCTTTCTTCCTAGTCAAATCTAGATGACTTGGAATCATTGGCACAATAATGAATAACAGATTCCATTTATCAGGCTTAAATCTAACTAGATAAGAATAATTCTATGCAAAAGTAGTCTATTTGTATCACATGCTATATGAAACAATATAAGGTAAGTCCAAATGTGCCATTCTGAGCCAAATTTTCTAATTTATTCCAAACTCTTTGAATCAGAATATATCAGGGGTGAAGCTACAGCATCTCCTTTTTATTCAAGTATCATTAGATGATTCCTTCCCAAAGCTAGCACTGGGACCACTGCTAAATTACAGGAGCTACATGTGAGAGGAAATTATTGGCTGGCCCAGCTCATAGTTCAAAATTTTTCTCAATTCATTCTGTGTATAGTCTTCTCCAGGTAGCTACCCAAAAAGCCAGAATGTTATTATTACCTTTCAATTTTTCCCTACATGTGGTCTAATTGTGGTAAACTCTATTAAAAGATTTAGAATGAATGAAAAAAGGGGTAAACAAATTATTTCAATCATTTATAACCTGACAGAATATAGAAATGAACTCAGGAACCTTTGCAAACATATGACAGGGTGGGCAGGGGTATTGGACACACGCTCTTTCGGTTTGAAAGAGAGATGACTTATCTGCTTCCTGCTCAAAGAAGTGGTGTGCCAGGATGCCACATAAAGAAGTTGCTCATACAGAGACCAGAGGAGAGGAACTGTCACTGCTTATAGTTTAGTAATTACAAGAAAGAAGGATGCTGAGAAAAATTCATCAACAGCCACTGCTCCACTACGAATCTCTCAGAGACTAAAAAGCCTGAAACCAAGAATTCTCCTTCTTATGGCCCCAGATCAAAGAGTTCCCTTCTGCCACCTCCAGGAAAAGCAGTAACCTTCTGAGGGCACAGCTACTCCTGGATATGCTTGACAAACAGGACCACTGAAACTTTGTGAGACCTACTGCTTTTTTAGGGACTGATTACTAAAAATGATGAATCTGGGGCACCTGGGTGGCTCAGTGGTTGAGCATCTGCCTTTGGCTCAGGTCATGATCCCAGGGTCCTGGGATTGAGTCCCACATCAAGTTCCCCGTGGGCTGCCTACTTCTCCCTCTGCCTATGTCTCTGCCTCTCTCTCTGTCTCTCATGAATAAATAAATAAATAAATAAAATCCTTAAAAAATTTTAAATTAAAAAATAAAAATGATGAATCTATGCAAGAAATTCAGCTGCCAGATACTGCTGAAAGCAGGGATAAGTCATTAAATATTAAACATAATCCATCACTAATTCTTCTGTTTCTCCCCCAATACCTTCTACCAACTGTGCTGCCCAAGATGAGCCCCTCCCACCACAGCCCCAGGCATCTGGCTGCCTCTAAGAATGTCTGCTGATCAGTGATTGTTTTTCCCTAGCATTGCTCATAATAAGTTTCCCTGCTCCAATTTTAGCTACCTATAGACCAGGGTCCACACTGAAGCAGAGTCATCTTTATAAAAGGTAAATGGCGTCCTGTCACACCCTTGATGAAAACCCTCCAATAACTTCCCATTAGCCAGAAAGAAAGAAAAGAAAGAAAGGAAAGAAAGAAAGGAAAGAAAGAAAGGAAAGAAAGAAAGGAAAGAAAGAAAGGAAAGAAAGGAAAGAAAGGAAAGGAAAGAAAGGAAAGAAAGGAAAGAAAGCAAAGAAAGCAAGAAAGAAAGAAAGAAAGAAAGAAAGAAAGAAAGAAAGAAAGAAAGAAAGAAAGAAAGAAAGAAAAAAAAAAAAAAAGAGAGTCAAACTTTAGTATGACTCCTTGGGCTCTCTACAACCTGGTCCCTGTTCATTTTTGTAGCCTGATTTCTCATTACTCTCCTCACTGTCCCCATTCTCATTGCACCACCTCATGTCTATACTCCAGAAATACTCAGGTCAGCTTCTTTCCATCTGGGAGCCCAGCACATGCTTTTCCTTCTGCCTAACCCCATCCAACCCTTAACCTAACTCCTACTTTTATTTACAATATTAATCCATACATCACTTCCTCTACAAAGCCACTCTGATCCCCCAAATCAGGGACTGGGGCAACTGTATGTGCTCTCATATAATCCAGAACCTCCACTGCAGAGCCCCTATCATTCTAGAAATATTTGCCTATTTCATTATATTGGCTGTTTTCTTATTAGTCTACAAACCCCAGTAAGGTAGGGACTTTATCTGTCTAGTCCACAGCTATATCTCCAGTATCTAATGCATACCGACATATAGTAATGATCAATAAATATTTGCTAAATGAAGGAATGGATGAGGTCTTTAATTTGTATTAGGAATGGACCCGGGGCTTTCAGACATTAAAAGGCACATCCTTTTTTAATATTTTTGGATTGAAGTATCACTAAAGATTTATTTACTTGGGGGGGATGCAGAGGGAGAGAATCTTCAAGCAGACTCCCCACTGAGTGTGGAGCCCAATGTGGGCTTCAATCCCACAACACCAATATCATGACCTGAGCCTAAACAAGAGTAGGACACTCAACTGACTGAGCCACGCAGGCATGCCTGTACTGTAGTATAATTAATATACAATGTTGTATTAGTTTCAGGTGTACCACATAGACTTGACAATTCCATACACTACTCCATGCTTACCACAATAAGTGTAAAGGTGCTTCCCTTCTAGCAACTATCCCTTCCCAGAACCTGAACCTACATGCCAGAATGTCTTAGATTTTCCCACACTGGGGGCCACCATGTGTTTCTCATCTACCCCTCCTTCTGGCCAGTCCCCATCCTCTTTCATACCCCCATCTCCAGCGTAGGAAAAACTTCAAAGATGAACAACATTTACTTAGCAATAGGAAGAGTATTGTAGACAAACAGAAAGAAAAGAGAAATTTGAAAAGCTTAGAGGAGGAGAACAAAAGGAGGCACTGTAGGTATTAAAAAAAAAAAAAAAAAAAAAAAACAGAGGCACTGAGAGTAATTTTTTTTTTTTTTTTAAGGAAAAGCCTTCCTGCAAGAAATAACATGGATAGGGGTGCCTGGGTGGCTCAGTCAGCTAAAGTCTGCCTTAGACTCGGGTCAAGGTCACAGGATCCTGGGATAGAGGCCAGTATGAGCCTCCCTGCTCAGCAGGGAGCCTGCTTCTCCCTCTGCCACTGCCTCTACCCCTCCCTGTGCTTGTGCTCACTTGCCCGTGCACTCTCTCTCTCTTTCTCTCTCAAAGAAATCTTTTTAAAAATATAAAAAATAAAAGAAATAAAAAATAAATAATATGGATAAAAGTGTTTTCATCCAAGAACTATCTTTGTTCTAAAAAGTAGTCACAACAGATACAAAATGGGGAGGAGGAGGAGGAGGATGAATGGATTCTGTGACAATGACATCTGGATCTGCTGGCCCCATCTGGCCAGATTAATAGACATAAGGCTCATCCACAAGGTCTAAGCCAATTTGTTAGGGCTTTAAAATACTCTCCTGAGACTAAGTCAACATGTTGTGTTTTCATGGGCTCAGAGTCCCGGGAGCAGGTGAAAGGAAGAATAATTCTTTAAACAAGAGGGCAAAAGGGACTCTATACCCTGACAGGTGGCAATTAGAATGCAGGCAGGAGAAAGAAATTCAATCTCTCAGGAACTTAATAAGAGTACTGGCCACTAGCCAACTTATTCTTTCTTCTTTTCCACATTGCTCTGAAGGATTAGTCCTAACAGATGACCAGTTCAAAAGATGAATATATAAATGTACCCAAAACATGTATATCCATGATGCCATCACTTCCCTCTCTTAACTTAGATACTTCTGCAAGTACTTCTCGTTTTAACAACCCCTAACCAAACAAACATAAAGCAATACCATATCCTTCCTAAAACTACCTTTCAGCCATACAGCTATTTCATGCTTTTAATTTCTCTAAAACCACTTTCCAAAATGTCTTTAAAATCATTTGTTTTAAAGATACTGAATAAATGCATTTTGTGAACTTTAGCTATTTTATCCTCTGTAGAAAATATTCTCCACTTTATAATTAATCCAGAGTGATAATATAATCACAATTGTATAAATTAGTATTTTTACAAGATTTGTGAAAGGTATTTCTTATTTAATGATCCTATTCAAATGCGTTCACTCCCTGAGACATAAAGTTACAACAAAAAATTAAGAATTAACCCTCAGGCCCATGTTTCTCCAATCAAATATTTTCCTTGTAACAGCAGCAATTCCAGGCATAATTAACAGAGGATTCATACTAATGTAGCAGATTCTAGTTTAGTTTTGAGGAAGTGAAATTCAGTGCCTTCATTCCTAGATATTTATCAACTCACCAAAATACCCCTAGCTGACACTAATTCTAAAAGATGTCAGAGTAAAGAAAAATCCATCTTTTTTTAAGATTTTATTTTTTATTTATTAATGAGAGAGAGAGAGAGAGAGAGAGAGAGGCAGAGATACAGGCAGAGGGAGAAGCAGGCTCCATGCAAGGAGCCTGATGTGGGACTTGATTCCGGGGTCCTCAGGATCACGCCCTGGGCTGAAGGCAGCGCTAAACCATTGAGCCACCCAGGCCACCCAGAAAATCCATCTTTTGTTGAACTTTCAGACCAGTTAAGGTCTAAGGAAATAGAATAGACAAATCAGGTAGGAGAAAAGGTTTGCTAATGTGAAATCTAGCTCTAGAAGTAGGAATTTAGGATTCTGAATTTCAACCATTTCCAAGTGCTGAGGCAAAATGTATCTATCTGAATATATTCCCTATTTTTTATATCACCCCAAATAGAGGAAACAGAAAAAGGAAAGGTGCTGATAAGTCTTATTTAATTCCTGTTTCATCTTATGCAAGAGATTAAAATGGTTTCATTGTGTGAAAGTCATAGGGGGGTTTTACAAGAAAGAGAGGTATGGGAAAAGAGGAAGGCTGAGAAAGGAGCAGCTAAGTAACTAAGGGCTTTTATGTATATTAATTCATTTTTAAAGGCAATGAGTAGAGTTTTTTGAAAAGATTGAAAATTATGCTTCCATAAGAATTTTTTTTTACATTTCCAGTTCAGGTTTTGAATCTTGCTTACAGAAAATAATTTTTCTAATGGAAAAAAATGACATGGTCAAAGGAAGACTCTAGTTTGTTCAGGGAAAATAAGGAGCTGGTTTCAGACACCTTGAGACTGAGGGTGATAGCAAGACCTCCGAGTTAGAAATGCTACTTAAGCAGCTCTGTGTGGAATATGAAGAAGAGAACATAACATCCTGTCCATATGATTCCACAAGATCTCTACTTATAGTGAAAATGGGTACACCTGAGTACAGGTGACTCAACATTTTAAACAAAGGATTAAAATGGAGATTTCCTTTAATAATCTGAGATCATTCAACAATCAAGCTATTATTGTTAATTCCCCCTGCTCCAATTCCACGATCACCAAGCAACCTGCTGATAATAACTTGCTTTCCCACAGAAGTCTATGGGGAAAGAGTGCACTAGTCATGCATGCCAAAGTGAACATTCTCGTCCTCCTGACAGTTATGTTACACGTTTTAAATTAATAAATTGCCATTCTTATTTTATATTACCAGTCTCCTGAGCTAATATTATTAGTCTAACTCAGAAAGATAAATCTGGTTTTGGTATGCTGTTGAATTACAATCCAAAATCCAAAGGACAAACAACCCATTCTAGATGTAGTAAATTCACCAAGAGGCCTCCAAGGGAACAGCCAGCCCAATGACCTGCTCAACGAGTAGGAGGAAGTGGTGGTTGGAGGCTTGTCCTTTGGAGTCAAACGCGCTAACCTTGGGTTCCTAGTTTTTCCACCGTACTAATTCATTACAGAATCCAGGGCAAATAAACTCAAATTGGATAGGTTGCTGGGATTGGGGCCACATGATGAAAAGGCTCATTGGATATTAGTTATCTTGAGGGTAGCCTTCTGAAATTTCTTTGTCAAAGTATCAACATGAACATTAGGATGAAATGAGAACAGTGAGTCTAACTTCATAACAAGACATTCTACAATAAAACAAAAGAGATAAGTGTAAATGAATAATAAAACTTTAAAGAGGACATGTGTTTGAGGGGGGGCACAGTCCTGGGGATAAACTGAGAGGAGGGGAAACAATGGAAAGAGAAAGATTAAAAATGCAAGGTAGAGTGACAGAAAGGCAAAGGAATTGGAGGAGATCAGAAAAGAAAGGCATAGGAAGGAGCCAAGGCAGTTGAGGAAAAGACAGGAGCAATGGAAGCCAGGAGAGCAACATGGGACAGATTCTTGGCAGCTTCTCCTTACTTGCCCAGAGTGTTGCCCAGGTGAGCCCATCCCTGCCTGTCTTCAAATCAGAGTCTAGGGAGGAACAAAAGTGCCCTCCCTGGGTCGGCGGGGGTGGGGGGGTGGGGGGAGATCCTCTACTTCCTTTGAGCAAGGGATTCTCTCCAGTTCTCAGGACTCAGGGACAAGATGGGCCAAAGGAGAAAGGACTCACACAGCTTCAATAAGCCCAACCCTAGACCTCATCCCTTGTGAGGACCTCCCAACCTCTTCTTCCTCTGTTCTCCTCTCTCTGTTCTGGTCTGCTTTCTCTTCTTCTTTGGAAACACTGTACTATATAGGAGACACTTTTAGGATAATAGAATTCCCATCGCAGCTCAGCTACTTTGTATCTTGTGTTATTTTGGTCATTTCCCTTTCCTAAGGCTCAGTCATTGAATCTGTAAAATAGAGACAATAATGCCTTCCTCCTAGAGTTGCTGTGAGGTTAAATACACACATTATATATGGTTAAAAAAATATATATATATATATAATATATATGGGTCACAAATATTATATATATTATATATATAATATATATATAATATATATGTATGTATGTCACTCCATAAAAATGTGTTTCCTTTTCTCCTCCCATTTGTTTTTTCTTCTTCTACTCCCTCCCTTCCCCCCCCTTTTAATCTCCCAGTTTCCCTTCCCTGTTTTCTTAACTTTCCTTCATGTTTTTCAACCAGGCACTTGCTTTCCAATCCAACTCACCTTGTCTCTGAGGACTAACCCAACCAAGAATGGAAGGGAGGGGTCTGACCGGGAGGCCAGCATCAGGGTGGGCATAGGTAAATCTTGAAAAGCCTGCCTGCCTGAGCAATAGTAGCGTCTGAGGATGGGAAGCTGGGAGGGCAGGATCAGGGAACCAGCAACCCCTTCTCTCCTCCTGCTGTCCTCCATCTTCTCTGGTCCTATCTTTTCCCTTTCTTTCCTCTGGCTCCAGGTTTCCAAAGGCAAAAAAGCAAAGCCTCAGTAAGTCCTCCCACCTTTGGACAAGGTGACTTTGTGGTCATATCTGCCTTCCAGCCCAAGAATATTCCCTGGGGCCCTCAGTGCCAGGGCCCTGAGGGATGGAGGAGATGAGGCTGAAACACAGCAGAGAGACCCAGAAAAGGAAGATCCTGGTGCAGCAGGGATATCTCAGCCTTGGGAGGAATGACTGAGCTTCTGTCCTACACTTGTACAGCTTTGAATGTGATGTGTGGGTGGGAGATATAGATAATGTTTTAATCATACTTAGTGTCAGTGACAGCTGCCAACAGCCATAGCACTTGTCAATTGTCCATAAGGGACAAAAGTAGAAGTGAACACAATTTAAGCCTGTGTAAGTAATTGTCCAAATTTATAAATTGCTTAGCAATTATATCTAATTACCATTCCCTACCAACAAATTATTCCATTTCCCATATAAGATACATTAGATTGATTTTGTTGTGAGTTGTTATGTCAAAACTGTAGTCTGTTTATATTCTGTTAGGCTTGCAGCTGTTACCAGCCACAAGATTCTGAAGTGGTAAGAATCCTTCCTGCCTCCTTTCCTCCTCTTGCTTATCCCCTGCTCACTTTTATCCTTTCTCTCTTCATTTATTTTTCTCTTTCTTTCCTAGATCTTGCTGCCTCTCTAATGCACTTTTGCCCTTCTCATGCTCCCTTTCTCTTCCAAACAAGCCTTCCTCACTGGCTGAGTCATCTTCCTTCCCCTCTCACTTCCCTGTTCCTCCACCATTTTGTGAGTCAGACAGCTGGGCTTGGTCCTGCCAGCTCCATAACCTCTGGCAACTTCCCTCTCTTCTAAGTCCTGGTTTTCTCATCTGTAAACAGGGACAATTAGAGTAACTCAAAGGATCATGAAGCATGCCCACAAAGAAATTAGTACAGTGCCTCCTACTATAAAGTTAGGACTCAAGAAAGGAAAGCTATTTTTTTCTTAAATGTATGTTTAACTCTCCACAAGTAGAAAACCTCCTGTCCAATTTGAGAGCCATCCCTACTGATGCTCAATCAAACACTTATTGGGTAGCTATTCTGTTTAAGATTTTATTTATTTGTTTGTTTGAGAGAGAGAGAATGTGAGTGGCAGGGGGAGAGGGCTGGGTGGTATAGAGAATCTCAAGCAGACTCCAAGCACTGAGGGCAGAGCCCAAAGCAAGGCTCAATTTCACAACCCCGAGATCGTGACCTGAGACAAAACCAAGACTCAGACTCTTAACTGACTAAAGTCACCCAAGTGCCCCAATTGGGTGCCTATTCTATGTCAAACCTGGGCTAGATAGAGGGAGGCAAGTATCATTAGGTCCTACCTCTGTCTTTCAAAAGCCTGTAGTCTGGGAAAGATGAAAACAAATACATGGGGACAGCCCAGGTGGCTCAGTGGTTTAGTGCTGCCTTCAGCCCAGGGTGTGATCCTGGAGTCCCGGGATCGAGTCCCATGTCAGGCTCCCTCCATGGAGCCTGCTTCTCCCTCTGCCTGTGTCTCTGCCTCTCTCTCTCTCTGTCTCTCATAAATAAATAAAATCTTAAAAAAAAAATACATGGATCATTTGAATGGCTATCGTGGAAGCAAGGATTAAGCACCATGGAGTCAGAGGGAAGAGAGTCACCAAGCCTGCTTTGCAGAGCCAGCTAAGAGGTCATAGATAGTGATTCTGAGTTGAATCCTTCTGAAAAGGAAAAAAGAGTTTGCTTGTAAAATGAGGTAAGGACAGACAAAAGGAACAGCTTGTGGAAATATCAAGTACTGTGAAAGAAAGTTTGGGGAGCAGTGACAGTCATGGCAAGGTAGATTACAGATGGATTTTGAAAGAACTGATCATGTTCATCATTGTTGTCATCATCATCACTACCATTCCCTGGGTACTTGGCCTTGTCCTAAGTACTTGACATGTATCATCTCATTTAATCCTCACCAAAACTCTATAAGTGGGGACTGTCATTATCCCCATTTGAAAGATGAGGTGACACAGCAGGGCTACGTTCAAGACCCATGGTTAATCCTGCAAGTAATGGGGAAGAGGTCACTCAGAGAAGGATATGGTTAGAAGCCAGCTCCCTTGTCCACTGTCATTGCACTCTGTCTCTCTATGCAAGCCCATTCTGTCAGCACTTTTGAGAAGGTTACTCTCACAGCATCACCTGGCATGGAAAGACATGGGGGAACAATGACAACAGGCAATTGAAGCTGGATTCTAGAAATGTTTCTGCAATTGAATTGACAGAGTTTATAAATGGTCCATACATTCGGGCGCAGACCAAGGAGGAATCTGGGGTGGCTTCTATGTTTTCGGCTCAAGACAATGAGGGGACAGAGGTGCCACTAACTGAAATGACAAATACAGGAGAGAAGGGAGAAAGAAGAAAAAAAAAAACAGAGTGTCAGGAATTGGATGGGAGAATAATAAATTCAGCTTGAAGACATTAGTCTTGAAATTCCTCTTGATCATTGAAAATATTCTTAGCACTAAAGAGAAAAGACAGATTTGTAGATGGAATCATCAAGATATATGCAAGCACTAAAGTCATGGGACATGAACAGTCTCACTCAGGAAGAATAAAAAAAAGTTAGGAGAGGACAGAGGATGAGGACGAGTCAATAAAAAGATGAGGCTAGGTCCTTGGGAACATTCAACTTCAAAAGAAGAGTCAGAGAAGGATATATTGAAATGAAATGTTCAGGCTTTCTAGGAAAAGCCTGATATTTTCTTCTGGGCATCTAGCACACAGCCTGACATGGGGTAGGAGCTCAACAAACTGCAGTTGACCAAAGAAATGGAGAGAGAGAAAGGAAAAAACATATTTCCAAAAATACAGTGACCAATATATTTAAATTTTACATTTAATATTTAATCAGAAATTAATATTTGAAAATTTTAATTTGCTAAAAAGTCAAATAAGATTTTAGGCATGAGGAACACTTGGAGGTTACTATTTTATTGGACACCTTTTTGTGAGAAATCCTGAAAATACCAGCATCTATTTCTTGTATATGCAGTACAAGCATCTAGAATACATACATTAAAAAAAAATTTTAGAAGAGCTACAATTTCTAATTTACTTTGAAACAAAAGGTTAAGTCTTTTCCAACTAAGTGAAAAGTTCTAATTTACCAGGTAAGAATAAAATAAAATCCTCCTGTGCACAAAAAATTGCTTGGCCCTTCATTTTTACAGATGTATGTATGATGAAACAATGTAAAAGCACAAGATAGATAAATATAAGCTTTTTAAAAACCACTCTGAATTTATATTTTGCAGTACAGGCTAGCATAAAACAACACCTGGGCAAAGGTGACCATTTAGGGACACGTGTTGGTAATTCCACACACAGTCCTATATTTCTTCATCTCCTTTCCAATAAGCCTTCAGCCCCCAATTAAAATTTCTCATCATTTTCCTTTTTTTTTTTTTTCAAAACAGCTCACTATTAACTAGGGACCTGAGACACTTTATGTCTATCAATCAAACAGCTAGAAGTATCAATTTCTCAGTTTAAACAAATCTCAGCACTAAAAACATAATGCTCTAGCCTCAGAGGGTAGTTTAGTAGTAAATCGTTTATGTTTAAAGCATGAATTGGTCATGGAATAAACAATATCTTGAAAAGGAGAGCAAGATACAAGCCCCTTGAAAAAAATGAAATCAATTACTCCCAAAGGAAGTGACCAACACCCACAAGCCAAGAAGAAATGGTTATCGACGCTATTCCCATTGGCCATATAATAGGTGATGCTAACAGAATAACAATTTGAAAAAGGAAATAAAGAAAATGTCCTATTTCCCAAACCCAACTAGTTTCTAATTATTTTTTAGTAAGCGAATAATATAGACTTTGCTAAACCTCAACCACACCAGAAGATGAAAACAGCAAAACAACAGAGCAACCTACAAAAGAGAAACAGAAAACTCCAGGCAGCCCTGAGCTGACTCTCCTCTTGGCCTCACAAACCCTTGAATGCTCCCCACAGACTCACCTCCGTCTGGACCTAACCCTCTCTCCCTAAAGGGAGGATACAGGGAGATCAAACAGGTACCCATTCCATGACCATGTCGATGAGAACAAGGAGAAAAGCAAGGCTATTCTGAAAGCTCTAGCAATTACATAGAAAACAAACTGGGTCTCTAGGG
This sequence comes from Canis aureus, assembly GCF_053574225.1. Classification (NCBI taxonomy): domain Eukaryota; kingdom Metazoa; phylum Chordata; class Mammalia; order Carnivora; family Canidae; genus Canis; species Canis aureus. The sequence goes on from NC_135642.1 coordinate 20,872,617, forward strand.
GACATTCTTAAAAACCTGAGATCAACTCCCGGAAAAATACTCTTGACCACTTACCGCTACCGGAAGCTGCTAGATGGCAGATCAGAATCAGCATCTCATCAGAAAAAAGAAGGCGGTGTTGTAGGAAAGCAGCTTCACTACCAGTGATGAACTGGGGAAGAAAAACCACTTGGAAAAATACCAAAAGCCCAGAAGAGTCTCTTCTCCTAGAGTTGCCTTCTATTGCTGCCAGGGCAGAACTGGTTAATTCTGAAGAAACAAAAGGAAGCTCCCTAGAGGCTGGCTTCAGCAGGATGGCTTCCTCTGTGGGAACTAAGAGTTCAGAAGGATGCAAGCAGACAACGGAAGGAGTCACAGTTACCACTTCTGCTTACCAAACTTTCATCAGCCCTTGACTGAGGAAAATAAGCAAACATCTTTAGAGTTCCCACCTGTTTTTTCCAGAGATGAAGGAATTAGCAGTTTTTTAAAAAAATCATTGCAAAGGGAGTTTTAGTATCTTATGGATGAAAGCTAAGCACACTCAAGCAACATTTAATATGAAGAATAAAGACGCTTTTTCCAAACATCTTTAATTTCAACTCAGAGTAAAGCAAACAACCCTGAGGATGTCAAAAAAATTAATGCACAGGAAATGGATTTAAACTTTTTAGTTCAGAATCACTTTGAGTGGGGGTTCTTGTTTTAAGATAGGATTAGATGAAAAAATATTTTGGTTTGTTTCTATTTTTAAAAGAAAAGATTATGTCTTCTTTTAAGTATGTCTAAAGCCATTTATGGGTTTTCCAGAAGTTGCATCAGATTTGCAGTTAACTACTGAAACCAAATACATTTTAATCATGTCTCTATAACCAGAGCAACTTTATCCTCTGCACATATCAGTTCCACTCTCCTGGAAAATCCTGGTACTGAGCCCTCACATCTCCACAGAGAGCCAGATCAGAGAGAAAGGAAGGACTTTCCCTGCCAAGCCTCCCTACTCACAAGAAACTGCAGATTTCTTGAAACAAGAGTAATGGCTTTCTTTCTTGCATGATAAAAAGAACCAAGAACAGCCTGTAAGAGGAAGCAATCATTTCCTTAAGATATTGAAAATTAAAAACTCTTGGGGTGCCTGGGTGGCTGGGTTGGTTAAGCGTCTGCCTTCCATTCAGCTCAGGTCATGATCCCAGCATCCTGTGATTGAGCCCTGCATCAGGTTCCCTGCTCAGCAGGAAGCCTGCTGCTCCCCCTGCTTGTGCTCATTCTCTCTGATAAGTAAAATCTTAAAAGAAAAAAAAAAAAGAAAGACCTTTAAAAGTTCCAAAAATAGGGCAGCCCGGGTGGCTCAGCGGTTTAGCGCCACCTTCAGCCCAGGGTGTGATCCTGGAGACCCTGGATCGAGTCCCATGTCAGGCTCCCTGCATGGAGCCTGCTTCTCCCTCTGCCTGTCTCTGCCTCTCTCTTTCTCTCTCTGTCTCTCATGAATAAATAAATAAAATCTTTTTAAAAATTCAAAAATAAATGAAAAACTCCTTAAAAATGTTTTTAAGTATAATTTCTATATCACTTTTCAACTTGCTATATTAGCAACTACTGTAAGTTTGGTAACTCCCTTTGTTGAAGAAGATATAAAGAAATCAGAACTTTCTCCTACACTGTCGGTATAAAAGTTGGTAAAATATTTTTAAAGAGAAGCTAAGTAGTGTCTATCAAATATAGGAATGTGTGTGCTTCCACCTCTTAGGAATTTACCTCACAGACAATTATAAGCATATCTGTAGGAAAGTTCATTATAGCATTGTCTGTGATAGTAAAAAACTAAAAATGGCTTGAAAATAGAAGACTGGTCAAATAAGAGAAGGCATATCCATGTAAAGGAATACCATGCAGCCATCAAGAGGGAATAGAACTGGAATGAAGGATCAGATGGTCTGGGTTCAGGTCTGACTCCAGCAGAGACTAGCCAGGTAACTCTGAGCAAGTTCTCAAATCTCTCTTGGCCTTGACCCTTCCTCTGTAATAAGATGAAAATTACAATACTTATCATAGAGAATTGTGACTAAGACAGTGCCTGAAGCACAGCAGATGTTCAATAAATATTAGTGAGTACCAATTAAAGAGGTAGGCCTCTTTAGACTGACACACGGACTGAAAGATGTCCAATATATACCGTCAAATGAAAAGAGCAAGTTGCAAGAGTATGTATAGGATAATTCCATTTGGTAAAATATTTTAAATGTGCTTGCTATATACTATCTGCTTCTTCTCAGTAAACTATAAGCTCCTTGAGAGCAGGGACTTCTGTTCACTGTGTATACCCCATGTCCATAAAAGGCATTCAATAAAAATTTGTTGACTGAATGAATAAAACCAGGAAGGATAAGCAAAAAGAAATATTTAATACTAGTCACCTCCAAAAAATGGTCTGGGGGTGGAAGGGCTGGTGGCCCTGGAAGAAATATTTCATTGGTTCTTACAAAAGTACTGCTTAAATTTTTTTACAATGACCTTACATGTCAGCCAATAAAAATGGAACTCTTGGAAAATAGTGTTTTCGTTTACAGGGAGCAATGGTTGTCCCCCTAACAGAAGACCAATGAGGGAGCAAGGGATGATCCTCCCTATTACCTGATAAACTAATGAGTCAGAAAGAAACTTCTAAAAGAAGGAAAGCACAGAGCTCTCCTTTTCTTTTTGGTCTTCTATTGATTTTTCCTAATTTTACAGTCTCCAAGCCAAGTTCTCCAATCTAATCCATCAAGACCCCTCTCCTTAACCTAAACATCAACCACACACCCCCACCATGGCATCTCTACTCAGATCATCCTCTCCTCCTGGGAGGCCTTATCCTTCACCTTCTCACTTCCAAACCTGTCCTTAAAGGACCATTTTCTGATTCCCAGCATCTCTGTTCTCTCCTTCTTGGATACTGCCAGAGACTAGTAGATACCATCTACCCATCTACTAGCACTTACTCTACAATGTCTGCTAGCTCTCTTCTCAGTTTACAATGAGGACTTATGGACTGAGTCCAGTTTTGCAAATATTTCTTTCTTTTTTTCTTTTTTTTTAGAAAGGGCATTTATTATTGGCCTCTAATAATGCCAAGTACATAAATAAAGAGGATAGCCTCCCTGGATGGTGACAGATGGCAACACCAGATGCCTAGGTAGCCTTTGACAAGTCCTTTCTTCCTCTCTGGGTCTCATCTGAAATAGAAGGACCTTGGATTAGATGACAGATAAAGGTCCTTCTATTTCTCTCTTTTTTTAATTTTTTTATTGGAGTTCAATTTGCCAGTATATACCATAACACCCAGTGCTCATCCCGCCAAGTGCCCCCCCTCAGTGCTCATCACCCAGTCACCCCAACCCTCCACCCACCTCCCTTTCCACTACCCCTTGTTCGTTACCCAGAGTTAGGTGTCTCTCATGTTCTGTCATCCTCACTGATACTTTCACTCATTTTCTCTCCTTTCCCCTTTATTCCCTTTCACTAATTTTTATATTCCCCAAATGAATGAGACCATATAATCCTCTTTCTCTCTCTCTCTCTCTCTCTCTCTCTCTCACACACACACACACACACACACACACACACACATATCCATGCATGCAGTCCTGCACTATAAAAAAAAAGAAAAATAAAAAAGACTGTCACATTAAGGAGCTATATATTGTGATTTTGTTTCATGTGGCCAAAAGTTTCTAACACCAGAAAAAAATATTCACGAGCCCTGTCATTCTCCCTGAAACTTCAACATTAGGGATATCTTTCTTCAGCTTCCTCGGTATATTCTTGTTAAACACTTCTAGAAGCTCTAAATTGATTTAAAATTCTCTAGTTCTTCATGTACCAACTAGTTGGAACTAATTTAATCATATTTTGTTCTAATTAACAACACTGATGTAATAAGGAATCCTAATGGGAGAAGAAAGGGTACAGAAGGAATTACCACACTCACAGTAAAACTGCAGGATACCTACTTCATGTTCACTTCACATGCAGAAGCTGTCATAATGCATATACATGTGTGGGCAGAAGTAGGGGGTGGATTCCTGGAAACTATTTCATATCATTTTGAAATATCCATTCATTTTAAAATGCAAGTGTCATACCATTAAATACCCCCTTTGCAGATAGATCTTTGGGTGCTTTTTAAAAATGATTTTACAGTGTCATAGAATTATGTACCTAAAATCACAGAGCACCAGATTTATTTGTCCTGTTACTTTAAGTTCCAAAGTTCTTTACCCATCTCTGAAATATAATATTACAGCAGGTTCTGCTACTCTTTTGTAAGGCTATTTTATCACCCACATATCTCCTTGACTCTGTCCCTCACTTCATTCAGATCTGTACTCAAAGTCACCAACTCTGAAAGGCTCACCAACTCAGAGGGGCCCTCCCCAACCCTGAGGGGCCCACCCTACCTAAAACACCATACATACCCCTGTTCCTCCCATCCCTTTCTTGCTTTACTTTTCTCCATATGAAAAACACACAGCTATTATACTATATATTTCCTTATTTATTGTCTAGTTCCCCCCACCAGAAAGTCAGCTTTAGAAAACAGGGGCTTTGTCTTTGACTGGATGTAGACCCAGGGTCTAGAACAATGTGCAGTAGGTGCTTGAGGAATGCTAACAAGCCAATAAATAATAATAGCATTGTTGTGTAGTTTTTGTTGCTAATATGTATGCACCTCCTATAGAATATGAGCTGCTTGAAAACAGAGCTCTTGTCTCATTACCTGACATCAACAGCACCCAACAGACAGTAATTTTTCAAATGAATGGAAGCTGAAGTCTAAAATACAGTTCCAGTTCTCTGCATGACACTTTCCATTTCTACAGATTTACATTTATAATGTGCTCTCAAGTTAATTTTTCTTAGTTTGCCTTAATCTCTCAATCCCCAGAGTAATGCCAGTTGAAAGACCAAATTTGAATAGACCTTGTTACAGGCATAGAAAGATTAGGGTCATATTTCAGACTCCTCTGTAACTACATTTTGAAATATCAAATTCAAGGGGGAAGAGAAGCCTAGGGGAAAGGATGGAGGCCTATAGCACACTAAAGGTGAAGAAAGAAACCGCTTACTCTTTACGGCATCAACAGAGGAGATACACTTGCTCTGGATAACCTAAAAAGTATAGGAGGTCTTAAAAGCTCCACTTTTTTCCCACTTGTAAATATATACCCAAAAGAAATGAAAAGCCAGAGACTCAGATACATGTTCATAGCAGTATTATCCACAACAGCCAAAAGGTGGAAACAACCCAAATGTCCATTGATGGGTAAAGGGGTACACAAAATATGGTATACAAATACAGTAGAATATTACTCAGCCTTAAAAAGGAATGAAATTCTCATACGTGCTGCAACATGGATAAATTTTGAACACATGATGCTAAGTGAAATAAGCAAGATACAAAAGGAAAATATTGTAATATTCCACTTGTATGAGGTACAGTAGGCAAAGAATAGAGATTGGCAGGGGCTGGGAAGAGGGGAAATGGGAGGGTATTTACTAGGTACAGAGTTTCAGACTGGAATGATGAAAACATTCCAGAGATCAACAATGGTGATAGTTACAAAGCATTGTGAATGTGTTTAATGTCACTGAACTGTACACTTAAAAATGGCTAAAATGTATATATCCCTGCTAGATAACATTATCTGACCAGGGCTTAATTTTTAATCATTACATGGTCAGATCACTAGAAACTCTGTTTTTAAAAAACCCTCTTTTAAAAAAAATCTTACTTTTTATAAATTTCCCTGTCTATAATTGAGTTTCCAAAGATTTCTCTCAATGATCACTTCAATTTGTCCTCACAACAATCCAGTGAATTATGTTAAAGGAATTTTGATCAAATATCTGAGCACTTGAGAGAAAAGTTTTCCTAATTTACTCACTCTCTTATCTTGTCCTCCAACTTTGCACATATTACATCAAAATGAAGAGATAGAAATTTTTATATTTAAGAATATGAAGACTTGCCGCTTTTCTGAACAGAATAAATAACATCCTATGTTTCTCAAAACATGTAAATAAGTCTAGCTCTACTGCCAAGATGGCTAAGAAAGCCAGCAAATTACCATTTTAAGTTAATAGGTAAACCATCTATTGCAACTGGGATGCCTGACCCAATATTTTCATTCAACAAGTGCAATTACTTTGGTAGGCACTTTGTGGGACATAGAAAGATAAACTAAATGTGATTCTTGCTCATGAGACACTTATCATGTGCTAGGAAAAGTCAGACATACAAATGAGGGGATTCTATAATCAAAGGTAGAAAACAACAGGCTCTGCTATTGAGAATGGGACCACCAAGCAGATTTAGTCCCTTTGTGTCAATTCAATCTAATCACAATGAAATCTACTAATTAAGATTTCATCAATTCCCTGAAATTTAACCATAACAAGAGTCTCAGGGATTTTTGTTCGTTTGTTTGCTTAATTGCTTTTAATGCCAAAAAAAGGAAAGTTGAGCTGACTGAAATGTCAAACCAAGACTTGGTGTTAGCCTGAATGGCAGGGAAGTAACTCTGGCCTAAAACTATGATTTGGACATATACAATAAAAAAGAAAGGAAAACCAAAACACAGTATTTCCCTGATCCTGTAAACACTTTCTTGGTCAATCTACCTGCTGTGAGGGACTCGAGGCCAATTTGAACCTACTGAAGAAGCATCTCTTTGAGGGGAGCCCTTGAGTGTAGGTTATGCACTCAAAAGCATTTATATTATGCAGTAAAGCATGAGAATTGCAGGGGTATAAATCGCGTGATGTGCAAATTACTTAACTGCCTTAACCTTTAGCTTCTAAACAACCTAAGTATCCATCAATAGCTGAATGTATAAAGATGTGGTGTGGGTGTATATGTATGTGTGTGTGTGTGTGTGTGTGTGTGTGTATGTAATGGAATACTACTCAGCCATAAAAAAATAATAAAATCTTGCCATTTACAACAACATGAATAGACCTAGATGTATTATGATAAGTGAAATAAGTCAGAGACAGAGAAAGACAAATACTACATGATTTTACTTACAGAAATGTGGAAATGTGGAATCTAAAAAGCAGACAAAACAAACCACAAACAGACTCAAATACAAAAACCAAACTAGTGGTTGCAGGGGGTGGAGGAGTATGCATAAAATAGGTGAAGATGACTAAGAGGTACAAACTTCCAGTTATAAAGTAAATAAGTCATGGAAATGTAAGTACAGGATAGGGAATATATTCAATAATATTGTATTAACTTTGTATGGTGACAGATGATAACTGAATTATTGTGGTGATCGTTTCTTAATGTGTACAAATGTCGAATGTTATACATCTAAAACCAATACCATATAATATGTCAACTATACTTCAATTAAAAATAAGCTTTAGCTTCCTGGTTGTAAAATTGGGAAAATTTAAACTTGCTTTTCAACCTATTTGTGAAGACTAAATGAGATATTTAAATTAATATTAAATTAATAAATGAATAAAACTAAATGAATATTAAGTTAATAAAAGAATGATTATGAGTTAGATATGCAGTGATATAAAAAGAATAATATATAACCCAATGCCTATTATACAATCATTGCCCTACAAAGGTCAGTGTCCTCTCTGCTCTCTCCAGAATCTTCCCAAACGGCTACCACATTTCTTTTATCAGAAGAGAAGGAATACCCTTGAGTTCTGAGCTAATCCACCTCTCCAGTTCTTTCCTTCCTGATACAATCATCTATCTTCTTCTCCTCTCCGGACAGTAGCTCCCAGGAATATCCTTTCCATACACTTTAAAATGGCGGAAGAAATAGACAGTTTTAAAGGATGAAATCAAACAAGATAAATTGCTGTTTTAGTATTTCCTTCCTGCACCCCAGAGGATTATTTAAAAACCACTGTTCCAGGACAAAGTTCAGCCAATGACAGTACACTAAAAATGTTACTGCCCACTTCTCTTTAGGGATTGAAACCTACTCACTTTCATTTCAGAAACAGTCTCCCCAAACCTTGAAATCATACGTACCTTCATGGTCCTCAATATCTAGAAGCAAAGTAGACTTTTCTAAACTCTTCTGGTTTCATGTGCTATCTAGCAGTTTCCATGGCATGTTTGGCTCAAGTTCACCAAGAGAAGGTAACTCAACTCCTCCCCAATCTCCCTAACAAGTATTTCCTCCTCATTAGTTAACCTTTTGTGTAAGAAAGGTTTCCTTACGTTGGCCAACAGAAACGATTGACCCATTTCTGTGGTACAATTTCCTATGTGGGACTTTCCATCCTCAATGAAAAGACTCACAGTTGAGTTAGTTATTACTCAACTAACTCACAAAAAAAAAAAAATCAGAAAATGCAAGAAGAAAGACATTTCTTTAGAAGTTAAGCCCCTGGTAGGAACGTAGACTTAGGAATAGAGGAGTTGTCTGCTCTACTGTTAAAATTTCAGGAATTAAAAGTAAATTAAAAATATAAACCTACCACTGTATTAAAATTTAGCAGGTATGATTTCAAAAATAAAGAAGATATCTAAATTCCTGGGTGCTAAGTCACCCCTGAGGACCTGCTTCTCCCAGCAATTTGGAATATCCCATAAGGGCTCTCCTGAGTACCCCTTTTAGTCCTGATATTCAAACACAAAGCAGAACAGTGGAATGCAGAAAGTTTTTTGTTATCCAAGCCACCACACCCAAACCAGGTGATTTGCATTTAACTTGCCCTTTTAAATTCCTTCTGAACCTTGTGTTCCAGAACTAGATGACCCAGCTCTAAACCAAACAGCCTAACTCCATGCCAGACAATCCCTAGTTATAAAAGCCATTCTAACAGTTCATTTCCAAATGACAAATGTTCCACAGCCAGAAACGGATCCTGGCACTAACTGTTGGCACCACTGAGAGAAAACTCTCCCCTAAATGATATCTCTTGCTATCAAGAAGGCAGTATCTTCTTTGCGTATAATAAGTGCCCAGGAAATTTTTGGGGGCCCCATTTTTCCATAGATTGGCATCTTAAGAAGTCCTTACGACAATAGTAAGTGTTTACCAGAAAGAAGGAGTTGATCTGCATCGGTATCAGGGCTCCAATGATTCTTGCTGTCTCAGAACCTTCAAGACACAGGAGGAGCCAAACACTCAGGATTTTCTAACACTCACTCCAGCCCCCTTTCTCCTTAACAGGCTGTCATCCCAACAGAAGGAATGACCAGGGCCATATGGCTTTAAAGAAGTTCCTACCTTTATCTCTTTACCCTTTAATCTGTACTGTGCATCAATAGGTGTGAAGATTCCCTATCCCTGACATGTGATTTGGAAAGGGCAGGATCCAAGACCAAAGGAGTTCAGGCTCCTAATCCGGACTATCTCTAGGAGACATTTCATACATTCATCAGCATTTTCCAAGCCCCAGTTCTATACCAATTCCTCTGTAACACCTTGAGATCCCAAGATAACCAAGATCTGGTCTCTGCCCTAGCAAGAGCTTTTCTTGTGGAAGGGAAATGAATTGTCAATAAGTCACTGTGATGCAGTATGGTAAGAACGCTAACAGAAGTACTCCCTGTCCAAATGTGCCTTGGAACTATAGGTGAAGGCTTACTTATTTCTACATATTTGTGAAGGTATCACAGGAAAACCTCAGGATTTGAAACTAAATCCTGAGATAAATAGGGAAGATCTGGTTAACGCCCCAAGCTAATAGTCCATGAGAATAAATATCATTGATAGTTTTTATCTTCTCCCCTTGGCTACTACTCCATGGCAGCCCTCTGCTACCATCTGAGTTTCCATTCCAAATGGCAGGAGTGAATCACAAACCCACATCTTATAGCATTCATGAATATGGAAGGCAAAAGCGAGTTCATCATCACTTCAGTACATCAGTGAAGGCAAAAGTGAGTGGAAGGCAAAAGTGAGTTCATCATCACTTCAACACATCAGTGAGGATAATTACTAGGTCATAGCAGATCAGAGACCAGGCAAGGGTTAGACAGGAATTGAGTCCTGAATAAGTCAAATGCTACCTGGGGAACCCCACCTCTGAGGAAAGCATGCATTCTTTCTTGCATAAGGTGCTACAACTGTGCTGTGCTGTAAGTTGTAAGAAAATCCACCTACTATGAAGCTGGAAGGCTGTACTGGGTTGTGGTGTAGGAGGCAAAAGCACACGATGGCAGGAGGGAGGCAAAATTGTCTGCGTTAGCTCCAGAGTCATCCTGCCCTCCAGAGGTTTCCCATATCTGATGGAGAGTAACAGATCCCGTTAAAGTCTTAGTTTTAGTAAATATTAATTCCAGATAAAAAAAACTACAAAGTGTGCATCACTTCAGTTCTAGACACATTCCCACTAATGCTGAGCTACTTTTAGGTACAACATGCTCCAATTTCAAGGCTTGGGACCTACAGTGACTGAGTGGATGATAAAGCTATGTCTGGTGCATTCTCACATTCTTATGCATCCTTGGGTAGGGAAGATGTTTTTCAGGTTTTCCCTTATTGGTAAGCTAGTGTTTCATCTTGTATCCAGTCTGTCAAGGGGAAGAGGCATAAATATCTTCCCAGAAAAGGAGGTGAGACATGGGGTTAAGTCATGCCAGAGACAGAAAGGGGAAGCAATGGAGATGGATACCAGAATCCTTGTTTTTCTAGCTTGAGACCTAAGCTTCAGAGGGTGCCGGCTATAGAAGCATCCAGAAAGATGTGAAAGCACTCAGGTAAGTGGCCTTTTTCCTCCAGCTCTAGAGGGCACCCTTGTCCATCATGGCACCAAATCCAGCAAGATTGGAAGCAATAGGAAAGTAGTGGAGGAAGAGGGTGACTCCAGACACTTGAGGCTGCGTTCCTGCCTCCTTGTGATTGACAAAGAGCAAGGCGTAGGTCAAAATGAAGCAATCTCCTTGAACAAAGAGAAACCAGAAGACCTAGCATGTGTCCCACCTGCCACAGAGTCAAATGATTCCTCCATGTACCCATATGCTTCCCATCTTGGAGAGGAACAAGAGGAGAAGGACACCCAAAGGCCCTAAAAAGACTGAATAATCAAAAGGAGCTTAATAGAACTGTAAAAGACTATGATACATAAGTTAACTAGTTCAAGGTTTGTTTGGAGGGGGTAGATTTTTTTTATTTTTAGAGAGAATGAGCACAAGTGTGTGTGTGTGTGTGTGAGAGAGAGAGAGAGAGAGAGAGAAGGAGGAGGAGGAGGAGAGGCAGAGGTAGAAAATCTCAAGCAGACTCCACACTGAATGTGGAGCCCAACATGGAACTTGATCTCACAACCCTGAGATCATGACTCTTGCCGAAATCAATAGCCAGATGCTTAATCAACTTAGCCACCCAGGCACTCCTAGCTCAAATTTTGTTAGAGATTATTTTTCCCTACTTAACTGTCAGGCTGTCTGAGAAAAAAACAGATCCTTTGTAAAAATGTAAACAACATTTTTAAGGAATATAAATAATAGAATAAGTAAACTGTGACCCACTACGCTTGTTTCCATCACTGAAGGCAATCTATGTATGCCTTCTTCTTGTCACCTAGAAAAGTCAAACTCTTACCAAGAATGCTATATTGGTTTGCTAAGATTGTGACAATAAATTACTATAAACTAGGTGGCTTAAAACTACAGAATTCTTTTTCCCCCTCACAGTTCTGGTTGATAAAAGTCTAAAAATCAAGGTATTGGTAAGATTGTGTCCTTCCGGAGTTAGTGAGGAAGAATCTGTTTCACATAATTGCTGACAATCCTTGATATTCCTTCATTTAGAGACATCCCTTTATTCTCCCTCCATGTCACATAGTATTCTTTGTGTGTCTCCTCTGTATCTTTGTGCCTTCACATGGCTTTCTTTTTTTTTTTAAGATTTTATTTATTTATTAAAAAAAAGATTTTATTTATTTATTCATAGACACAGAGAGAAAGAGGCAGAGATACAGGCAGAGGGAGAAGCAGGCTCCACGCAGGGAGCCCAAAGTGGGACTCTACCCGGGTCCCCAGGATCACACCCCAGGCTGCAGGCGGCGCCAAACCGCTGCGCCACCGGAGCTGCCCGCACATGGCTTTCTTATAAAGGTACCAGGCACTGAATTTAGTGCCCACTTTAGTCTTTCATTTTAACATAATTAATCACATCTAGAAAGATTCTATTTATATATAAGGCTACATTATAAGATTCTAGGTAGACATGAATTTGGGGGGCACACTACTGAACCCAGCACAAATATAATAGGCAGTTTAATAAACAGCCAATATTGAAATTACAGGGTAGAGTCTAGGAAGATTGGAGACTCTCTAAGAAATCTGGAACTCCTCTGAACCCCTGTAAGATGCTGCACTTCTGCATCATGGCACATTACTTACCTTATTGTAGTCTCCACCTTCCATATGTCTGGGCCTCTAATACTTGAGGGTGGCAATTCAATGTCCTACACTAGGCCTAGGACAGAATATAACCACACACAACCCCTGTGATGAGATTGCCCAGGCTCTGAGGAGCATCTGAACAATCTTACAAGTCATTCAACCCTCTTTGGGTCTCATCAGTAAGAATCTCAGACTAATAATGTTTAACATTCCATAATAATAATGATAGGTAAGAACTCCTAATAGCTAAACAGTACTTACTATGTTCTAAGTGCTTTACACAGAGCAATTCAGTTATTTCTTACAACAATCCTCTGATGTAAGCTTTTTTACAAATAAGGAATCAGAGAAAGAAATGTTAAGGAAATTTCATAATGTTGCTGAGCTAGAAGGTGTCAAAACTGGAATTTGAACCTGGCAATCTCATTCTAGAATCTATATGCCTAGCCTATCTACTATTTCTGCTTCTGTATAATGGTACTTCCCTTCATTCTATACAGGAGCTAGTATGAATTTATTTACCTCCAAAGTCTAGACGCATCTGATTCTCCCTTATATCCTAGAAATATAAATTCTAGCTCATTACAATCAGATAAAGAAAAAAATAGCATCCCAGTACCTTACAACTTTTAACATCAATATCTAAAAGCATTGGTATATTTCAGTAGTCTTTTTTTTCAAAGTCTTAGTAATATCATTAGGAGTAATACTAATAATATATATAATTATCATAAATTATAATACGGTTAGTAGTAATCACACTACAATCGCCATTCAGCAATTGGTCTATGGTTTGGCATTCAGGAAACTGACATGAAAACAATTTTTTTGACACTATTTAGATATAGGCTATTTCCAGAGTTACATGATTTGCATAATGAAAAGCACAGAACCAGCCATCCTAAGCTTGTATCAGAGATGTAAAGATTAATTAGACATGGATTCTTATGTTAAAAAGTTGGAGTATAGTAGAAGAAATAAAGTATGACAAGTTATGCAGTGATTAGTGCCCTTATAAAGGTAAAGAGAAAATTACATTGGAGAAGGGAAAACAGCAAGTGGAGAAGAGGCTCATGATGAAGGCAGACTTTGGGAGAACAGAAATCATTTGCACTGGGCCATGAAGAGTTGGTACAACTTATATATACACAATAAGGAGTGAAAGCCATTCAAGGAGAGAGAACAGCAATAGCACAGAAACATTAAAAAAAAAAAAAAAAAAAGCCAGTATCTGCAAGGATCATCTAATGCTATGCAATAGCTTATCTTGCAAATAGGAAATCTTGTATCTTGTAAAGAATGGAAAATAAGGAAAAAAATTTGTTAGAGGTAAATTATAGCCTCTGATAATTATCTTGGCAATTGATAACAGTAATGTAAATTAAGTCAATGTCAGTGGGAATGGAGAACAAAATATAGATTCAAGAAGTATTCCCAGGTGGGCGGGGGGTGGGGGTGACTGGGTGACGGGCACTGAGGTGGGCACTTGATGGGATGAGCACTGGGTGTTATTCTATATGTTGGCAAATTGAACACCAATAAAAAATAAATTTATTTAAAAAAAGTATTCCCAAGATAGAATCAATAACATTTGGCAACAGGAAGGGAAAGGAGAGGGTGAAAGTCAAAGATGATGCCAAGTTCTGAGCCTTAATGACTGGAGGAATATTGGGAGACACTGACAAAAGTTGGGAGAGAAAAGATGAAACAAGTTCTGGGTCATCTATGTGAGCTCCTTGCACCCATCTCAGCTAGCGTATCACCAAACAGGAGGAGGAAACATTTCAAGTCCAACAGTCACTCTGTGACTCACCAGATGTGAGAGTGAAGTTATTTTTGCTCACAGCAGTGAAACGAAACCTACACATCATTAACCAGATCCTTTAGAATGCCTGAGCGTTCACGTAGGAGGTCTACAATGACTAAGTCGTAACTCAGAGTCTCAAAATCTAACCTTAGAGAAAGATTTAAAGGTCTTCAGACCTTAGCTGGTTGAAATCAGAAAGCCTTCTTTTCTCTTTTTGAAGTACAGTTGTGACATATTCATTTCCATACTTTCTTAGTTTCACCTGCATTCAATATTTAGCATGACAAATTCTCAACTTGTAAGTCGATCAAGGAAGTACTCTAGAGTTCATCATTTGGATTTTACCTTCTATTAATATTCTGAATAGTCTTTCCCTATTGCTGTCAATCTTTAATCATTCTACCATGACTTAATGGTATCACACTTCAGAGAACCTTTCATTTTGACCCTGTTTCTGTGAATCATTTTCACTGTGGTTTGTGGGAATCGTTTGAACACCCAGAACATTTGACATGTCACGTCTGTCCATCAGGATTGCTTTGGGTAACCTTTGCAATGCACATTTATCTAAGCTCCCAGACATTCTTTCAAATTTAAAACAATCTCATCACAACTTGTATAATTTTACAAAATTGTGGGGAGAAAAATGACCGAATATCCAAGTGCAAGAATTCTGCATGGGATTTCATCTAGCAACACAGTAAGCAGATATTTCTGCTAAGCAATGAATTGGGGTCTACCTCCTAGACTTATTTTCATAGGTCATCATAATTCAAGCCTGACATCCATAAAACTGTAACTAAATACTGATGCCATTGGAACAGAGCACCATAAAGAGAAATGTCCTAGACTCTTCTTGTATCCGACTGGGAAACTTTTGGTCCAATTAAGGGAACACAAATGTAACTTCAAAGGGCCTCCAAAAAAGTGCAAATTCTCACTGATAAATTCTTATCTCCCCACGAGTAAACTGTAAAGTCCCCTAGACATTTAATAATTCTCTCATGTACATTTCAATGAAAGGTGAAGCTGATTTTTTTAATCCAACCTTGAGTGTGGAGACTTTCTTATTCTGAATTATGGATATAAGCACAGCATTTAAATGCGCACAACAAGTAGCTGAAAAATCTGTTTGGATCTCCTGATTGTGTCAATTACTGTGATGCTAACCATGCCCATTCCATCCTGGAGTTTAAGTAAACAGGACCACCACTCTCTGCTCTTAGCTGAGGATTTATAGGGGCCGTGTGTCTGGCACTCAAGGAGATGTTGGCTTGCTCTCACCCATGATTACATATACAACATTATCATATAATTTTCAAAGACTTCAAAGCTCACAACCTTCTGTGAACTTGCTATCTGGGCATGTTTATCATGGCAAGGAATAAAGGGAGGAGTGCTATGCAGAAACTTCAAATTAAAAGCACTTCAGAAATGCATTCTGTATGTCTATAAAATCTCAAAATGTCCAGGAGAAAAATGAAAAAGACCAACTGGTCTACCACCCATATAGGGATAAAGCCAGGGGGAGCAAATGTGGCTTAAATGTTGGTTTGGAAGGGCTGTTTGATTTTTCCATGATTAAGATATTTTATCCTAATTGTTTCCTTTGCTAAATGAGTAGTGCTTAATTGGTAAGTAGAAATGAGTTTACTTCCTCCCCTCTCTCTTTTATGAAAGTGACCAGATGTCTCATTTGAGGGAATTATTCCTGTGACATGGTACTGAGAATACAGAACAGCCCTGTGTGTCTGAAGAAGCTACATCACGTAAGGATGAGAGTAGAGACTGTGGAGTCAAGCTTGTTTGTAGGTTAAGCCTGGCTCTGCCACCATGTAGTTGAATACCATTGGATAATCTCCCTGTGTGTCTCAGTGGCTGTATCTTACTCAGTGGAGTAAGAATAACAGAATCTACCTCATCAAGCTACGAGGATGAAATAAAATAATATGTGCCTAGCACATAGAAAGTATTCACTAAATATTATTTTATTATAATTGAAACACTAGGAGAAATAAAAGTACTTCCTTGAGGAACCAATAAAAATTCTCTTGCTGGGGTTCTGAATTCTGTATCCCTACAGCTTTTGTTCATACTTTGCCAGGGCACTCATAATACTGATGTCCTCCTCTACATCAGGCATGTGCAGGAGCTACTTATACTTATTACAGCCACAGAATCAAGCAATATGCTAGCACAGTTACAATGTCAACCTTCCCTGAATACTTTTCCATTCATTCTCTCATTAGGTTTCATTCATCAAATAAGGACCTACCACATGTCATCCAATGGGCTACACAAATGCAATGCCCCCAAAGCCCTGGTTCTTACCAATAAATGAATAAACTATTCTTAAAAAGCAACATTTTGAGAGATGCCTAGGTTCCCTATGTTAGCCAGAACTTTCTGGGAGGACTCATCCCAAGGGATCACAAGTTGTACATCTATCTTTCTGTGCAGCACTGGCTGAGGAGAGCCACTGTGTCCTTTAAATGCTGGACATCATAGTGCGTCATCATGACTCACGAGTAATCAATCACCGAATGACATTTAGACATCTTGATTAACTACCAGTCACATTTTCCTGCAGTTACTGGAAGCTTCTCCAACTGAAGTACCCTTGGAATAAGATCTGAATCACTGTGTCTGGAGGCAAAAATGTATACTGTCAGGAAATACATAACAATTGGGGGACAAGAAGAGTCTCATTTGTGTCATTTCACACTGTGAGGCATCTGCTGTCTCTCCCTCATTAACAATACTCACCAGGCTTTTCTTATGAAGTGATACTCAGACCTTTATTGCCATATACAGAGTTAAAGATGGGAGGAGCACCATCTTAGACACAAATGATAGTCAAAGAGGAAAGTGGACAGAATCCAACATTTATTAATCTCAGAACTCAGGGCTTCTGCCACTTTAATGATCTTTCCACTGTACCACACCTGGTGACAAGATTTCAAGATTTTCTGTTCAGCTTCTTTTTTTTTTTACCAAAGTCCCACTGATCAACTCAGTTAACAATATTTTGGTAAAAGCTGTGAGTACAACCTACCAACCATAATGATCATCTCCGTATCACTCTAGCCGCTGAGAGAACCTATCACATTGTCATCCTTCCACAAGCTGCACTGGGACAGTCTCTCTCATATATTGGTGGAGAGAGGGTAGACAGACACAACCATTCTGGAGCTCAGTCTGGCAGTTTATCAAACACTTCATACATGTACATACCTTAAAACTCAATCCTTCCATTGCTGGGAATGTACACTAAGAAATTATCAAAGATACAACAATCATATGTGTACATGGTTAGCAAAAGAGAGCATCAATGGTCCAAACACAGAAATGTATAAAATTGAATGAAATATATTCAGTCATAAGATACACCTGAACACCCTAATATGGTGTCAGATACTGGAATTGAAGGCACAATGCCAAGAATGATCAGATAGAAGTGTATCTTGTAAAGTCAAGCAAATTTTACTGACTGCATATCCCTTCAGACTAGAAATTGGAAATGATTTTAATAAAAACATCACTTTCTAGTCATTTTTTATTTATCCTTTTCTCCTTCTGCTGTTCTTTTATACCCACCCATACTGCCACCACCTCCTTCTATCAAGAAGTCTGTCTGCACTGTAAATCCTTTTTTTTTAAAGCCAGAATACAGGGGCACCTGGGTGACTCAGTCAGTTAAGTGTCTGCCTTCAGTTCAGGTCATGATCCCAGGGTCCTGGAATTGAGCCCCAAGACCAGATCTCAGCGGGGAGTCTGCTTCTCCCTCTCCCCCTCCTTGCCCACCCCTGCTCATGCTCTCTCTCTCTCTCTCACACACGTGCATACTCTCTTTCAAATAAAATATTAAAAAAAAAAAGCCAAAGTACAGATGAACAGGACTCAATTGATGGCATGGGGGAAATTGTGTGAATAAATAAGGTAGTTAAATGTGCCCATTCTATAGATGACTGGGAGTGACTAGATATATTATTCTAAATCTAGTAGTTCAAGTACTAGGTAGTTCTCACTGTTAAGCATCATCTTTCAAAACCTCAAATTTATACTTGAGAAAATCCACTGATTATCATAGACTATACATATTAGAGGAAGTAACTGCATAAATTGACAATGTTCTAAACAAAGTTTTTGTTAGAAATCACATTTTTTCTTGAGTCTAGGAGTTTATCTGCACATCAAGTCTTCTGTTTGATAGACAAATTAAACATGGACAAGCACGTAGTGTCATAAAGAGAAGATAATACAACATTAAGAAGAGATTATACGGGATCCCTGGGTGGCGCAGCGGTTTGGCGCCTGCCTTTGGCCCAGGGCGCGATCTTGGAGACCCGGGATCGAATCCCACGTCGGGCTCCTGGTGCATGGAGCCTGCTTCTCCCTCTGCCTGTGTCTCTGCCTCTCTCTCTCTCTCTCTCTGTATGTGACTATCATAAATAAATAAAAATTAAAAAAATATATAAAAAAAAAAGAAGAGATTATCCCACAGGGGTTCTAAGAGAGAGTACCTAGAAACAGAAAAGTAAGTTCCCACCAGCCTCCTCTGCCCACAGGCTCCTCAACATGGGCCCCACCTACAAGGCCCAAGGACCAATCCAGCCCTTTTCTGATCCTGCATTCCTTGTCTTCTTTTTTTTTTTTTTTTTTTTTAATTCATTCATGATAGACAGAGAGAGAGAGAGGCAGAGACACAGACAGAGGGAGAAGCAGGCTCCATGCCGGGAGCCCGATGCGGGACTCGATTCCGGGACTCCAGGGTAGCACTCTAGGCCAAAGGCAGGCGCTAAACTGCTGAGCCACCCAGGGATCCCCTGCATTCCTTGTCTTATTGAAACGAACTCATCTCATGTGTACCCATGAGACTGTGATTTATAATAAAAAAAATATCTTTTTGGTCTTCATCCCCATACCCAGCATAGAACTTCTAAAACCCTTGTAATTTCCAAAGTGGAGAGAAAAATTGTTATATTAATGAGGAAACATTTGGAAAGCATGTAAGGATAGGGCTGGTTGCCATTGTAGTCATCCACAAGATTAGAGGGCTGGAGATTTCAGTCTCATTCCCTGACCTCCAGGTACCCGAGAAGCCATGTAACTTTCTCTCTCCCACATTCAGCTTTTTGTGCAAGCCTCGACTGGAATATACCCACTAAAGACCAGGAGTGAGGGTGAGGCTCCACCTTGTTCTCACAAGGGAATTTCCCCTCATCCAGGGACTGAAATCCAGTCCCTGAATGCCCTCAGGTTCCTGAATCATGCTGATATCCACCCAGCTAGTTCCATGCTCCCCACTCCTGCCAGCTGGGTCTGCCCCCAGGTGAGGGCTCCATCTATCCACAAGCTATATCTATCTGCCAGGTCCTGGCTTCTCCTTGTCTGGCCCCTTTTCATACCAACAGAGCTCCAGTCCTAAGTCTGGGGACCTAAAGAGACCTAATGACCTAATAGACCATCAAAGTACCTCCAAATTCAAGACCTGAGACAGTGTGAAGAAAAATATTGTGATGAGTTATTAATGTAAACAATGTTGAGTCACTCACTATGGACAAACTGTCCCAAACTCCAATAAAAGGCCAAAAATAGCATTTAAAACACAGCCTACTTGAGAATGTGATTTATTCACAAATATGTACTGAAATATTTTTTAAACTCACAAAGCAAAATTATATGCATGTTAAAACAATGCAAACGGAAAACATGGGAAAAAAAATAACAATTTCCACTTTGTCTAAGGAGGGACTCAGGAGGGAGGAAAGACTGCTAGTGGCTCCAAGTGCAGTGATAGTGAGCAGCTAACCTTAATCTGTGTCCACTGTGGGCTAGTCATTGTACCAGTTACATTACATAAATTATCTCAGATCTTCACCACAGACTTGCAAAAGAGGGGATATCCTCTTTTTAAAAATGAGAAAATAGGGATCCCTGGGTGGTGCAGCGGTTTAGCACCTGCCTTTGGCCCAGGGCGCGATCCTGGAGACCCGGGATCGAATCCCACATCAGGCTCCCGGTGCATGGAGCCTGCTTCTCCCTCTGCCTGTGTCTCTGCCTCTCTCTCTCTCTGTGTGACTATCGTAAATAAATAAAAAAAAATTTTAAAAAAATTAAAAATGAGAAAATAGAGGTTAGTAGCTCTCCCCATGTAACACAGCTTGTCAAGAGTAGAAGAAAGATCTAAACCAGTGTCTGAGACCAAAAGCTATGCCTCATCTCAACTCCACACTGCTTTCAGAAGAGGAGTTTGCTACTGGGGGACATCACTCAGCAAGAAGCATGAAGGAACTTCTGCATCAGGTGAGTGTCTTGGCAGAAAGTGTCAAATCTGTCTGGCAGGAGTGGCAAAGTTGCTTGAGATGGTTGCAAGCCCTGAGTTTGGTGAATAAAAGGACCACCATTTGAGGGCATCAATGATCAAAAAGTTAAAATTTAGACTTAATAGCACAAGCTTTAAGGAGCTTATGCAGCTTTTTGAATTGAACAGTGACCAGGTAAAGAGAATTCTTCATTGGAAACTGTGTTTAGAGCAGGGAGTTGAATAAGGAGAGTAGAAGCACCTCGCCCTGTAAGTCCTTATGGGAGGGATGAATGGAAACTGAAAGAATAGGAAGGAAAAGGAGGGCTGAAGAAAGATGGGAGGATTTTGAGGGCAGGCAAAATGCAGCTGTGGGGAAAGAAGAGCTCAAAGAGAATAAGATTCTGATTACCTGTGCAGGGGATTTGTGTGACCTAACTTAGAGTTATTTGGCAGAAGAGGAGAGGAAAAAAAGAGACTATAAAGACTAAGAGAAAGTTGAGGCCACAGTCAGCTGTTACAGATCATGTGTTCTAAAGCCTACAAGGAAAATGAGATGAGCTGGTAGCTGGTTGGAAAAATCAGTTTTGGGGTTTTTCCTGTGTAATTGGGACTTGAATACAACAAAGAAAGAGAACAAGTAAGACGAATACACAGAGTCCTAAACTGATCTCTAGGAGAGGCCCCAGGGTAACCATGACAACACTGGAGCAAGGTAAACACAGAAGCTTCCTAGCATCTAAGCCTACTGTGTGATGAGCTAGACTGGGTCACTGCAGGTCCTGACTCCTGACTCTTCTAACCATTGGCCTTGGGACATTGGTTAAGTCACTTACAATTCATTTCCTCATGTGTAATGAGGGAGCAATAAACATTTTCCTGTCTACCCAGCACTGGTACCAATCCACACTAGGGGCTCATTTACTATTCCTTGGTTGATTATCTCATGGAATAGTTATGAGGATATAGATAAGAAAGCGTTTGGGAAGATTTAAAAGTGCTATAAATGTCATTATTCAGTAAATGTTATTTGCCACAGTAGCTCAATATTCATCATGTGTTTAAGTCATAACATGATTTCATTTATTCTAATTACTAAACTTCAAATATATATGGAGCAAAATAACAACTATTCTTGGGGGAAATTATTTACACATAAGTTTTAACATGTTTAGAACAGTGGTTCCTAAATATCCACCTAAATAAATTGCCAGAGAATCAACAGGAGAACTCTTCAAAATAGAAAGACACCTGGGGACTGGGTGATGAGCACTGGATGTTATGCTATATGTTGGCAAATCGAACTCCAATAAAAAATATACAAAAAAGAAAAAAAAAAGAAAGAGACCTGGGGCCCCCTCTTGGAGATTCTGATTCTGTAGTTCCAGGGTCAGACTGGAGGATCTGCACTAGGAGTTCCTGAGCTGGTTCTAACATGCAGGCAGCTTTGGGAAGTACTAACTGAGAATATTTTACAAAAGTACTGATCTCTCTCAATTATTAGACTGTCCTCCTAAAAGCAAAAAGCCACCAGTACTTTCTAGAACTCTACCATGAAAGAACCTGTGGATGAGATATCCCCACCCTACTATCTGTGAGCCCTGAAATATTCTTGGCCCACACCTGGTCCCTGGGCCCACTCCATTCTGTTCCTCTTCCCCCCCCCCCTTTGTTTTTAAGCTGCCTCCATCTACCCCAATCCTTGTGGTTCTGCCCCCCTTCCCAAGACCTTTTCTTCTTGTTTTGCTGTCCCTGTACATAAGCACACTAGCCCTTTCCCTATTAACCAGTGATTACTACAAAGGAGAAGGAAAACAAAAGGCAACAAACTTGGGAGAAAGATAAAGTTTCCAGACTCTCCAAAACCTTACGGCCATGATGCTGGGCCATGATTCTTGATCCCCATCAGAGAGCCTGAGGTTGGTGGCAACTTTGAGGGAAAAGAGCTGACAGGAAGTTTCCAAATCAAGAGCATGGTGTTGGAGGACCCTGGGCTCACCTTCTTCCCCCCTCCCCCCCCCCGCCACTCACCCCCCACCCGTCACACTGGATATGCAGCTACATAGGGAACAAATTTCTCAAAAAAAAACAAAAACCTACGAACTGTCTGAGTGACCCTTCACGTCAGGTGGATGAGAGAAGGCCCACAGCAAAGCAGGCAGGAGAGGCTGAACACAATCCCACCATGAAGTCCATTCCTGCGGCGTGAGACACAATCAGGAGGGAACTCAAGACCTGGAGCTTCTCCCTGAGGAGTGAAAGCTTTGAACTCTACATTACTCTACCCCAGCTTTTAAGACCTGCACCTGAGAGGCAAGCCCCTGAAACACTGACTTTGAAAAGGAGCAGGGCTTGACCCACGAAGCACCCAAGGCTCTAACCACCTGAGAAAGGCTCTTAAATAGCCACACCCTCGGGCTCACCTGCCTTGGACTCACCTGCTGCTACCTCAGAGCAAAGGCTATGAAGGAGGCTAATTGCTTTCAGACACCTGAGCAGCAGGCATCTCATTTAGCAGCATCTAGAGGCCTGCTGGTTGGCCATGCTTCATCTCTGCCTTGCTCTAGCTAATGGCCACCATCTTCTTTTTTTAATGCTATTTTTTTTTGTCATTGTTCTTTTTTTCCCTCTTTCTTTTCCTGCAGGGGCCATCTAGATGCTCTTGCTCTGCTACTCCAGAGTGCCAGTATTTCCTGGGGGGGGGAGGGAGCTTTTGCACACCTCTTGTTGCCTTCAGAGCAGCAAGAAAAAAACAACTTATCACATACAGGGGAACTCCCAAAGGACTATTGGAAGATTTTTCAGCAGAAACTTCACAGGCTTGAGGGAAAGGATACAATATATTCAAAGTGTTGAGAGAAAAATACTTCCTACCATGAATACTCTATCCAGCAAGTTATTCAGAATGGAAGGAAAGAGGAAGATTTGGCCAAACAAAACCTAAAGGAGTTCATCACGACTAAACTGGCCTTACAAGAAATGTGAAAGGGACTTCTTTAAGTTGAAAAGAAAAGGTGCTAATTGGTTAAAGTAAACACATGAAAGTATAAATCTTACTGGTAAAGATAAATATACAGTAAAGGTAGTGGATTAATCACTTATACAGCTAGTAAGAAAGCCTATAATATGATGTTGCTGGTAGAAAGACAAAGGAAGGAAAGAAACATGAAAGATTCTTAAATAATTCTAGTGAACATAATAGATTTTTGCATTCAGAATTTTTTTAAAAGATTCTGTTTATTTATTCATGAGAGACACAGAGAAGCAGAGACATAGGCAGAGGGAGAAGCAGGCTCCCCATGGGAGCCCGATGTGGGACTCGATCCCAGGCCCCCTGGGGATCACAACCTGAGCCCAAGGCAGATGCTCAACCACTGAGCCACTCAGGTACCCCTTGCATTCAGAATGAAGTCACATTTTCCTTCATTTCAACACAGAAGAATGGTGTGATTAGCAACTATCCATACTTTCTTACATATTTCCTCCTATTCACCCTGTCTACCTTTCCCCAAACACCAACTCATGTATATTTTTCCCTCATCAATTTTTCAAAGCTCACCTACTCCTGGAAGCCCTGACTACTCCCAGTGGATGCAATCAGTCCTCTACACCTATGAAAACAGTTTATTTCATGTCATCTTAGACTAATGGATATTGTGCTTAGCCTTGTAAGGTCACTTCTGGATATTGTATTATCACTTCTTCAAATTAGGATCCCTCATGTCCCAGCCCAGCCAAGTGCTATCACAAATCCATGCATGTAAGTCAACAGCCAGCTAGAAAGTGGGAATCAGCAAAAGAACAGGATGAAGCATAGGTGCAGCACCTGGCTTGCAGATTCCAGGCTTCTTCACACGCCTCCAAGTATGTGGCTTTGGGCAGTGAGACTAATTATAGACCTGCCTCGCTGCTGAGAGGAGCTTGCAAATGGAAAAGACTTAGTATCTCTGTCCTAACAGGGCCATGAAATGCCATGAAAGTACTTAAACAGTACTTTTTGCAAGATCCACTGAATTGATCAGGGGCACGGTGTTACCTCTATAATTTCTAAAAAAAAAAAAAAAAAAAAAAAAAACTGCCAGTTCCTAATATGAGAATAAATCTTACTATTTAGTTTATGTTTCAACTTAGTCTGTTTTTTTACTTGTTTTTAAAATCAGAATCAAACAAAATTAAACTAATATAGAAGTTAGGATACTTTTATAAAGAGACCTTAACTACCTATAGATTTAAAACAAATTTGCTGAATCCTAAAATTATTTTTTTTAAGATGTTATTTATTCATTCATGAGAGACACTGAGAGAGAGGCAGAGATATAGGCAGAGGGAAAAGTGGGCTCCCCTACCGGGAGGCTGTTGGGACTTGATCCTAGGACCCCAGGATCACAACCAGAGCCAAAAGCAGATGCTCGACCACTGAGCTACCCAGTGCCCCCTAAAATTATTTGTAATATTTGTTATTCATAGCATCTTATCTGGTTTGAGACCATCTATAGATTGATTCAGAGATTATGTACTTGGGCATGCTCCTTCCAAGTAGGTCCATCCTTTCCCAGAACACTTAGGAACTTTATTCCTGGGATGTTACTGCCACCTAGTGGAAATTTCACTAAATGTGAAATAAATGTTTTTTCAAGACTAATTTTTCTCTACATCTTCTCACTCACTATTCTCCCCACCCATTCTTTTCCATTTTTCTTTCTTTCTATTATAGGTGTCCCCAGGCACCTCACTGGTATTCCAAAATATAAAATATTTGGAAAAATAAAAAATAAAAAAATAAAATAAAATATTTGGTCAGTCATTGGGAACTTCCTTAAAATTTGGGGCTTTGTGCCAACAGGACAATATTTCTATTTGGCCCAAACTGATTTGTCAGGACCACAATAAGGGAAAATAGAAAATTAAAATATTTTTTGCATAAATGAAAAGAATCAAGATAAAAAATGAAAAAGTATTTATGGTATACTGCCTTATGTAAGAAAGAAGGTGAAATAAGAAAATATGTTATATATCAAGTGAATCTCAATACAACTGGGGGGTAAAATATGTGCTTATTTATGCAAAATGAAATGCAGGGAAGATAAACCAGAAATTACTGGGATTGGTTACCTAAAAGGAGAAGATGAGAAGGAGTGGGAAAGATAGTAAAAACAATGTAATTACTCTGATCATACTTTTTATAGAATTTTGACTTTTGAACCATGTATTTTTATTTTCAAAATTTAAAATTAAACCCACAGGTTGGATTGACTCTAAACTAAACAAAAACAGAAACAAATCAGCATAAGTATGATCACATCAATAACACAACCACTTAAAAGAAGAAAAATAACGATTCCAAGTAATTTCTTAATCCGAGGACTGTAATTTTCCATCATCAGGGAGTGTTCTAAGGATAAATAAGAACTCCAAGAAAACCTTGAAATCAACTTGGTAAGTTTGTTGTTGGCAGTAGTATTGATCTAGTAATTCTGAAATCAGTTTTATGTGTATTTTAGAATTTCAAATAGATACCTCGATGTTAGGAACCAGTTTTCCCTACGGTGGGAGATTTTTGTTTAAGATATGGAACAGGGGAAGAAAAGGCAAACCCTATGGCATTGGATTAAAAATTCTTGGTCCAGATCACCACTTCCACATGCATTTGTTGGTATTTTTTCTTTTTCTTTTCTTCTCTTTTCAAGGTTGGGTATAGACTCATGAATTTTTTAAAAGTTCAACATGTTATAGTTCCTTTCGGTTGTTTAGTTTTGCTGGTTCCTGTGTTCTTTTGAAGTTCCCTGTCAGCTTTTGAGCATACTGTTATGTTCTGAAAAAAGAATATGTTCCAAGTAACCTGGTATTTTCCCTGACCTAGCCCTGGAATATGCCATTTTTTTCTATGTGACTCTGCTTCCTTCTGTTGGACGTTGGTGTTTAGATGTTGAAATCAGGGTACAAGGTGTACTTCTTCTACGGAAGAGTCATTGTTTCTAGGATCTTTCACTGGACAAAGCTAGGGAATTTATACTTTTTAAAACCATGAATTTGTAATGATACCTCTAATTCCAGCAAGGCTATCATTCAGAATAGAAGAGATGAAGAGTTTCCCAGACAAACAAAAACTAAAGGAGTTCGTGACCACTAAAGCAGCCCTGCAAGAAATATTAAAGAAGACTCTGTGAGTGCAAAGGAGAGACCAAAAGTGACAGACAAGAAAGGATCAAAGAAAATCTCCAGAAATGATGACAAAACAATAAAATGGCACTAAACACTTATGTATCAGTAATTACTTTGTATATGGACTTAATGCTCCAATCAAAAGACATAGGATGGGGATCCCTGGGTGGCGCAGCGGTTTGGCGCCTGCCTTTGGCCCAGGGCACGATCCTGGAGACCTGGGATCGAATCCCACGTCGGGCTCCTGGTGCATGGAGCCTGCTTCTCCCTCTGCCTCTGTCTCTGCCTCTCTCTCTCTCTCTCTCTCTGTATGACTATCATAAATAAATAATTTTAAAAAAAAAAGACATAGGATGTCAGAATGGATTTAAAAAAAAAAGATTCATCTATATGCTACCAAAAAGAGACTCATTTTAAACCTAAGGACACCTACAAACTAAAAGTAAGAGGGTAAAGAGACATTTATCGTGTAAATGGATGTCAAAAGAAAGAATAGTAATAACTTCTATCAGACAAACTGGACTTCTTTGTTTTTGTATTGCTTTTATCCTTCTTTGACATCAGGCTAGTACAGCCTTCATGGAATGATTTTGAATTCCATTATTTGTAAGATTTTGATAAAGATTGTCATTAATTGCTTAAATGTTTGGTAAAATTCATCAATGAAACCGTACAGTTTCTGTGCTGGGAGATTTTTGATTCCCAAAACACTTTCATTCTTGTTATTGGTCTGAGATTTCCTACTTCTTGGATTCAATATTCATGATTTAATCATGGTAACTTGTGCATTTTTAGGAATTATCTTGGGTTTTTTCTAAGTTATCAGATTTGCTAGTATATAATTGTTTATAGTAACCTGTTTTCACAGAGTCTTTCTGTGATTATTTGTTGTATTTTTTTCTCTTCCATTTCTCATTTTGGTTTTTGAGTCCTCTTTTTTCATCTTAGTTAATGTAGTTAAAGCATTGCAATTTTATTTATTTATTTTTTTGGATAACCTGATCATTATTCTCAATGTTATACTATTGTTTATTCTGGTCTCTCTTTTATTTCTGATTTTCTTTGTTATTTTCTTTCTCTACTAGATTTCAGCTAAGTTTCTTTTTTTTCTTTTCTTTTCTTTTTTTTTTTTTGTTAAGTTTCTTCTTTTTCTAGTTCCTTGTGGTGTAATGTTGTCTATTTGAACTTTTTTCTTAATACAAGCATTTATAGCATAAATCTCACTCCAAAATCTGTTTTTGCTGGATCTCATAGGTTTTAGAATATTGTGTTTTCTTTTTCTTTTGTTTTGAGACATCTTTTGATTTGTTGTTTGATTTCTTATTTGCCCCATTTCTTGTGCAGTAGTGTGTTATTTAGTTTTTATGCATTAAATGCTTAGTATTTACAATACAGATTTTCCAGCTCTGTGTTATTAATTTTTAGTTTTGTACCATTGTAGTTAGAAAAGATATTTGGTATGATTTAATTCTTCATAAATTTGTAATATTTGTTATATCTCTTTTTATGTGATTTTTATTATTTAACCTGTGTGAACTTAAAGAAAATGTGTGTTTCATTTTTATTGAATGGAATGTTATAGATAGATAGATAGATAGATATCTTTAGAACCATGTATTCTGAAGTATGCTTCCAGTAAGAATGTTCTTGTTGAAAAAAATAATAATAAATTTAACTGAGGGTATGTGTTTAAAAATAAAGCATACCAGAAAGGAACTGGGGAAGGGTAGGTGAAATAGGTGATGGGAATTAAAGAGTACACTTATCATGATGAGCACTGAGTAATATACAGAATTGTGGAATACAATATACTATATTGTATGCCTGAAACTAACGCTGTATGTTAACTACACTGGAATTAAAGTAAAAAGGTTAAAAAAAGAAAATACTAGACACCAAAAATTAAATACAAAATTAAAGTCCATGAATCTATACCCATCCTTAAAAAGAGAGAAAAAGAAAAAGAAAGGATGCCAACCAATGCTTGTGGAAGGAATGATAGAAATAAAAAAATCATCATTTTAAAACCATCATAGCAATAATAGGTTCAGGCAAGCATCATCAGAGTGTGCTAAAATCATTCAGTAAAAAAATTGGGGCATAAAAGAATATTTATACAATCTGAAAGTATTGTTCCACAGAATATGTATTAATTACAAATAAAAATGTAGCATTACAATGAATCTGGCAGTTAGCACTTTGACTAAATGATCGAACTTAATATTTGCAATAATGGGACCATCTGACAGCAGGTGCCTTTTGATATGACACACTGAGAAGGATACAAATCATTTCTATGGTATTCCTGCCAATACTGCATTAGACCTGAGTCTAATCTTGAGGAAACATCAAGCAAACCCAAACTGAAGAATATCTATATTTACCTGACTTGGACTCCAAAAATGTCAGTGTCATAAAAGACTAAAAAAGGCTGGAGAGCTGCTCTTGAGTAAAGGAGACAAAAGAGACAGATAATTAACTATAATGTGTCTAATCCTTGATTGTCTCTTGGATGATTAAATAAAATTCTGTAAAAGACATTATCAAGAAAATAATAATAATATTGAATAAGGACTCATATTTGGTGATAATTATAAGTATTTTAGATGATAGCATTGTATCAATTTTAAATTTCCCAAGTGTAACAATTCTATTTTAGCAAGACCAGAGAATGCTCTTGTTTTTATGAAATATAGGCTGAAGCATTTAGGAATAAAATATCACAATGTCTACAACTATCTCTGAAATGGTTCAACATGATCTCATCCATAAATATTTTAGTGTGTATCTCAAAAATATAAGAGCATCTGAAAAAATAATAACATGACATGGGATTCTTAAAGCTTCCCTGGTGATTCTATTGTCCAACTATAGATCAATACTACAGAGATAATAAGCAGAACTAATCTTAGAAGTCAAATCTGATCATTTGGTCATGGTGGCTTAGAGCACTGTGTTAAAAAAGACTCTGATATATGTTTAGGCTCAACCAGAGAGAATGCTATGATTGATTGGCTAGGTCTGTCTTGGTGCTCAGAAGATTCCTATATATTATCTGGGTCATGTTATAAGGATGAAACAGGGTTGACACAAAAGAGCAAGCTACATGCTAGAAGATAAAAAGGAGATTCTAGCATCACCAGTGAAGTCTGAACTTATCTTAGATAACTGACCTCCTCTGTCTTGAAGAAATTCAGGACCAGACTTATTTTCTTAGTTACTATGACTAACATTATAATGAAACAAAGGTCAGGTGGGGGGGGCTACATATATATATGGGTATTAAGCTTTGAAGAGCTCTTTGATCATGACACAGTCCATGCAGGTAGGTAGGAAAGAACTACATGGAAGAGCTCTTTAGAGTAACAGCCATTTTTTAAAAAAAGTATGAGCATATGGGGAATATCAGTATAAATGAATATTGTAAGAAAGGGTCAAATGGAAACGCTAGAAATAAAAAACACAATACCAGAAATGAAGAATTATTTAGATATAGATTCGTTACAGCTGAGGGAAAAAAACTCAGTAAAATTTGAAGATAGATCAAGAAATTATCCAAACTGAAACACGAAAAGAAAGAGTGAATAAAAAACTTATTCTGCATCAGAAAAACTGTTAGATAAGATCAAATGGCTCATTATATGAATAATTGGAGTCATAGGAAGGAAGGAAGGAAGGAAGGAAGGAAGGAAGGAAGGAAGGAAGGAAGAGAGGGGAGGGAGGGAGAGGGGAAGGTGGAGGGAGAGACAGATAATACGGGAGAAGAAATATTTGAAGAGACAATGACCAAAAATTTTTCCAAAATTATGAAAGAGATCAAGCTGTAGACCCAGAAGTTCACAGAATCCCAGGCAGGATAAACTAAACACACACACACACACACACACACACACACACACACACACCTAGTCTAACTCCTGAAAACCAAAAATAAAGAGAAAATCTTGAAGATACCCCAGGGGCAGGGAACTACCTACAAAGAAAGAAAGAAAAAAGAATTACAGCCATCAGAAACTATGCAATGCAGAAGACAAGAAAGTGGCATCTTGAAAGTATCAAAGAATAAAACTGTCAATACTAGAATTCTCTACCCAGGGAAAATACCATTCAAAAATGAAGGTTAAATAGATTTTTTCAGAAAAACTAATGCTGAAATAATTCATTGCCAGGATATCTACAATTCAAGAAATGTTAGAGGAAGCTTGTCAGGCAGAAGGGCTGTGATATTAGACAAAAACTTGAATCTACACAAATAATCTTGCCACGTGAGTAAATGCTAAATTATGAATTATAATTTATTAGTTAATGGAAGTTAGTTTTCCACAACTGCTGTATATGATAGTCAGAAGACCTCAATGAAGACATCATAATCTGAAATAAAAAGAAAAGAAAGGTAAGATAAGCTAATAGATGTGTTTTACCATACCCAAGATCCCTTTAAAGGAAAATTGCCAAGTCACTATTAGTGAGTACTTAAGTACAATGACCATGAAAGATTTTGAAGGAGAAGGAAATTACATGCCATTAGGCAACAGAAGACATGATTTTAAACAAAATCCATGCAACAGGGAGGGGAAATAATTTACAGAACTGAGGGAAAAATTTGTGGCAGGACCTACAAAACAGTGATAGAGAAGAGTTGAATCACCCTAACAGCAAATTATCCATGAGTTTTAGGTGTGGGGAAGCCAGTTGCCCAGGTCACAATTTTACTCTCCATGAGGTCACAATTTTACTCTCCATGAGGCTATTACATGAAGATTCTTATTGTTCCAGTAAACTCAGTAGGACTTCCTTCAGATCTTCATACTTTTTCCTCTTTTGTTGACAACTGGACTGTGCAGCTCAGTCTTGAGGTAGGAATCCTAATTTATTTGAAACACAATATGGCTTAGTATATTAGTTTCCTAGGGCTTCTGTGACAAATTACCACAAACTGATTGGCTAAAAACAACAGAAATTTATTCTCTCACAGTTCTGGAGGACAGAAGTTCGAAATCAAGATATTGGCAGGACCAGTTCCTTCTGAAGGCTCTGGGAGAGAATCCATTCCCACCCTTGCTGTCACCCAGTGGCTGACAGCAATCTTCAGCATCCCTTGGATTACAGGGGCATCACTCCCATCTCTGCATCCATTTTCACATCCCCTTCCCTTCCCTTCTATGTGTCTTTCCCCTTTCGTTTCTCCTCTAAAGACACTTGTCATTAGATTTAAGGCCCACCCTAGTGCAGTATGATCTCATCTCAAGATCCTTAATCACATCTGAAAGATCCTTTCTCTAAATAAGGTCACTTTCACAGATTCAAGGCCTCTACTGAGTAGATATATTTGGGGGGGGGGGGGGTATGGTGGAGGAAGCATCATTCAACCCATGACACCTGAGAATTGAAAAACAGGTTATAGGGATCCCTGGGTGGTGCAGTGGTTTGGTGCCTGCCTTTGGCCCAGGGCGTGATCCTGGAGACCTGGGATCAAATCCCACATTGGGCTCCCAGTGCATGGAGCCTGCTTCTCCCTCTGCCTGTGTCTCTGCCTCTCTCTCTCTCTGTGTGTGACTATCGTAAATAAATAAAATATTTTTTTTTAAATTCTATTAAAAAAAAAAAGAAAGAAAAACAGGTTATAGTCCCTGCTCCATAATTAACCTACTTGCTGTGTGTGATGTTCCACATGTTGGTTAACTTCCCTGAATCTTAATTCACTCATCTGAAAATAAGAATAATATCCACCCTGCTTTTTTCCCTGTGAAGTAGTGTGTATCCAGTACATTTTAAATAAATGCTAAATGAATAAATTTTAAACATGAGTGACTGAATAAGTAAATTCATCTGGAAGTGTTCAGTTTGCCATTATCAGATGAGATCTGGCACTCAGGAGAGAGGCGAGGGCTGAATATTCAGACAGGGGGGTCTTCAGCATCAACAGGAACAAGTAAGACCACCTAGAGAGAAAAACAGAAGAAAAGTGAAGATACAGGTCAACCCGGTAGCCGAGTGGTGGCGCTGCAGTGAAGGCACTTACAGGCAACATGTCCCATCTACCCATGAAACTCCTGCACAAGAAGATAGAGAAACAGAATCTCAAGTTGTACCAGCGAAACTTGAAGCTCCAAGGGGCCTCAGATGTGAGCTTATCAGAAACACAAAATGGAGATGTGTCTGAAGAAACAGTGGGAGGTGGGAAGGTTAAAAAATCTCTAAAACTGTGAACATGGGCTCGTCAGAAGCCCAGAATGGAGAGGTAGCTAAAGAAACAGTGGAAACTGTACAAATGAAAGAAAGAAAGAAAGAAAGAAAGAAAGAAAGAAAGAAAGAAAGAAAGAAAGAAATCTACCATAATAATCATTGGAGAAGCAGCAACACAGCTTCCCAATTCAGAATCAGAAAAAAAGAAGAAGAAAAAGAGAAAAATGATGGATGACACTGGGCCTGATAAAAAAAATCGAAAACAAGACGAAGGGGACTCTGAAGAAAGGACCCAGGCTCCTGAAGAGACAGAAAACAATGTGGAGAAGCCAGATGATGAGGAGGAGGACAGTGAAGTGCCCAGCCTACTCCTGGGACTGACAGGAGCTTTTGAGGATACTTCATTTGCTTCTCTTTCTGATCTTGTCAACGAGAACACTCTGAAGGCAATAAAAGAATTGGGTTTTACAAACATGACTGAAATTCAGCATAAAAGTATCAGACCACTTCTGGAAGACAGGGATCTCCTTGCGGCCGCAAAAACAGGCAGTGGCAAAACGCTGGCATTTCTCATTCCTGCAGTCGAACTCATTGTCAAGTTAAAAGTTCATGCCTAGGAATAGAACAGGAGTTCTTATCCTCTCACCTACTAGGGAACTGGCCATGCAGACTTTGGGTGTTCTTAAAGAGTTAATGACACACCATGTTCACACATACGGGTTAATAATGGGTGGCAGCAACAGATCTGCTGAAACACAGAAACTTGATAACAGGATCAACATCATTGTGGCCACACCAGGCGGTCTGCTGGGCCACATGCAGAATACCCCAGGTTTTATGTATAAAAATCTACAATGTCTGGTTATTGATGAGGCTCATCGTATCTTGGATGTTGGGTTTGAAGAGGAATTAAAACAAATTATTAAACTTCTGCCAACACGCAGGCAAACCATGCTCTTTTCTGCCACACAAATTCGAAAAGTTGAAGACTTGGCAAGGATTTCTTTGAAAAAGGAGCCATTGTATGTTGGTGTTGATGAAGATAAAGCTAATGCGACAGTGGATAGTCTCGAGCAGGGATATGTTGCTTGTCCCTCAGAAAAGAGGTTCCTTCTGTTCTTTACATTCCTTAAGAAGAACCGGAAGAAGAAAGTGATGGTCTTCTTTTCATCCTGTAAGTCCATGAAATACCACTATGAGTTGCTGAACTACATCGATTTGCCTGTCTTGGCCATTCATGGAAGGCAGAGGCAAAATAAGCGTACAACCACATTCTTCCAGTTCTGCAATGCTGATTCAGGGATATTGTTGTGTACAGACATGGCAGCTAGAGGGCTAGATATTCCTGAAGTCGATTGGATTGTTCAGTATGACCCTCCAGGTGACCCCAAGGAATATATTCGTGTGGGAAGGACAGCCAGAGGCCTAAACGGAAGAGGTCACGCCTTGCTCATCTTACGCCCTGAAGAGTTGGGTTTCCTTCCTTACTTGAAGCAATCCAAGGTTCCATTAAGTGAATTTGAGTTTTCCTGCTCCAAGATTTCTGACATTCAGTCTCAGCTTGAAAAACTGATTTAAAAGAACTACTTCCTTCATAAGTCAGTGCAGAAGGCATATAAGTCCTACATTTGAGCATATGATTCCCATTCTCTGAAACAGATCTTCAATTTAATAACTTAAATTTGCCTCAAGTTGCTCTGTCCTTTGGTTTCAAGGTGCCTCCTTTTGTTGATCTGAACGTGAACAGCAATGATGGCAAGCTTAAAAAGAGAGGAGGTGGCGGCAGCTTTGCATACCAGAAAGCCAAGAAAGTTGAGAAGTACAAAATCTTCAAACACATTAGCAGGAAGTCCTCTGACAGCCGGCAGTTCTCCCACTAAAGACACACCTTCCAAATAAATAAATAAATAAAAATTAAAAAATAAAAAGACACACCTTCCTTACATCTTGAATAGCTTCTTCCCGATTTTTTTCCCCTTTTTCTAACCAAGGAATTGTTGTGGCTTCAGGATTGGGACTGGTGGAACAGCAGTACGAATTGATGTAGCAGCACTGGACATGGATACTTCCATGATACTTTAATGTTTTACAACAGAGTTCAGTTTCTCTAGGTTGCTCAAGGGCAAAGCAAGAGGCCTTTTGGCTTTTGTTGTGATGAGAGAGTAGTTTTAATCTTTTACCTCCAAAAAAAAAAAAAAAAAGTGAAGATACAGCCCAAAGAACTTTAACATTTAACAATCAGACAAGAAGGTACAGCCAAAACTAATGTAGCATGGTGTGTCAACTATACTTCAATTTAAAAAAAAAAAAAAGAACTAAACAAGAAGAAGAGATTTCAGGAGAAGGTAAGATATAAGAGCAAAGAAACTAAAAAGTAAATAATTAATCAACCCATTTAAGCACAGAGTAGAGTGACAGGGAAGGGGAGTTGTGGCTTGTAATGGGATGTTGAAAGGAGAGAAGGCTGTCCAATGAGCAGAAAAAAATCTTGTGAGGCACATACATGATCACTAGAAGCAATAATCATTTCACTAGGATTACACACCAAATCAAAGAGATTCTGGTTAGAACTAGTGAGGACAAACACCTTTTTTCCAAATTGTATTTCGTCTTGATTGTGTAGTTAGCAAGCACAACTAGGATGCAAAAAGTAAAAAAGGAGGAGTCCTGGTCCCTCATGTCTAATACCAACTACCTATTGTCCTCAGTTTCCCCTGTCCTTTGTCCACCGAAAGAAGGGCCAATCTCAGCTTTCGCCATCCCCGCTGACCTCTTACCATTTCCCTTTCTGAATACCTGAATATTCTGTACACCTGTACCCAAATGCCACCGTGCTGGCTATTCCACAGGATAGCAGGCACCCCTCATTTCAAGAAATGTGACTGACTCATGGAAAACAACACAGTGGAGATAAACCTTCTCATAAGCCACTAAATGAGCCAATTACAAAACTCCTACTTGTACTAAGAATTGTCACAAAAAAGTCAGCAGGCTTCATAACTTACACATCTTTGCCGACTATAGTCCCTACGTACCAAGTACCTCAAGGCCTACAAAGTAACACAAGATACCATGAGCGTTCGGGTAAGTCACCTAAAGGCAAGATGTCAGCCAGACTTGAACCCAGGTCTTCTGACGTCAAGTCCCATGCTTTTTTCCATGACTTCATTCTGGAAAGTTGAATTCTATTTGGGAAGGCAAAACTAACAGACACAAAACCAAAAACCAAGCTGTGTACATGGGTTTATAGGTTCACAAGAGATAGATCCTCGGGGGCTAGAGGATTTTTTTAAAGACTTTATTTATTTATTTATTTATTCATGAGCGATACAGATAGAGAGGCAGAAATGCAGGCAGAGGGAGAAGCAGGCTCCTTGTGTGTAGCCC
This sequence comes from Canis aureus, assembly GCF_053574225.1. NCBI lineage: Eukaryota > Metazoa > Chordata > Mammalia > Carnivora > Canidae > Canis > Canis aureus. Next base: position 20,908,812 of record NC_135642.1, read on the forward strand.
AAGGCAGGACTCGATCCCAGGACCCTGAGATCATGACCTGAGGGGAAAGTAGATGCTCCACCACTGAGCACCCAAGGGTCCCTCCCTGTTTTGTATATTTTTGTGGCAAAATACATAATGTAAATACATAATGTAAGATAAACCATTTCTGAGTGTCTGGTTCAGGTATACTTTCCTTTTTAGTGCTAAAAATGTCATTCTTTGATGAAATAATAACCAAAAAAAAAAAAAGCACAGACTGTAGTTGGTGGGCAGGGAATTGTTTTTACTTGAAAATGTAGCTTTTTCGCAACAAGTTTGCAGCCAGAACACAGGTGTCGTGAAAACCACCACTAAACCTAAACCAAAATGGGAAAGGAAAAGACTCACATCAACATCATCGTCATTGGACACGTAGATTCGGGCAAGTCTACCACTACTGGCCATCTGATCTACAAATGTGGTGGGATCGACAAAAGAACTATCGAAAAATTTGAGAAAGAGGCTGCTGAGATGGGAAAAGGCTCCTTCAAGTATGCCTGGGTCTTGGATAAATTGAAAGCTGAACGTGAACGTGGTATCACCATTAATATCTCCTGTGGAAATTCGAGACCAGCAAGTATTATGTGACCATCATTGATGCCCCAGGACACAGAGACTTTATCAAAAACATGATTACAGGCACATCTCAGGCTGACTGTGCTGTCCTGATGGTTGCTGCTGGTGTTGGTGAATTTGAAGCAGGTATCTCCAAGAATGGGCAGACCCATGAGCATGCCCTTCTGGCTTACACACTGGGTGTAAAACAACTAATTGTTGGTGTTAACAAAATGGATTCCACTGAACCACCCTACAGCCAGAAGAGATACGAGGATATTGTTAAGGAAGTCAGCACCTACATTAAGAAAATTGGCTACAACCCCAACACAGTGGCATTTGTGCCAATTTCTGGTTGGAATTGTGACAACATGCTGGAGCCAAGTGCTAACATGCCTTGGTTTAAGGGATGGAAAGTCACCCATAAAGATGGGAATGCCAGTGGAACCACACTGCTTGAAGGTCTGGATTGCATTCTGCCACCAACTCGTCCAACTGATAAGCCCTTGTATCTGCCTCTCCAAGATGTCTACAGAATTGGTGGTATTGGTACTGTCCCAGTGGGTCGAGTGGAGACTGGTGTTCTTAAGCCTGGCATGGTGGTCACCTTTGCTCCAGTCAATGTTACAACTGAAGTAAAGTCTGTTGAAATGCACCATGAAGCTTTGAGTGAGGCTCTTCCTGGGGACAATGTGGGCTTCAACGTCAAGAACGTATCTAAGATGTCTGTCGTGGCAACGTGACTGGTGACAGCAAAAATGACCCACCAATGGAAGCAGCTGGCTTCACAGCTCAGGTGATTATCCTGAAGCATCCAGGCCAAATCAGTGCTGGATATACACCTGTGCTGGATTGTCACAGCTCACACTGCTTGCAAGTTTGCTGAGCTGAAGGAAAAGATAGATCGTCGTTCTGGAAAGAAGCTGGAAGATGGTCCCAAGTTCTTGAAATCTGGGGATGCTGCCATTGTTGATATGGTTCCTGGCAAACCTATGTGTGTTGAGAGCTTCTCTGACTATCCTCCTCTGGGCCGTTTTGCTGTTTGTGACATGAGACAGACGGTTGCTGTGGGTGTCATCAAAGCAGTGGACAAGAAGGCAGCTGGAGCTGGCAAAGTCACCAAGTCTGCCCAGAAAGCTCAGAAGGCTAAATGAATATTAGCCCCAATACCTGCCACCCCAGTCTTAATCAGTGGTGGAAGAACGGTCTCAGAACTGTTTGTGTCAATTGGCCATTTAAGTTTAATAGTAAAAGACTGGTTAATGATAACAATGCATCGTAAAACCTTCAGAAGGAAAGGAGAATGTTTTGTGGACCATTTGCTTTTTTGTTTTGTTTTGTTTTGTTTTGTTTTGTTTTTGTGTGTGTGTGTGGCAGTTTTAAGTTATTAGTTTTTAAAATCAGTACTTTTTAATGGAAACAACTTGACCAAAAATCTGTCACAGAATTTTGAGACCCATTAAAACAAAAGTTTAATGAGAAAAAGAAAAAAAGAAAATGTAAAAGTTGGTATTTTATTTGGGGTTCCTAACTTTGTTTTGAAATGCTACTGGGCTGAGAAATCCAGATATCTGGGAATTATTGCCTTAAAGGAGAATTAAGATCTAGAGAGAAAGACTAAGGGTGTTTGAAAGAAGCCAGAACAAAGACATTAAGAGAGGAATGTAAAAAAAAAATAAAAATAAAATTAAAATTAAAAAATTAAAAAATAAAAAGAGAGGAATGTGCAGAGTATTTGTTTGTTTTTTGGAGAGTGTAGAGCAGATTTGCTAAAATAAAGTGTTTTTAGAAAGGAGTAGTTGGAATTAAGTTTTGGTCCATTTTAAAATATTTAGTGCCTAGTAATGGTCTGCTTATAGTGGAAACTCAATAAATATTTGTTGAGTGCAGTGAAAGTTCAAGTAGGTTCAGAAGACTCAGAAAATAAAGTTTGAACTTCATTTATTAACCAGAGCTTCTGAGCAGATGTTTCTAGAATGAGTAACCGATGTGCAAAGCTACTGATCTCCTCTACCTCTCCTCCTCCCCTACCAGGCAGGACCCAGAGCATGTGATCAGCTCCAGTCCAAGTACATGCAAGCATGCTGTTCATATATAATTGGAGAAGATGGGAAGCAATGAGAAGCCACTGAAGATGACTGAGCAGTGGAGATATAAGATGATAGCAGTAGTTCCAGGAAGACTATTCGCCCGGTGGTAGAGTGCAAGGTGGAGCCCAAGCTTGAAGCTAGAATCATTGGGAAAAAGCATTCCAAGATATGTAATATTAACTCTACTCCAGCTCTGTGGGTGAGCCTTGATTGGCTTAAAGTAATCAACATTTCTGTTCCCTAGACCACAAAGATCAGTCTGGAGATGGGCACATAACCCAATCAGAGATTTTATTTTTTCTTTAAATAAGAACTCCTAAAAAAATTTTTCTTTTTTTTTTTAAGATTGTATTTATTCATTCATGAGAGACACAGAGAGAGAGACAGACAGACAGACACAGGCAGAGGGAGAAGCAGGCTCCATGCAGGAAGCCCGATGCAGGACTCAATCCCAGGACCCCAGGATCACTACCTGAGCCAAAGGCAGACCCTCAACCACTGAGTCCCCCAGGTGCCACTTAAAAAAAGATTCTTATGTTTCTGTCTGAAGTTGACATGGGAAGCATGTAACCCTAAAGGGTTAGTTGACAGTCATCTTTGGATGATGATGGGAGAGCCTCCATGAGACCTGAGGAGGTGGAGCCAAGAAGTGGTAGAAGGGAAAAGGGGTCCAGGTCCTAGCACTTAAGACACCAATGAAGGCTCATCCAAAGCCTGTCCTACCCCCAGACTCTATGGTTACTGCTTAAATTCCTATTTCTATGTAAGCCAGTTTGGGTCTTGTCTTCTTTCACTTGTGCCTGAAGAACTGCTGATGCACAAGGCTAAAGCAATCCTCAGAATAAGAGGGAAAAAAGGGGGCTAGCTCTCTGGAGAGTAGCTATTCAAAGACATGACAAGAGGGGTCTAGGAGGCTAAGTAACTAGCCATGAAATTGAGTGACATCTGTGAAGCCCCTCCATAGCCCAAGAGGAGTTCTCCAGACAGAGGCCACAGGGGTGGTACTGGAACGTAAAGAGAAGGCTAGGGCTGGCTCTGAGCTTCAACGTGAAAGAAGTGCCAACAAGAATAGTTTCTTTTTTCTCTAAGATTTTATTTATTTATTCATGAGAGACAGAGTCAAAGGCAGAGACAGAGGCAGAGGGAGAAGCAGAGGGAGAAGCAGCTCCACGCAGAGAGCCCAATGTGGGACTCGATCCTGGGATTCCAGGATCACACCCCGAGCTGAAAGCAGACGCTTAACCGCTGAGCCACCCAGGAGTCCCAGTTTCTGTCCGACGACTCCTTTGATTAACACTACGGCCTACTCCTCAGGGATAACCAAGCCTCCTACCCATCCCCAGAGAAATGATGCAACCAATCACTGCAGGATAGCTGGATCTGCCATGAAAGATTCAGGAAAAGGCAAAGGAAGAGTTGATTGAGCAGGTCCCAGGAATAAAAAGAGGGTAACGTGGTTGTTAAGGGAGGGCCCTGGGGCCAAACAGATATCAGTTTCAAAACTCAGACGTCACCCACTAGCTGCCTTAATTTACCTAAGTGTCCTTTTCCTGTCTGTAAATGAGCATGAAAGTGCCACCTTTAGATGACTATGAGGCTCCAAAAATATATTATAAGGAAGCCCCTAGCAGAGTGTGGGGCAGGAATAGGTGTTCATTACTTGTGGTTATCCCACAAGCATAAGATGGATGAATGCAGGAAGACAGGAGAGGAAGAAAGTAGAACACTGATTTCCTTAGATCCTGACCCCCTTCGGTAGCAAGCAGCAAGTACTCACTTTACAGAAGCAGCACTAAGGGAAATTAAAAGACAGGATCACGGCCGGGGTGGGGGGTATGGGGGGGGGAGTTGTTTTTGTTTTTAAAAAAGGCTTTTGAGAAATGGAATTGCCTACTCAATTTCCTCCTGTTAGAACCCCTTAGTAAATGTCTGTTGAATTGGGCTAACACCATTTTCTTCAACATATAAGAGAGAAAAAAATCACTTAGGATGAAACATTAAAAGTCAAACAGACAAAGAGAAGTCTAATATGGCCAGAGCTTGATTTCAGCTGGCAGAGCGTCAGTGACCCTACCTCACCCCCAGTCTGGGCTGGCTGGGCCCGCCCGGGCCAACTCCTACCAGAGTGTCCTGTCCCTACCCACAGCCCAGGGACTGGGATGAGGTCAGGGTGACAACCGCTGGTGGTTTCTGTTCAACCTTGAAAATCCTTGTCACATTAGACTGACCAGCAACTGGGCGGCGGGGGAGGAGGGGGTGGGGATGTACAAATCTGAAAAACAGGGAGAAACGAGGTGGAAAGCCTCTGGGACCAGTGGCACCTGCTCCCCATGACTGATTAATAACCAGACTCTCTCACATTTATAAGGCGCTTTACTAATACGAACAGTGCGTCATTTCTAAGGTGTTTTTTTTTAAATTTTTTATTTCTTCATGATAGAGAGAGAGAGGGAGGCAGAGGGAGAAGCAGGCTCCATGCAGGGAGCCTGATGTGGGACTCGATCCCGGGACCCCAGGATCGCGCCCTGGGCCAAAGGCAGGCGCTAAACCGCTGCGCCACCCAGGGACCCCCCAGTGCGTCATTTCTAGAAGGCCTTCTGCTGGTGGTAGCAGTGAAGAACCCTACGCCTACAATAACTCCTCTGATCCCAACGTCGGCTAAGTGCGTCTGGTCATCACCATTTTGACAAGGTAGCTGTGGCTCCAAAGTTTAAAGTACTTGGGTCACAAGGCAGACCCACCGCCCCCCCCACCCCCCCGCCTCGCTCCAGCTCCGAGCCGCCAAGCATCCTCCCCCGCCCAGGTGGCTGCACACCCACAAAAGGGCGGGCTCAGCGGGCCGCACGCGCCCCGCGCCCCCGCAGTCCCGCCTCCGGTCTACCTGCCGAGCGCCGCCCGGGTGCCCGCAGCGCAGACGCCCCGTCGCCCCAGCCGCCGCCCCCTGCCGTCCGCCCGCAGCCCTCCCCGCCGCCGCGCTGCACGCCCCGAGCGCACCCACTGTCCTCGCGGGGACAGGCGGCCCCGCCACCGTCATGCTGCTCGTCGTCTACACGGCCCTGGCGGGGCTGCTGCTCCTGCCGCTCGCCGTGAACCTCTGCTGCCCCTACTTCTTCCAGGACGTACGGCACTTTCTGCAGTTGGCCAGCGTGGCCCGGCAGGTGCGCAGCTACGGGCGGAGGCGGCCGGTGCGCACCATCCAGCACCTCTTTAGGGAGAAGGCGCGCCAGCTGCCGCACAAGCCGTTCCTGCTCTTCCGCGACGAGGTGCTCACCTACGCGCAGGTGGACCGGCGCAGCAACCAGGTGGCGCGGGCGCTGCGCGACCACGTCGGCCTGCGCCAGGGAGACTGCGTGGCGATCTTCATGGGCAACCACCCAGCCTACGTGTGGCTGTGGCTGGGGCTGGCCAAACTGGGCTGTGCCATGGCGTGCCTCAACTGCAACATCCGCGGGAAGTCTTTGTTGCACTGCTTCCAGTGCTGCGGCGCGAAGGTGCTGCTGGCCTCGCCAGGTGAGCCCGGGGAGCGCCGGCCCTGGCGATGGGCTCCTCCGCACCGTGACAAACCCGCCACGCCGTGGTGTAGGGGGTTGGAAAGGGAAGTTCAGATGCAGATGCGAACTGGAAGTGTAGAGGAAGGGGCTGGCAACCCTTCCCCCAAAACGCTGATCATTAGAACATCCCGTTGTGGAAGCCGTGCCAGGCACTGTGTTAAGCGCCAAGTGTGCCTTTTAAGCCTAACATCGGAGAGGGGCTACTATCCGGCTTCGTAGATGAGACCATTGAGGCCAGAGCTTATGTCCCAGGTCACAGAGCTATCTGCCTCCAGAATCCAAGCTCTTAAGCAAATACTGACAACAACTGCATTAAAATGCAGAGTCTTGTGTGAACTCCAGAGCGTACAGAATGTTCTCATCTCTGCTGTTTGATTCGTTATGTGATCGTGAGAAAGTCACTTTCCCTCTCTTTTCCTTGGTTTCCTCCTCTAATGGAGGATCTTCACGGCTGCTTCCAGCTCTGAAATGCCTTTCTAGATTCTCCCTGCAGAGAGAAGGTTACCCCACTTGCTCCCCAAGAAGACTTTAGGGATCTGCTGCAGTGCCCTTAGAAGCCCCCATTACTTCTGTAACCAAAGTGATCTTTGGTTCTGTAGTTACCTCTTGCCACACTTCAACAAGACCTGAAAGTGGCAACCTCTTGCTCTAGTGGTTACCAGGCCAGGAAGAAACCAAGAACCTGTGACCCACAGGACTGCTGCTTTTCCTTCCTAGAAAGGGAATAAGGACTAGGAGTTGCTTCTCACTCTGTCAGTAAGGGGAGGCCCAACCAGATGTGAGCTGAAAGCCATAAAGAAATAGAGAACCAGGAAGGCCTTTCTGTGCCAACCCCTATGCTCAGTGCTTTCATTACTCTCAGAGATTACAGTTGGTATCAGTTGTTAGACAGTTGAGAAAACTGAATCTTAAAATCCCAGCCCAGTTCCATCCAATTTCAAAGTCCATGAATTCCCACCCACCCCCACATCCCATCGTGCTGCATTCTTCTACACGGATGTAGTGTTAGAGCTGGAATTGATGAGCGGAGCATCCTCTGCTCTCCCCCTAGATTTCATAACTAAGAAAACTGAGGCAAGCTAAGCATCTTGCCTAGTGTTGCAGAAAAATGTTGGCTTGCTCATGGGAAACCAAGAAACTGTCCCACCTGTTTTATGTAGCATAAAATCATCCAGAAAATGAAGGTTTTGTGAAAATGTTTAAAAGCAGATCAACTTAAAGGCAGCCAAGTTATTTAAAGAGAGTGATCCCCTCAAGAAAATTCCCAACAATTTCTAGTTGCCTGGGAAAAGAGACAACTTAACCTCTTAGTAACCGGAAGACTCTTAAACCTTTTGGTTCCAAAGAGTTATTATCACAGTGATCTTTTTCCTATTTGAGGGGGGATTTAAATGCTGTTTACCTGCATTGTACCTCAGTCTCCCTGTGAGGGAGGTCAGGGACTGCAGATATTGGTTCTGTAATCAAGTCAGAAACACAACCAGGTATCCCCTTTCCCACTCAGGCAATCGTCCCCTGCCATTGAGCATTATGTTTAGGTCTGTGTATGTGGAGAGTATGTGAAATGTGGACACTCAGATCCAATTTGAACCAAACTATCCAGTGTACCTAACAGCACTCTGGCAATAAATTGACCTTTGAGAGAAGCCACACATTTGGAAAACATTCCATCTTTCCCGATTACTCAGAAACCATGGTATGTCATGCAGAATTACGCTCTGACCTACAAAGGAGGTTAACATGAAGTCCAAAGTTTGGTGCTTTTAAAGATGCTTATGTATAAAGGTGCTGAATGGACTTCTTAGAATTGTTTTTTAAAGATTCATTTGAGAGAGGGAGATTAGAAGAAGTAGGCAGAGGGACAGAGAGAGAGCCTCTTCAAGCAGATTCCCGGCTGAAAACAGAGACCAACACAGGACTTGTCTCCTAACCCTGAGATCAGGACCTGAGTCAAAACTAAGGGTCAGATGCCCAACCAAGTGAGCTAACCAGGCGCCCCTAGAATTCTTTAAAGTTGGAAGGAATCTGAGAGAAATCCTAATCCTATAATCTTCTAACTTTAATGAGTATGTTATTCTTCAACAAAAATGTTTAGAAAAGAAACTTTAATGTGCACAGGAATCGCTTGATAACCTTCTTTTAAAAAACAGATTTCTAAAAAAATAAAATAAAATTAAATTAAATTAAAAACAGATTTCTGAGCCCCTTCCCCCAAAAGCACTGAATCAGTAGAACTGTGGTTTGACCCGGTAATCTGAATTTTTATAGCAAGTTCCCTCCCACGATTTTAAAGCAAATGGTCTGAGGACTAGGCTTTGAGAAACGGTCTAGTTTCTGCTTATCTTATGTGGTTAAAAAAACAAAGGCTCTGAAGGGTGGTATCAATTGCCCAAGAGTCACATGGCCGGTTAGCAACAGAGAGCTGGGAACAGAGCCCATGTGGGTTTTTTTGTTGTTTATTCACTTCCAAGGCACTTATTCTTTTACACCACCTAAACATAGTACATAAAAGTGAGATGTTTTAGAAATATTGCAGTGGCTACAATTCAACAGAGTTTAACTCTGTACTTTGAACTTCAGCCTCAGGGCTTGTGGACTAGTAAGAGTTCGTGATTTCCAACTAGCTATCAGATTCTGGAGTCTATGCGAAAGACCAGCACAGTGGCATTTATCATGAAGATTGATCCAGTTGCTGTGAATTTTCGTGACTATTTGTTTTGTTTTGTTTTTAATTTTTTAATTAATTATTTATTTATGATAGTCACAGAGAGAGAGAGAGAGAGGCAGAGACACAGGCAGAGGGAGAAGCAGGCTCCATGCAGGGAGCCTGATGTGGGACTTGATCCCGGGTCTCCAGGATCACACCCTGAGCCAAAGGCAGGCACCAAACCACTGAGCCACCCAGGGATCCCCAGCAAAATCCACTTTAAATCAGGTGTTAATGTGATTGAATCTGAAGAAAGCTAGGGTTCAGATTATGCTGCACATTGAGTGTAAGTGTCCAGTATTTAAAAAGGACCTTCCCATAGCCTCTGATGCAAATAGGGAAGTAGATAACTGGTAGATGGGTGACAGGGTTGCTTATGGATACCAAATGATAACAATTATGTAAGTCTTGATATAACCTGGCAACCTCATGACAAAGAATTACCCTTGATTCCAGGGCTATTTAGAAAGCAAGGGTTTCCATAAATAAGAACTTTAAGAGAAATGAAAAATAGCATTAAGGAGCTATATAAGGGGATTCCTGGGTGGCGCAGCAGTTTAGCGCCTGCCTTTGGCCCAGGGTGCGATCCTGGAGACCCGGGATCGAGTCCCACGTCAGGCTCCCTGCATGGAGCCTGCTTCTCCCTCTGTCTGTGTCTCTGCCTCTCTCTCTCTCTCTCTTCCTCACTGTGTGCGGAAAAAAAAAAAAAAAAAAAAGAATGCTTTAAAAAAAAAAAAAGAAGCTATATAGGTACATAAAGGTGAGTATGTATGTCCCTCTTAAAGATTTACTTATTCCTTGTGGGACTTAACCTTGATTAAACACTTTTCTGACCGCAGCGCGATTTGTTCTGTGTGGGGAGGGAGACGGGTGATTGCATGCCTCTATCTGCGGGGTGTTCTAACATGTATTGTGTTGATGTACGGACTAGACAGTAGGTTTTTTTTTTTTAAGATTTAATTTATTTATTCATGAGAGACACAGAGAGAGAGGCAGAGACATAGGCATAGGGAGAAGCAGGCTCTATGCAGGGAGCCTGACGTGGGACTGGATCCCGGGTGTCCAGGATCACACCCCAGGCTGAAGGCGGAGCTAAACCGCTGAGCCACCCGGGCTGCCCTAGACAGTAGGTTATTAAATGCTATAATTCCAAACTGGCAATGTTAAAAATACCAAATCACAATTACAAATGGCATTTGAAAAACTGTTTTCAGACTATCTCCGAAGACTGTTAGGAACTAGTTTGTGATTCGGTTGCCTTTTTGTTTTGTTTTTTTGTTTTTTGTTTTTTTTTTTTTTTTCAATTTTTTTTTATAAATTTATTTTTTTATTGGTGTTCAATTTGCTAACATACAGAATAACACCCAGTGCTCATCCCGGTTGCCTTTTTGAATGAAGGAAAGATAAGCCTCAATCCCGACCATTTCACAGTCATCCTGAGATTTTGATCAAAGCACATTTCCTTCCACTGCCTCCTTTTCAGATCCTACTTTTTTGATAAACATTTCTGGGGTGTTTTATTTAATTCAGTAAGATATCCATTCAATGAGGCAGTCAAGTAGCAGAACAAGCTGCTAGATTGTTCCTATCTTTCCTATCAGAAAGCTGACAGGTTAGCCAGTAGTATCTTGCCACCTTGGTGATGAAGATTGGTTCAGCTCGCCACTGCATGCTCTCCCTGCTTTCTAGTAATGGGCCCATGCAGTCATAAATTTCTCTTCTTCTCTTATTCAGGAAGGAAGGAAGGAAGGAAGGAAGGAAGGAAGGAAGGAAGGAAGGAAGGAAGGAAGGGAGAAAGGCAGAGAAACTTCATATGCTACCTTGATTTCCCTTTTTTTTTTTTTTAACAAAACAGATTTTAAGGAAGGGAGGGAAATGTAATCACTCAATTTTCCATCACTCAAGTATGCACTGCTTTCTCTGAGGTTCTATTTCAATCCACAACTTAAACCTCGACTAATGAGGTACCAACAGATCTACGCTACACCATTCAGACCACTTTCTGTGAATATTGTTTTCACACCCAAGCTTCAGTAAAACTCAAGGTTATGCTTTTCAAAACAGATGAACAAAATATTGTCAGTATTACCCTTAAAAGGGAGATCCACATGCTTTATTTAACAGAACTGAGCAGAAGGTCGAGTAGACAGCATCTGATATAAAGTAAGGCACTCTTTCAAAACTTGAACTTGAATGGCTAGTGTAAGAGTGCAAAAATCCCATAAACCTAGTTTATTTCTGTTTATTTTATATGTATCTTTCTATACATAGGCTCACTGAGCCTCTGTCTTCATGTGTAGGAACAGGATTACTGTATCTGTATCACAGCGTTCTCATGAAAATTATGTGATGTGATACTATACAAATTGTTCTATACAAATAAAAAGAGTAAGGCTTTGTTATCAGTAATGATGCAAAGTGTAGTGGATGCTGTGATGGACAACCCAAATCCCCCCTTCAGGACTGAGATGCTCATTCCTCAGCTGCTGGGAGCATTGGCAGTTGAAGCTCTCATCCAGGACCCTCTCCAGGACTCGCGCTTGTTCAAAGAGCACCATTGTGCCCAAAGTCAAGCACTACCACTCCCAGCCTGCATCCAACAACTGGTTCATGGGCAGGGGTGAAAGTACAGTCCACTTCCCTTAGTTTGGGACAATCCTGAAGGGCCATCCCAGGCCCAAAGTCCCCACAGGATCAGAGAATCAGTTGAACAAGGTCACTGTGTAGCTGCACTAATGTCCAACATTGCCCTCTATCTAGTCTGCTTCCCCTGCAATCTGACAGATGTCATTACCAAATGCATTCTTAGGTGTAAATCTCAGAACAGAGTTCTCAAGAGCTCAGCCTGTGCCAAGTAGAGCTTGTGCATCCTCGTTGATTGCCACTTTTCAGTAAGCAGACTTCACAGTAAGAATTAACACACACACTACACAAAATTTGCAAAGGAGAAAACATGTAGGTCCAGTTGTATTTATAAAAGACTTAAAGAAAGGCACTAAATATAAAAATGATAGTTTATAGAAATCCAGAATTTCCCTTCAAATTTCAGTTTTTATATCAGCACCTCTAGTTTAAAGGAAGGCTGCTACTATCAGACAGATTAGGTGTGTCCTAATATGGTCGGTGAGTCACTGGAACCTCAAGTCAATGCCCAAATGCAAATTCTACACCAGCAGCCCAGAGAACATGTAGGGAAATTGTGTTGGGCAGGAGCAATGGCCTTTCCTTCAGATGATATGACTTCTATGAAAGGTATCACAAACTAAATGCCAACCAAAAGCTGGATAGGAACATGAATGCAGTAGAAGATGGATGATGCCAAATTGCTTGAATTGTGATCAAGCATGACACTTGCTTAATTACATTTTCTTTTTTTAAAAAAATGGAATGTAAATTTCATGCTGAAAAATGTATTATGGGGGCAGCCCCAGTGGCCCAGTGGTTTGGCACCGCCTGCAGTCTGGGGTGTGATCCTGCAGACCCGGGATGGAGTCCCACGTTGGGCTCCCTGCGTGGAGCCTGCTTCTCCCTCTGCCTGTGTCTCTGCCTCTCTCTCTCTCTCTGTGTCTATGAATAAATAAATAAAGTCTTTAAAAAGAAAAAAAAGAAAAATGTATCATGGTCTTACCTGCAATCCATTTGCCCAGACTTATGCCAGGGACTTGGTCCCTACCTGCATTCTGGCCTCTTCTCCCAACCTTCTTTCCCCCAGTCAACTTTAGCCTCTTTTAGTTACTTTGACATCATGCTGTTTACCTCTGGGCCTTTGCGTAAACTATTCCCTCTGCTAGAAACATGCTCAGTTTCTGAACTGAAAGATGAAAGTTCATATTTCAGATCTCCATTTAGATGACACTGCCTCTGGGTTGTCTTTTACCAAGTCAAAGTATTATAAGATCTGAATCCTTTAAAATCAACAGTTTTAGTATATTCTTCTGTCTCTTCTCCCCAAACACAATACTTGGTGCAACTTCTCTCAATTATAAACTTTTATCAAGCACTCATCTAGTGTCAGCCATGTGAGGATGATTAAGTTATGATCCTTAGAGAAGCCTGAGTGGCTCAGTGGTTGAATGTCTGCCTTCAGCCCAGGGTGTGATCCTGGAGTCCCTGGATGGAGTCCCACATCGGGCTCCCTGCATGGGGCCTGCTTCTCTCTCTGCCTATGTCTCTGCCTCTCTCTGTGTCTCTCATGAATAAATAAATAAGATATTTTTTTTAAAGTTATGATCCTTAATCTCAAAGTTTTCACTAATTAAGGAGAAAAAGAAAAAGCAAGTTGCACTATGTACTAATCCTCTGACAGAAATATATGCAGGCCCCTGTGGGAACACCCCACTTTGCAGGGGGAGGAAAGACAACAGAGAGAAACGCCACCACGACTGAGTCTTGAAGTGTGATCTCGAACTTTCCAGGTGACCAGGATGTAGGACAGCACTCAAAGCAGATGAAACCATCTGGATAAAGATCATGAGTTGTGACAGTGTGGGTAAAGTCAGTTCACATAGATCAGTGTGGTTAGATGAATGGGGTCAAGAGATGGTACGAGGAGACATCAGAAAAGTTGCGCACATGCTCAACCTCAGGACCTCACATGCTGCATAAGGAAAGTAGACTCTACCACAAGGGGTGAGAGCCATTGAAAGATTTTAATGAGAACAATAACAAGAAGCTGTAATGTAGCTGATAAATTGGAATCAGGGAGAGGTTAGAGTCAAGAAGATTGGTCAGGAGACTATTGGGACGATCAAGGGAGTTTCCTCCCTGAGCACCTGAACCAACGCAGTGGCAAGAAATAGTGTCACCATTCTGACCATTCTGGTTTCTTTAACAATAGTATTTTTTGGTTAATATTTTGATGTGCAGAGGGACTAGAGAGCAATCTGATCTGGTGGAGGTGTAAAACAATTGAGGTAAATAGAATCTTAAAGAATGATAGCCAAGAAACTCAAGGGAAAAACTTCATGAAAGGAAATGTGATTATAGTGTGTTATTCAACTCTGCAGTGAATAATATTTACATAGTCACAATCTTGTTGATCCCAGTTGTTGGTGTTCAGCTTTTAGAACCAACCCATAAACAAAGCTGGGAAGATGGAATTGAAGTATCAGAAAAGCTATAAATACTATTAACCTAGACAACATAAAGTAGTAATGGTGATTGTTGGGAGTGGACGGGAGTTAATCAAGGGTGGGGATGAAAATTGATCAGTTAAGAGGTAGCAGGTAAAGCACATCATTTGGTGATAGAGAGGATACTCTTAGAAGAAACAAATTTTTAAAAATTGAAAGTGATTGCCTGTAAGCCACAGGTTGAGTTGTAAAGAGGGAAAGGGAATGGAACTGTTGATTTTCACTATAAACTCTTTTGTACTATTTATTTTTACCAGGTGCATGAGTCCTCTGGTTAAAGTGTTTTAAAAAAAATTTTAAATGAATCTATCCAGATGATATTTCTTGTTTTGATGAAGACATCAAACACAAACATCTGAAAAACAAAGTAAATAACATGAATTAGGTATAGCCTCCCCAAGGTAATTCCCTGGGGTATTGGGTCACTTTCCTATTAAGAATAAGTATACTCATCTCAGTTATCACAAGTTCAAGACAAGTAAGTTTAAAGGCCATCTCATCTTATGATTAAAGGGCACAGAAATCAAGCAGCAAACATGAAATGTGATTTGCATATTAAATCAATGCCTTTTAAATTTTTTGCCATTGGCCTAGAGTAAAAAAAAATACTTGTTTGTGATTCAGTATCCACACACTCATGTAACTGACATAGAACTTAGCTCTTGCTGTGTGTGATGTACTCTGAAAATTTATGTTTCATTCTATTTTTTTTTTAATGTTGGTCACTTCAAATGATTTTAAAAACCTACTACTATATGATGACCTAGAGTATGAAAAACATGCTAATCAGTCCTGTTTTTTCTCAGACCAGAAAATGTGCTTATGAAATTTGGAGCTTATTTCTCAGAGGGGCTGAATTTTCCTAGGGGAACTTTTTGTTACTGAAATATTTAAAAAAATGTGTGTATATAAAGTTGGTTTCTATCATTGTTAGTTATCATGGCTGCCTTGCTTTCGTTTCTCGTCTCCTACCTTAAATTTTTCATTTTTTTCTTTTTCATCACTGGGGCACATCTATTGGGAATAACTAGATTCATTTCTGGAGTATTTTGAGATGTATACCAGACATGCATATAAGTTATGCACTTACACATCTTGGTTTTTATACACATGTCCATTTGTCTGTATAGACAAATTGCAACCAACTATCTGCTACTAGGAAACCATTAAAACTTAGCTTTCCCTCAAATCTTGGAATCTTGTGATATTTTCAAATCTAGGAAATTCCATGTTTAAAATTATGGAACTATAAGCACTACTTGTCACATCTACCCATTTCAGCAAAAATTATGATTATGCTGAAAACAAAATTAATATGAAGCCTAGTGCCCTAATAGAACTTTACTGAGTTAATTTAACTTGTTTGGATTTTTTTATCTTGCTAAGAACTACAAGAAGCTATTGAGGAGGTGCTGCCAAGCCTGAAAAAAGATAACGTGTCCATCTACTATGTGAGCAGAACTTCTAACACAGATGGGGTCAACTCTTTACTAGACAAAGTGGATGAAGTGTCAACAGAAGCTATTCCAGAGTCGTGGAGGTCCGAAGTCACTTTTTCCGCTCCTGCCTTATACATTTATACTTCTGGAACTACAGGTAAAAATAAAGAAAGGATCCTCAAAGAAATGGACTTATTCTGAAGGAGTTAAATGTTGAGTTAGGTTTTTAAATGTTCTTTCCCTTTGGCAAAACTTATCAGATAACTAATACTTTAGAGGATTTAGCTCTTGGCCTGTGAGAACAGATCTTATTTCATAGCACATGATCCCATTTGGGTTTCTCCAACCTACACATACTTTCCCATAATTGGTATGTGAAATGGATAAAGCAGTTAACCAAGAAATACAAAAACAGTTATGATAATAGATGAAATTTGGCACTGAATAGGTTTTCAGAGTTTTTAAATGATTGTTGGATTTTGACTATCTTTATACCCCAAGTCTATATGTAATGTATAACCAATTAAAAAAAATGTATAACCAATTATAAATGGGACACCAAAGAATATGACAGGACAATAATGGAAGCTATGTTTACATAAATATTTTTATCACCATCTTCCCATGCAACACTGACTTGGAGCTGTTTGGTGCATCTTACAAGATGGCTTTAGCCCGGGGCCTAAATAAAATACTGTATTACTAAATCCAGGATACCTTCAACTCTAAGCTGTAGTCTTAGGAGCCACTAAGGAAGAACACTGCCAACTAAGAGTGTTATTGGAACAGCTATATGGAACAGGCAATATTTAAGATAGAATGTACCAGCCACTCTCCTATCAGCTTTATAGTCTGTGTTCATAAAATTCTCCCACCATCCCTAAGACGGGTGCCATTCTTATTCACATTTTACAGATCCAGAAACTGATGTTTACAGAGGTAAAGAACTTCTCAAGGTAACTTGTCAGGATCCTCCTTGGTAGGCTGACTGCACAGCTCATACATTTGGCCTCTCTGCCACAATACCTCCCAATTCTTCTATTTGACGGACATGAGGCATCTGCCTAACCCAAGGCCAGAGAAAATATTATCAAAATGTAATAATATGAGTCCTTAGGGATATATTTAAAAGGGCAGGAAGCCAGCACCAACATGCTGATCATTCTTATTAATAATGGAAAATTAAATATGTGTATCTTTTCTCTTTTGATTCAAATTTTAATTTGAAAATTTGATAATAAATAAGGCTAAAGTTTCCTTTGAGTCTTTTATCACTACATCAGCCTCTAGGCCCTCCCTCCTTTCCCTGGACAGACCCTCAGCACCCATCTATTGGCCCAGTTTCTGGACCTGAGCTGAACCTCAATATTGACTTCCTTTCTTACACTTACTTTAATTAAGTATTTTCTTTAAGTGAATGAGGAAGGGAGACTGAGAATGACATATTAAAACCAATGCCCTTGGGATCCCTGGGTGACGCAGCGGTTTAGCGCCTGCCTTTGGCCCAGGGCGCGATCCTGGAGACCCGGGATCGAATCCCACGTCAGGCTCCCGGTGCATGGTGCCTGCTTCTCCCTCTGCCTGTGTCTCTGCCTCTCTCTCTCTCCGTGTGACTATCATAAATAAATAAATAAATGAAAATTAAAACCAATGCCCAAGGCATAATGTCTATCTATCCTCTATCAGTCAAAAGTTATAAATTGCCATGCCAACAGAATAATGAATGACATAGTTAACCGAATGCTTCTCCTACATACAGACACTACCTGGATATATGGGACTTTTATCTTCATTTCTTAATAGAATGGTAAAATGGGGAAATGATTGAGAAAAGTTACAGCTTAGTTACAGGGAGTTCTAGTCTTAATGCTGCGCAAGTATAGAACTTTACATTGTAGGTTTTGGCAGTCAAATATAAAACCCACTTGAGGGATCCCTGGGTGGTGCAGTGGTTTGGCGCCTGCTTTTGGCCCAGGGCACCATCCTGGAGACCTGGGATCGAATCCCACATCGGGCTCCTGGTGCATGGAGCCTGCTTCTCCCTCTGCCTGTGTCTCTGCCTCTCTCTCTCTCTCTCTCTCTCTCTCTCTGACTATCATAAATAAATAAAAATTGAGAAAAAAATAGAAAATAAAACCCACTTGAGGGAGAAAAAAAAGAACACTCCTTAATTTAATCCCACATTCAGAATCTATATTTAATTGAAAGATAATTGGGTTGATATTTATTTGATTTTTTTCCTTCTCTCTGAATAAGATTATTTGCCAAGTTACTCTTGTAAAAGTTAATTAAAAGAACTTGGGGTGCCTGGGTGGCTCAATCAGTTAAGCATCTGACTCTTGGTTTCAGCTCAGGTCATGACTCAGGGTCATGAGATTGAGTTTTGCGTTGGGCTTGCTCAGCATGGAGTCTGCTTGAGATTCTCCCTCTCCCTTTGCTGCTCCCACTCGTGCTTGCTCTCTCTCTCTCTCTCTCTCTCTCTGAAATAAATAAATAAATCTTTAAAAAAATTTTAAAAAGGTAAGAACACCTGGGTGGCTCAGTGGTTGAGCGTCTGCCTTTCACTCAGGTCATGATCCCCGGGTCGTGGGATTGAGTCCTGAATCACACTCCCCACAGAGAACCTGCTTCTCCCTTTGCCTATGTCTCTGCCTCTCTCTATGTATCTCTTATAAATAAAAAAATAAAATCTAAAAAGATAAATAAATTAAATTAAAAAAAAGAAGAACCATTTAAGCAATTGGAAAGCAAAATGTTTTCCCTGTTCCTCAGACCATTAACACAAAATCATATAATAGTTACCAAATATTCCTATTTCTTCATTAATACAAAATCTTAGGAAATTTCTGAAAGTAACTCAAAGCAGCAAAGTGTATGTATTTCTTTTTTAAAGATATATTTTAGAACTTTTAGAATCCAGACAATTCTTTTCTATGGTAAATACAATTGATTATTGGTGCTTTCCTCTATTTCTTAATATTATTGTAGAATGGGGCATTAGTACTAATATAATGCCACTGGCTCACTGTCGACGAAAATGAATTTTGAATTGTGTTTACAGTTATGGTAGTTTGTTGACCATACTGCCCTGCCTTACAATGAGTTGCTGTTTCTTAGGCAAATCCCTAGCTAAGGTGCCATCAAGTATGGAAGGATCTGAGTCTACAGAGAACTGCCTTCTTTATAAAGTCCATTTACCCCCTCAGGTCTTAACTTCTAGGCCTGTGCCCCTTAGTAATGGCTTCATGCCCTCCCATGACTTCCTGAACTCCCATGGGAAACAATATAAATATATCCTTTTTAATAGATTCTTACAAGAAAGCTATGAAAATTATACTTAAGAAATTGCAATATACTGGGGCTCCTTGGTGGCTCAATTAAGTGTCTGCCTTCAGCTCAGGTCATGATTCTAGGGTCCTGGGATCGAGCTCCTTATCAGGATCCCTGCTCCAAGGGGAGCCTGCTTCTCCCTCTCCCTCTGCTGTTCCCCCTGCTTGTATGCTCTCTCTCTCTCTCAAATAAATAAATAAATAAATAAATAAATAAATAAATAAATAAAATCTTTTTAAAAAAAGAAATTAAAATATACTAAAACTACACTGAGATACCATTTTTCACCTTTCAGATTGGCAAAAACCCCAACATTTGAGAGCATACCTCTCCAAGGCTATGAGGAACAGATCCACTCAGATATTGCTGGTGGGAGAGTGGATGGGGACAGCCCATATAACTGGCAATGTGGCAGGGCCAAAATTACAAAGACATGTATCTTTTGACCCTGCAATTTCACTTCAGCAAATTTATCCTACAAATACAGCATCATTCATAGTGTAAACTACTATGTGGACCAGGTTGCAATAGCAAAATAGGCAAATAAATTATAATACACGCATACAAAGGACTTGATGCAACTGAGAGAGAATAAATAAATGAATAAATAAGGGAAATTTCTTTGTATAAATTTGGACAGCTCTCCGCCATACATCGTTAAGTAGAGAGAGAGAAGTGCAGAAAAAAATCAGCATTTTTTTAAGGAAGGGGAGGACAAGAACAAATAAGCAACTCTTCCTATTTTCTTGTATTTATGTAAAGAAACTCTAGAAGAGGAGCTAAGAAATTCATAAAAGTGGTTATGAAGGATAGTAATGGGAAGGGAAAAATCTAATCTCTCTGAATCTCAGCCTTTTCATCTGTGGATTAGAGAATATAGTTTTACTTATCCTATTAATTATGGGTGCTAAATGAAATTTTGAAAATACTGTGCTAGGCAGTAGGCACAGAGCAAAAATTTGACAGACATTCATTCATGCCTTTCTCTTCAAATTGCTATTGTAGTAACGATCTAATTCAAGGGTCAGCAAGCTACAGTCTGTGGGCCAAAGACAGCCCCCTCGCCTGTTTTTGTAAATAAAGCTCTATCAGAACACAGCTACATTCATTCCTTTATATGGCTGGCTGCTATCAGCTACAATAGCAGAGCTGAGTATTTCTGTATTTCTAACAGAGACTATATGACCCTGCAAAGCCTAAAACATTGGCTCTCTGCTCTTTTACAAAAAAAAATTTTGCTGACTCTTGGTGTAACAGATCATGGCCCTCCCCTATCCAATTCCCTAGCCATTGGATGATGGATCTTCCTAAGCCAGATCTCTCTCCCAGACCGTATGTATGAATGGCCAATGTTGGCTCACTCGTGCCTTCTCTTGTATCTTTGCAAAGGACTCCCAAAAGCCGCAATGATTAATCACCAACGCCTGTGGTACGGAACTGGCTTTGCCTATGTAAGCGGGATCAAGGAAGATGATGTCATCTATACCACTCTACCCTTGTACCATAGTGCTGCGCTTATGGTAGGCCTCCATGGATGTATCGTGGCTGGTGAGTTTTTATTGTCAACAAGGCACTGGAGTCCAGTACACATTCATATGCGCTCCACAGGGAAAGTAATACAAAATTTGGCTACTTTCCTGTCTTCCAGGAACAGCGTTTAATTCTATGTTAATAACAAGGCTTTTTGACTCACACATCACCAGCAAGTATCTAGAATAATCTATATTTTCTCATGCCTACTTATCTGATAATATAATGCTACAGTTGTTCAAGATATCAAGAAGGAAACATCTTTAAAATATTTTAGGTGTTCATCCAGGTTAAGACACTTGATTCTTAAGTCTCATAAACAATTCCCCTCTGTTATTTCCAACTTTAGAAATCTGCTGTGGATCTCCATCAGCATCTGACTTAAACTTCTCCCTTAGTTGTCCCCATCCTACTCTGCTCTTCCCTGCTCCCACAGCTCCTCAGTGCCGGTCAGAATAACCGGCTTTCCATCTCTTTTCCTTCCTTCCAGAATTTTACCATTCAGATTAGAGTTGCCATCTTTCCTCCTTTCAGTCGGCTTTATGCCTCTTATATACATTAAGGCTTAGCCCAATGTCCACCCCCCAGAAAGGCATCTCTAACTCTCCAAACTAAAAAACAAAAATACGTGATTTTTTTCTTCCACATGGCATTTCATTTTAACGAATCATATATGTACATATAATAACACATATGCATATATATATATATCTATATATATGCATGTGTGATTGCCCAAGGCTCTGTGTCTTTCCTTCACCAACTTATTGATCAGCTATAAAATACTTACCCCAGCATCAGTACCAGCCACCACATCAGCCAGGAATAACTGACTGGGCCTGATCATCCAGCTGGAATCTTCAAGGACAGGAGCATTCTGAGGCTCCCAAAGGGAAAACCCCATTCCTCAGACATTTGTTTAAGTACCATAAATACATTCTAAAGAAGAAAAAGTAGTGTTTAAAAAACTTTTTCCTCTTTTAGAACATCAGACTTTTGTATCATTAGGAGTAAAGCTAAACTTACAGTGTGAAAAAACACAAGTTTTTCATTTCACTTTACTACATTCCATGCCTATAATTACATTGGGTCTGATATGTATTATTCTTACCCATTATATTCATTTCCTACTGTTACTGTAACAAATTGCCACAAACTCAGTGGCTTACAACACAGATTTTTTTTTTTCTGTTTTGAAGGTCAGAAGTCTTAAAATCAAGGTGTTAGCACGGCTGCATCCCTTCTGGAAGCTCTAGGAAAAAATCCATTTTCTTATTCTAGCTTCTAAAGGCTGCCTGCATCCTTTGGCTTGTGGCTGCTTCTTCCACCTTCAAACATATCATTCCAACCTTTGGTTTCTTTCATTCCATCTCCTTCTGCCCTTGACCTGCTTGCCTTCCTGTTACAAGGACATTTATGATTTCACTGGTCCCGCCTAGGTAATCCAGGTTGATCTTCCCATCTCAAAATCCTGAACTTAATCACATCTATACAGTCCCTTTTGCCATGTAAGGTAGATATTCACAGGTTCTATGGATTAGAACAGGTACTTCTTTGGGAGCCATTATGTCTACCTCACCCATCAAAGAATAATTTTCCTACTTGCTCAAGACCCTGGTTCTCCATTGCCTGCATAGCTAAGTCTGACTCTTCTACCTGGCCCTTCCAAGTTCTCCATGATGGTACCCCTAGCTGCTTCTCCAGGTTCCTCTCCCATGACTCACTCACTCTCCTTCACTTTAGTCACAAGCCAACTGAGTCTTGGCTATCTTCCCACACCTTCAGGACTGCCCTATCTTTATGTTCACACTGTTTCCTCTGCTTGGAATTCTCTCATCTTTCTTCATATTCATTGCTCAAGACATAATTCAAATCCTACCTCTTCCAGAAAATGCCTTTCTCAGCTCTTAACCAAGCAGAATTAATACACACACATACACACACACACACACACACACTCATTCACATTCCCTTAGGGATTCATTTGAACTCTGTATTTATTATACACTGACTTTTATTAGACGTCTGCGTGTGTCTCTCCCCCACTAGATTGAAAGCCTCTGTAGGATAAAACTATGTCTCATTGATTTTTGTATTGAATATAATCAATACTCAAAACTTGTTTGTGACTATAATTCATATTTAAGTTTCTACCTTTCAAAAATGACAAATATAACCAGAGAGGTTTTTAATAGCATTTCTTTACTAACACTTTATATACACTTCTCTGTAGGTGCTACTCTTGTTTTACGGGACAAATTTTCAGCCAGCCAATTTTGGGATGACTGCAGAAAATATAACATCACTGTTATTCAGTATATTGGTGAACTTCTTCGGTATTTGTGCAATTCACCCCAGGTAACACTCCCCATATTTCATTCTTTTTGAGATAGGTAATATGGGAATTCAGGTTACTTTGGGTCATGCAAGGCTTCAGCTGATACTTGCATATCTCTCAGTTTTCAGTTTAGACTACAATTGCATGTCATAATAAAGTGTTTGACATCACACCCATCATGTAGAGATTTATTAGGTGGCAGTGGCTATTAGTATTGTTATTCCTCACCTCTTTACCTGTCTTCACATCTCATCCTCTACCTAGCAGATCCTTTACTTCCTTCGCTACCTGTTTCAAGTCTACTCACTGTCAGAGCCCATTTCAAATGATGCTTCATATGTTAAGCCTATTTGGGTCACTATAACAAAAGTCATTACTCCCTTCCCTTACATCATTTGATTTCTACCCACTGTGGCTTTGTCACATTGCAGGTATTTGTCTTAATACCTTCCATCCTCCCTAGGACATAAAGTCTTTGATGGCAGGGACTTGTATCCTTACTTTGTCTTATACCACAGGCAGACAGGAAACTTCTACTTAATGTTGCTTGAATAAATCCCTGTGTGGTTTTGATATCATCTAAGTCTGTCAAAAAAGTTGGAGCAGTTGCCTCAAGGTTACTCCAGAGGCCTTGGATCCACCATTTTGCAGATATCCAGATATCTTGATGGGGTTTTTTGAAAGAACTTCTCCTGCCAATTCCTCAACTCATATCAGGGGCCCGGCAGCCTGCCTGGGGACCAAATCAAGGTTTCTCAGCACAGCACTGCTGACATTTTGGGCATAACCATTCTGTGCTGTATAAAGTTATTCGGTGCAGGGTAGGATATTTAGTGTCATCTTTGACCTCTATGCAGGACATGCCAGTAATACCCTCTCCCTCCCCCCAGGTTATGATAATCAAAATGTCTTCAGACATTGCCAGATACTCCCTAGCAAGCAAAAATCAACCCCAGTTGAGAATCATTAGACTAGATAATGCAGTAAACTCACCAGATCCTGCTTCCTTTAGTCCTTTCAGTCCTCATAAAACAAACTCAGATGATGACTAAACTGATAAATTACCATCTATAAGTACCTGTTATGTTCACTTTATATAACATCTGCTGTGACATAGGAAGAGTAGAGAATGCTCTTGCCCCAGTTCTTCCCCTCCTCACTTCAGTCATTCTCTGCCCACATGTCAGCTCATCATAGAGGCCCCTCCTACTAATTAACAAATGTGTCACTTCACCCCTTACCATCCATCTCGTGTGTGACTGCTTTTCACAGACAGTACTGTCTCTCCTGGCATAGTACAGGTTTATATGACTATTGTCTACCTCCCTCAATTAAATGAAAGTTCCATGCACCAGGGGCTTTGTTTGCTGTCAGATCTCCAGCATTGAGATCTGTATCTGGCATATTCTAGGCATCAACAAGCTTTGTTGAATGTACCTCTAAATTCTGAAAGATATATGATCAACTTAAGAGAAGTAATATGTTTCCCTGAAATGTTTAGGCTTAGCACATATTATTCTGATTTGGGCAGCAGATTCAATAGTTTCATAAGAGTCATAATTAGCTGTGAGCTGGATTAGGACCTATCCCACAGCAATTTCTGTCAAAGCCAGTATTGAATTTTTTTCACATTAGTATCCCATCTGGCCCTCAAGACTTCATGCCTCTCTATTAAAACCCAGAAATACATATGGGGCCCTTCTGTTTAACTTTTATTCTCTGCCTTAAAGGCCCCCTTTGTCAGTTAGAAGTCTCCTGGGGGAGGGTGTGTTGACTTGAGAAAAATAAACTTGTTTATGTAGTTCTTTCAGGCTTACATGCTCACACATATAAAGACTTCCACCTTTCTCTTTCCTCATAATGTTGTCTCAGATGCTGAAAAACAAAATTAGATTGGGGTTTTATATCTTCAAAATATATTATGAAAAAAAAAATATTATGATTTGTTGTATAATTCATGGATGATCTCAGATCTAGAGAATATGGAGTTTCTGTTTGCTCTTGCTTCTCCCCCACCCTGAGTTCTGGTTTGTCTTAAAAATACTTATAAGAATTGTAAGGAATAATCAAAGTTATCTCAAAAAGAAACCTTTAGTTAAAGACTTTTTTTAAATGATTTAAGCTTATATATAGCAAATCCTTAAGACAAAAAACTGTTAGTACTGGGGTGCCTGGGTGGCTCAGTTGGTTGAGCATCTGTCTTTGCAAGCTCAAGTCATGATTCCAGAGTCCTGAGGTGGAGACTCAAGGCAGGCTCCCTGCTCAGTGGCAGTCTTCTTCTCCTTGTCTCTCTGCCTACTGCTTCTCCTGCTTGTGCATTATTGTGCTCTCGCTCTTGTGCTCTCTCTCTCTTTCTCTCTCTCTCTCTCTCTCTTTCTGTGTCAAATGTCAAATAAATAAAATCTAAAACAAATTAGTACTAATAAATGAATTCAGCAAGATAGCAGGATACAGAGTCAACACACAATAATCTGTTGTATTTCTATACACAAATAATGATCAATCTGAGAAGATAACTAAAGAAACAGTAACATCAAAAAGAATAAAATACTTAGGTACTTAGGCATTAACTTAACCAGGGAGGTGAAAGACATGTATAATGAAAACTAGAAAACATTGGGTGAAAGAAATTAAAGAATATATAAATAAATGAAAATATACCTCATGTTTACAGATTGGAAGATTTAATATTGTTAAAATGTTGCTGCTACCCAAAGAGACCTATAAATTCAATGCAATCCCTATCAAAATCCCAATGTCACTTTTCGTGGAAACACACACACCAAAAAAAAAAAAAAAAAAAAACCTCTCCTAAAATTCATATAGAGTCTCAAGGGACCCAAATAGCCAAAGCAATCTTGAAAAAGAAAAACAAAACTGGGAGATTTATACTTTCTAATTTCAAAACTTACTGCAAAACTATAGTAATCAAGACAATATGATACTAACATAAAGACAGAATACAGACTAGTGGAATAGAATAGAGAGCCCAGAAATAAACCCTCATATATACAGTCAAATTTTTTTTGACAAGGGTGCCAGGACCATTCAGTGGGGAAAGAACAGTCTTTTCAAAAAATGATCCTGGGAAAACTAAATATCCACATGCAAAAGATTAAAGTTGGATGTTTATCTAAAATGCTTGGGCAGCCCCGGTGATGCAGCGGTTTGGGGTGTGATCCTGGAGACCCGGGATCGAGTCCCATGTCAGGCTTCCTGTAGGGAGCCTGCTTCTCCCTCTGCCTGTGTCTCTGCCTCTCTCTGTGTGTGTCTCTATGAATAAATAAACAAAATCTTTAAAAAATAAAAAAATAAATATTAAGTAAAATAAAATGCTTAAACAAAAATTATCTCAAAAATGGAAAAAAGACCTAGGGGTGCCTGGGTGGCTCATCAGTTAAGCATCTGGCATCCTATTTCAGCTCAGGTCATGATCTCAGGGTTGTAAGATGGAGCCCCATGTAGTGCTCTATGCTGGGCATAGAGCCTACTTAAGATTCTCTCTCTCCCTCTGCACTGGGAGGGTAGCAGAGTTGTCAACTAGTGGTTTTACAGTGCTATTGCAGAAAGTTCTTTATCCGTCTTACCTGTCTTCCATTGTTATATTTGGGCCTTAGCATCCAGAGTACCTGTTTACAATGAAAGGCCAGTCTGGTTCATTTCCCACAGTGTATAGTTGTCATCTCCCATTTTGTTTGTGTAGTTGCCTAAAAAGCAATGCCATTTAGGAAAAAAAAAATTTATTGGAACAAGATACGGCTAAAGCTCAGTGTTTCTCTAGCCCAATTAGGGACTAAGCCATAGAATGAGTCTAAATGAAGCTTTGTGGTGCTTTCTAGGCATGTGACCAGGGTGGGAGGAGGAGAAGGAGAAGGAAAAGGGAACCAGAAAAGAGTTCCAGGAGCCACACAAAGAAGTCATGATATTTGGAAGGGGAAATAAGATAGACTAGAATCCTGGGACTGCTGAATAGCTTACTTCCGTATTGTTACCTCCTAGTATCATCTGCCTTCTCCCCAAAATCAGATAAGCTCCGTGGTCCTCTCCCAGCCTAAAATTTCTGCCTCTGCATCACCTCCATTCTGATGGAAAATACAATGGAGGGGTATTTAGCAGCAGAGTGGAGAGTGACCTGTTTGACCTCTCAGGGGTAAGCCAGGGGCAAGGAAAAAAAGAGAAAGAAAGCAGAAAAACAAAAAGAGGGAAAGAGAAGAATCAGAGAGGGTTCACTACAAAAGGTGAGCTTCAAAGGGTGCAGAAAAGCTTACCAGCCATGCAGTGAAAGAAGGTCTTCTGGAACAGTGTATGCAGAGTAGAATGAAGGACCTGGCATAGGGCAAGCTTCAAGCATATAGCTGGAGGCAAGACTGGGTGGTTGGCTCAGGTGACAAGGGCTTTGCTATGCTGAGACTCATGTGAACATGACAAAGCACCACTAAAAGGCCTTCCTTAGAAGAGTGATGGGGAGATGGTGGTTTTAGACAGTCCCTTTGGCTTCAGTGGGAAGATGCACTGAAGGGAGAAAGGACTCTGTAAAGCAGAGAAATCCTCTTCTTTCCATTCCTGTTATTGGGTGCTTTCTTTTCTCCTAGGGGAGCCAGGCAGACGTGTAGCATATTAGTTGTTAAGATCAGAAACTCAGGAATTTTTTCTAAGGTGGTGAATGCCTTCTGCTTTTCACCTCCTGAAAAATCTCCCAAAGACAAGAACAAGAAAAAGACATACAAGCTGCATCTCTTAGAAATTAAGAGACATTGCCACAGGAAACTACATAATACACACAGCTGAAAGACAAAGGTCATTGACGCCGTGGACTGAGAGGGGTGAAACCTAAGAGGCTAGTACCAACAAGAAGGAAGCAGACTGACTTCCTGAAAACTGAGAAATCAGAGGCAGCAAATACGAATAGAGCTTGATTCTCTGGAGAAGACCTAGAAGAGCTTTGAATTCAAGGACCCCACCAGTGGAGGAGGAAGATAGAGGTGAAGCACTGAAAATAGAGATTGAGTAAATACCTACTTATTAACCAGAGAGGCTACCAGTGCCCTTCCCTTGCACAGCTTCTAGAACTCCAGCAGCCAACTTATGCTTGTAGGCAAGAGAATATGGAAGTCTAATTCTCAGTAGAACTGCCCTGTCATAGGACAGTGCAGCCCACTTGACAATACCACTCCCTCTGCTCACAAAGCTATACAAACATCTTTAGTTGCCTTACTTCTGAATATGAACAGACCTCAAGGATCAGCAGACACCTGAGGAAAGCCTCCAGTGTGAAATATCATCAAAAGAATAGAAGAGACAGCATCAATTCAAAGAGCAGGAGAAAACTTTCAAAAACTTATAATCAATATCCTCAGAGCTGTTAGAGAAGAATAGTATGCTGTTAAATAAAAACTAATAAAATCTCCTAAAAATGAAAACATGATGTAACTTGTTTAATTCATATAAAGTTTGGAAGAGGGACGCCTAGGTGGCTCAGTGGTTAAACATCTGCCTTGGGCTCAGGGCGTGATCCTGGAGTCCCAGGATGGAGTCCCACATTGGGCTCTCTGCCTGGAGCCTGCTTCTCCCTCTGCCTATGTCTCTGCCTCTTTCTCTGTGTCTCTCATGAATAAATAAATAAAATCTTTTTTAAAAATAAAAAATAATAAATTTTTAAATAAAAAAATAATTAAGTTTGGAAGATAAACTTGAGAAATCTTAGAGAAAATTGGAGGAAAGATAAAATGATGGATGTGAGGGGAGACAAGATAAAAAAATTAAAAGATCGATCCAAGAAGTCCAACAACCAATTAATAGAAAATCAGGAAAATAGAAAAAATGGAGAGGAGGATATTATCAAAGAAGCAACACAAGAAAACTTCATGAATGGATGAAGAATATTATATATATATATGTGTGTGTGTGTATATATATGATGTATATATATATGAATATATATGTATGTATATATATATGAATATTACTCCACCATAGAAAAAGAATGAGATCTTGTCATTTGCAATGACAAAGATGGAGCCAGAGGGTATTATGCTAAGTGAAACAGTCAGAGAAAGACAAATACCATATGATCTCACTCATGTGAAATCTAAAATGCAAAATGAACAAACAAGCAAAAAACAGAATCATAAATACAGAGACCAAAGTGGTGTGGTTGCCAGAAAGAAGGGGGTGAGGGGATGAGTGAAATAGGTGAAGGGGATTAAAAGATTCAAACTTCCAAGTATAAAAAATTCATAGGAGTAAAAAGTTCCACAGAAGGAATATAGTCAATGATATAAGTACTAACATTGTGTGCTGACACTAATCATAATGAGCACTAAGTAATGTATAGATTGTCAAATCACTTTGTTGTATACCTGAAACTAATATAACATTATATGTCAACTACACTTTAATAGAAAAAATAGACAAAACTTTAAAAATAATATTTTTAGGGGCATTTGGGTGGCTCAATCAGTTAAGCATCTGACTCATGATCCTTCAGCTAAGGTCTTGATCTCAGGGTCATGAGTTCAAGCCCTATTTTGGGCTCCATGCTGGGTGTGAAGCCTACTTTAAAAAAGAAAAAGAAAAAATAATAATAACATTTTTTAAGTGAAATGAAAACAATAATAACCAACCTATCTGTTTAAAAAAAAACGCTGAAGAGAAATAGCTTTTTAAAATTAAAAAAAAATAAAAAGGAAAGAAAACTTCCCAGAACTGAAGGACAGATTAAAAGAGCCAAGTGAGTATCCAATAAAATGAGTAGAATCTAGAATTTTAAAACTACACCAGAATGAAACATAAGACTACCCAAAAAAGAGAGAGAGAGACATTGAGAGAAGAAATAATCTATAAGAATAACATTTAACTTGGCAAATAGCAACACTACAAGCTGGAAGACAAAAGATCAGTGCTTTCAAAATTCTCAGAAAAAAAAATATATTGCCTATCTAGAATTCTATATCTGATCAAATTATCAATCAAGTGTACAGTATGAATATTTTCAGACATTCAAATTCTCAAAATAATATACACCCTCCTTTAGGAAGCCACTAGAAAAAGTGTTCCATGCAAAGAGGAGAGTGAGAAGAGAGAGCTGAGGATCCAGGATCCAGGAAAGAGAGGCTAAGGAAGCCCTAGGCCTGGAAAGCAACCAGTCCAGACTGGAGCAGAGGGCTGAAAGGAAGCATAAGAGAACAAAGAAATGAGACCATCTGGTGGATTTCACCGTGAAGAACATAGTTTTTCGAGACTGTTGGATGGAAGAAACACCCGTGAATAGAAACTAAGAAAATGAAGCAAATGAGCAAGTGGCAGTGAATTCCAGGAAAAATTAATTGACTCAAGAATATGGTCAGAGTAAAAAATATATATATATATGGTCAGAGTATATTCCTTGGCTCATCAGTAGTGTATGATGAGCAAAATAATGTGAGCACTGAATATTGAGTTAACCAAAAACTGTGATATTCGAAAAACTGAAGCAAATGATAGAGAGCTTCAACTTCCTCTAGCACAATAGAAAATCAACAAATAGGGGCACCTGGGTGACTCAGTGGTTGAGGGTCTGCCTTTGGCTCAGGTCATGATCCTGGGATCCTGGGATCAAGGTCCACATCAGGCCTCCCCACAGGGAGCCTGCTTCTCCCTCTGCCTGTCTCTGCCTGTCTCTCTGCATCTCTCATAAATAAATAAAATCTTTAAAAGGAAAAAAAAAATGTCTAAAATTGATGAATCAAAAGATAGTAGTATAAGCATATAATTTAGAAGCTGGAGAGAAGAGGAAGGTGCTACAAGAGTGGACAGTGTCTGGCTCCAGGTGGTAGAGGAAAGGCAGAGGATGGAGCAGGCAAGTGGGCTGACAGCACCTGCCATTTAAAAGCCTTTCGATGCTTTGAATGTTAAACTGTGAATGTACCACTCTTTTTTTTTTTTTTTAACTAAAGAAAAGAGCTCTCTCTGCAATCACATAAATTTGGATTTGATTCTTAGAGCAACTACATTGCTACTTGTATGATCTCCAGCACATTATTTGAGACTCTGTTTCCTCAATTGAAGCAAAAAAAAATTTTAAGTAGGCTCCATACCCAGCATGGAGCCCAACGCAGGGCTTAAAGTTACAACCCTGAGATCCAGACCTGAGCTGAGGTCAAGAGTCAGACGCTTAACCAATTGAGCCACCCAGTTGTCCCTGAGGCAAATACTTACATGACCTATCACCTTTTGGCAGGATTTTATAGAAACTCGAGTAAGACGACAAAGGTCAAATGCCTGGCATGGAGCAGTAAGACCCTCAATAAAAGTTTTCTTCTTAGTCTGTTTACCTGCTTCCCATTCCTCACTGGACACCCTGCCCTCTCACCCTGTAGTTATTAAATCCTAGTACAGATTCAAGTCCTCCAGCTTTTTTACATGTGGCTTCTCCCCTCTTTATGTGGAATCAAAGGTTCGGCCTTGGTTAAAGAAAAATAAGTGCGTGATCATTGACCTAAAGGATAGTTCTTTTGAGGAGTGAACTTTGTAATGAGGAAATATGGTTTCTCATATGGGAAGGAAACTTCAAGTCACACCAAATACTCTCAGCCAATGGTGAGCAAAACTTGGGTGAGAACCAGACATCTCAGAAGGTTCTGGGGTCTCCCAGTGTGTGTGCACAAGCACTTGCAGTTTACAGCTTTAATCCCTTCTGCTGGTGTAATAGGATCCCTCAGTTTACAATGAAATGATGAAAACCGAGCTAATGGTATTATGACACAGTCCGGCTAGCTCCCACCCACAGGTGCCAGCTGCACCTGTGAAGCTGGCCTGCTTCTCAGCCGCCCCAGGCACCTGCAGCCTCCCATGCCCTAGCCTCTGCCCTTGGGCTGCTGTCCTGGCTGTTAACTGCCCAACAGAGAACTTGAGGACTTCCCAGTAGAGGTCACTCCTTTTACTGCAGCCATTGCACTGTAGGCAAGCACAGGTGCAGGCACTGCAGATGATACAGAGATATATTTGGTCTCAAGGAATTTACAATCTAATGGGGGAGATAGATGTCCACCACCCATTAGAAAAGAAAATAATCTAAGAAGCTGATTACAGACAGCATATGGGCTTCGTAAGGTCTTAGGTGTACACACTGGAGTGCTACTTTGGAGCTTCTCACATGGGCCTAAGAGCAGGTAAGCCCCAGGTCAGGAGGTTATTTTTAAGCCAAAGTCAGTATTCTTTAAATATTTATGATGTTTTGTTCCTGGAGGTTGCAGTGAGGGTCAGCAGTGTGGGGCCGGGAACAGGGTCTCTGAAAAGCTGACACTTACTAAACACAGTGCCATATAGATGGGTGACCCTGCAATTCAATGTCCAAATGGGGACATTTGAGAGTGAAAGGACTATAATTAATAAACACTTCAGGACAACATGAATTAACCAGGACTGGCCCTGGCAAACCAGACATATGGCCTCCCCACTTACGGGTACCTCGTAATCATTAATAGAATACAGATAGTCTCCAACTTATGCTGGTTAGACCTATGATTTTTTTTACTTTACAATGGTGTGAAAGTGACACACACTCAGTAGAAGCCATATGCTGAGTTTTGAATTTTGATCTTTTTGTCCAGCAATATAGAGTACAATCCTCTCTCATGATGCTGGGTAGCTGCAGTGAGCCACAGCTCCCAGTCAGCCACACGATCACGAGGGTAAACAGCCAATACCCTGAAACCATTCTGCTTCTCGCTTTCAGTACAGTATTCAATCAATTACATGAGGTATTCAATACTGTATCATAAAATAGGCCTTGTGCCAGATGATTTTGCCCAGCCATAGACTTATGTATGTGTTCTGAATACATTTAAGGTATGCTAGGTTAAGCTATAATGTTCAGTAGGTTAGGTGAATTGAAAGCATTTTTGACTGATGACCTTTTTCATTTATGGTGGGTGTATTGGAATGTAATACCATGAGAAATAGAGAAAGATGTATCGATTCAGTGATCTATGGACCTAGGGAGCTGATTAAGAGAATAGGTTCCCACTCAGTCAGAACGTCTAGGTTCATGAAGTTTTAAAGGCTTCTCAGGGACCTCTCCTGAACACCCTGATTAAGAATACTTGCATGAGACTCCTGGGCTCTACACATTTCCTTCTCAGAAAGGCCACACAAGGGGCCCAGTTTTTACGAGTGACCAGTATCTGTCCATCTCATTGGTTAGGACTCCTGAAGAAGCTTCACCACCTTAGTTTCAACCAAGGAGCTACTCAAAAATGAAATGCATATGCACTGCTCCCCTGACCCGTTGCCTCCTCTGGCAGGGAACTCAGTTCAAGCTTTGTTTTGGTTTAGTTTTGAACTGTCATATCAAAGGCTCTCCCCTTACCAAAGAACCACCAGTCTCCCTATTACAGCAGCTCTTTTCAAAGAGGAACTCTTACTCTAAAATAACTTCATAGTGATTTCACAGAATAGGAAATAATGTAAAAAATGCTCTTCAGAACATTTGTCCTTATAAGCAAATTGCTGTTCAATCAAAGAAATTCACACTTGATATGAGAGTCCTAGTTACCAAGCACCTCTACCTGTTCCATTCTGTTTCCTGCTAAAGATCA
Organism: Canis aureus; assembly: GCF_053574225.1. Lineage (NCBI taxonomy): Eukaryota > Metazoa > Chordata > Mammalia > Carnivora > Canidae > Canis > Canis aureus. Next base: position 20,942,082 of record NC_135642.1, read on the forward strand.
TAGAATTACAAGAGTTTCAAGTTAAAATTATACTTGGGGTACCTGGGTGGCTCGGTTCATTAAGGGTCTGCCTTCGGCTTAGGTCATGATCCCAGGGTCCTGGGATCAAGCCCCACATGGAGCTCTCTGCTCAGCAGGGAGCCTGTTTCTCCCTCTCCCTGCCACTCCCCCTGCTTGTGCTCTCTCTATCAAATAAATGAAATCTTTAAAAAATAAAATATAATTATACTTATTTACCTTTCTCTCCCACTAGACTGTAATCTCCTAGAGGACATAAATTGCCTTATTAATATAAAATATCATTTAAATTACCATAGATTTGGACATATTTGCGGGGGCCTCATAAGTGATTGTGGTTAAATGGAGAGCAGCCTGGTCCTAATTCCACCTCTGTTGGTGACACAAGCTCTCCTTCCAGTTCTTACACTCAAAACAATTTTTCCTTGGCGATTTTTATTTATAGCAAAGCATATTCCTCCCAGGCCACCTGAGGCAGCTGGGAGCCAGCTTCCTCTCTCTCTTCCCTTTCCCAATCCCACTGGGACAGTTTCATTGCCATGGTTCAGCATTACCTGGTTCTGTGACCTCAGGGTCTTATCTGCTAAATGAGGGCTTGATCAAGAGTCTTCTCCTCCAATCCCCTGAGGCCCTAACAGTAATGACTCTGTAGAAAATCATCCTCTTTCTCCCTGTGTTGTTGTTCCTTGTTTTCTGCTTCTTTGTCAAGTGAATATTGCTGCTTCAGAGTGTCAATCTTTGATAGAGATCTTTCCCATATGGTCCCTCCTTTCTGGCAATTCATTGAGATTCGCCAGTCCCATCAAGAAAGCAATCAGTACATTATTCTAGCTTCAGACTGAATATAGATTAAATGCTGGCATCACTTAGTTCTATAAAATTATCTCACCCTGCCTTTTAAAATTCAAAACAGGAAAAGCCAAGCCTTTTGGTTATTAAATCAGAGTCCTAACTGCTAGCCCAAGCTAGGTCAGCTGGTGGGGAGGAGGCATTATGTGCGTGAGTAACAGAAAAGGTGAACTCATAAGCAACATAAGTATATGGAAATGTAAAGGCAATTACTAGTATATAAGTACAGTCTCCAGAGTGGTTTTAATTTGGTCTCTCCTCCGACCACAGAAACCCAATGATCGTGTCCATAAAGTGAGATTGGCGATAGGAAATGGCTTGCGAGAGGATGTGTGGAGGGAATTCATCAGGAGATTTGGAGACATTTGTATTTATGAATTATACGCTGCCACAGAAGGCAATATTGCCTTTATGAATTATACAAGAAAAATTGGGGCCGTTGGGAGAATAAACTACCTACAGAAGGTAAGTCCGAAAGACGAAGCATATGTAGCCAGTTTTCAGAATATGGAGACTTCTTAAAAGCTGTGTCATGATGATGTTATTAGAATTTCATGCTGCATCAGAGCCATGGCCAATCCGTGTAACCATGAGAGAGGTCTGCTCATTCTCTATGACATGAGCACAAAATGACAGGGCCCTTTAACTTAAAATCTTAATTTCTCTTAATAACAACCTATTATGCCTTTGCTGTCTGCAACCTATGTGAGGTCTCCTGATGCCATTTCTACATACAACAGAACACCAGAAGGCTACTAGTTCCGTAAGTTCACCACACACTGTGAAATGTGGTATTTCTCTTTCATCGTTCTGTGTGTCACAATCACCTGGGGAACTTTTTATGTAGAGGAGAGCAGGGTGCCATCCCCTTGAGCTTTGGATCCAGTTGTTCTGAGGCAGGGCACAGGCATCAGTGCTTTTCAAACGCTGTGGCCCCATTATTAGGAACCACAGTTTAAACCTTCAAGAGAACTAGAAGACTATGTTGTGCTATGTTTTAAGACCTCACAAATGTTTGTGTTTGCCTGAGAACTCCACTAGAAAGATATTTCCCAATTTTAAGCCAGCTCATGTAGCAGTCTCTTTTCCCTTTCAGGCATTTATTGCCTGGAGTCTCCGTATAATCTCTTTGCCTTTTTTGTGTGTTTGAGCAGTCAGTCTCCTGGGTGATTTTCAAAATTCCAGGAACATTCGGTAAAGGCTGAGCCTCCCCTGGCTTGAGCAATCATTGCTGTCATTATGCCACTGGCAGCCCTTCCTGCCTGACCATGAACAGATACACCAAAGGTCCCAGGCAACTTGTGTCCCCAGGACACTGATGGGCTGAGTACAAAATATAGTTATCTGTGTGCAGAAGAATTCTGCCTTGAGACATCAAATTTTGGCACCTTGTATACTAATTGAGTGACCTTGAGCAAGTCACTTATTGTTCCTTAGGCCTCCATTTCATTGTTTGTAAAACAGAGAGAAAAAGAGAAAATGTAGAGCCCAGTGCCTGACACAAACTGTACAATAAGGGAGAAGGATTATTGAAAGAACCCAGTTAGGGGCACCTGGATGACTCAATGGTTGAGCATTTGCCTTTGGCTCAGGTCATGATCCCAGGGTCCTGGGATCGAGTCCCGCATTGTGCTCTCCACAGGGAGCCTGTTTCTCCCTCTGCCTATGTCTCTGCCTCTCTCTCTGTGTCTGCCATGAGTAAATAAATAAAATCAGAAAGAAAGAAAGAGAAAGAAAGAAAGAAAGAAAGAAAGAAAGAAAGAAAGAAAGAAAGAAAGAAAGAAATTAAATAACAGGAAAAAAATCCTTAAAGGATATAGCCCAATGCCTGTCCTATAATATCCATGAATAATTATTAGCTATAGTGATTATTATCATCCCATTTGTTACATTCTGGCCTTATCTCAAGGCATTCTGAAGCCCAAGGAAACACTCTGACAGTGACAGCTAAACATCAGCTACACAGGTCCTGCCACTGTCCTCCACACCTGTACCATCCAGTGTACTAGCCACTAGCTACATGTGGCCATATATATTTACATTATGTAAATGAAATTCTTAATTCGGTTCTTCTTTCATGCTAGCCATATTTCAAATGCTCAGTAGCTGCGTGTGTTTAGTGACTACCATGTTGGGCAGTATAGATGTAGAACGTTTCCGTTATCACAAAAAAATTGTACTGGGCAGCGCTTGCTACAGGCCGAGAATCTATTGCTTACTCCCCACTGGAACCATGGCTGATAAGGTCAGTCTTTAGATAGTTTCAGTTCAACTTGCACCAGCTCAAACTGTGGGGACCCAGGTCTAATGCAGTTCAGGACAAGAAAGGGTAGAAAGCTGAGTTGATTGAGACACAGTACAAGATAATCTATGTTATTACTATTGACCCTCAAAAAGACAAGTCACAAGGAAACTTCTGTTTTACACTAAATCTGACAACCTTAGAAGTTGGTGCTATATGTTACTAGTTCTTTGCTTCTCATCCATTCATTGCCATGTCTTATTGTCAGTTTTTCTGCTTTAAACAAGAAAATATTTTTTAACTAAAAAAAAAAAAAAAGGCAGGGGAAGAAGATGCCCCTGCAGCTGATGTGGAAAGAAGCGTTAGTTATTACCTCCAAATTTTTTTACCTTGCAAATAAACAAGATCTAACATTGGCTGACTGTGAATGCTGCTTGCTTTGTAATGGCTGTCTGCTACAATTAAAATGTATGATTGGTTAATTTATCATATAGACTTAAATATAAGTTTGAAATGGACACAGTCTTCCTGGCTAAGAATTACTTCTAAATACTGCCATACTTAGTAGAGAAAATAATAGTAGAGAATATTAATAGAGAAAATACACTCACTACTCTTACTGAACTACATAAATTTATTTTTTTAAATGAACTACATAAATTTAAATTCTTATACCATTGAAATGTATATGTGAAATATGGTGGAGTTTTAATCATTTTATAGCCATGGGCATGAAATAATTATACCACTGAACTTTAAATATATTGGAAAACTTATGGAAACGTGAAACAGAGGCATACAGGTTTTTAAAACCCGCTTATGATACGCCTACCCAATCACTTATATGAGAGTGATTTTACTTTTTAGTGTATTTTTAGAGACTTTTTGGGGTATTGGAAATGTTTTATTTCTTGGTCTGGATGGTAGTGACATGGATGTGTCCATGTATAATTTTATCAAGTTGGGCATTTAAGATATGTGTACTTTTGTACTCCGTATATATGCTATATCACAATAAAAAGGAAAATATGTGAAGGAATTTATATTTAAAATGATATAAAATGATTTAAATGATTTAATGATTTAAAATGAGCCCCTGAGTGGCTCAGTCAGTCAAGCATCTACCTTCTGCTCAGGTCATGATCCCAGAGTCCTGGGATCGAGCCCCGCTTAGGCTCGCTGCTCAGCGGAGAGCCTGCTTTTCCCTACCCCTGCTCGTGTGTGCATGCACTCTCTATCTCTCCCTCTCTCTTTCATAAATAAAATAGTTAAAAATAAATAAATAAAATGATATGTTTTAATTTTGCTAGAAAGTCATATCTTATGATCTAATTAAATATGATGTGGAGAAAGATGAACCTGTGCGAGATGGAAATGGATATTGCATCAAAGTTTCCAAAGGTATGGGAGAGTTTTGTTCTGAATGTTGCCACTATACATAGAAAATGAGATCAATATTGTGTCAGCTTTGTAAATGATTCATAATAAAAGTAACTGAAAATACAACTTGAACAACATTGCACTACATTTTTCTGAGGGTATTTTAATTACAAAGAAAGTCTTTAATTTTTTCATTGTTGAAGATAGACTTAGTACCAGCCCCTGTAAGGTTAAAAAATGGTATTTGGAGCAGGTTTAAGGGCCATGTGGGAAGATGTCCATTTTTTAGTACATGGCAACAGTTTTAAGAGTATGCTAATAATAAAATCTGTCTACTGCTAGCACATAAAATAACAATGTACTTTCTTCTGTCAGGTGAAGTTGGACTCCTTGTTTGCAAAATCACACAACTTACACCCTTTAGTGGCTATGCTGGAGCAGCTAGTCAGACTGAGAAGAAAAAACTGAGAGATGTCTTTAAGAAAGGAGACCTCTATCTCAATAGTGGAGATCTCTTAAAGATTGACCATGAAAATTTCATCTACTTCCATGACAGAGTTGGAGATACTTTCCGGTTGGTTTCTTCGAATTATTGAACCAAAAACAAACACATGCACAATTTGGCTTACTCCTAAATTGGAATTGCATTCTACTTTGGCTATGATGCTCCATTTCCTTCTATCTCTTGGCACACCAGTTCAGCCTTCTGTATTCCCAGAAAATAAGGAACAAAACACAGGAAATGTCACTCTGCAATGCACAGATACCTTAGTTGAGCAACACCAGATGAGAAAAAGGCAGAAAACCTGTGCCCAATTTTTGGTAGCCTAACAGTCCATCCAATTTCTCTCATTTATCCTCAGTTATTACCAGACAGTCATAGAACAGCCAGGGATTTTCACACTGTTTCCAATCATGGGGCCTTTCTTCAGATAAAGTCAAATGCAAACTAAAGTTGAACTGATCTAGTTGAACAGGAGGTGATGGGTAGGGGTTCTGAGCCCACATGTTTTCCTCCCTCCCACTCTCCATCCCTAACCAGGTGGTCTCCTACAGAAATCTAAGTCAGCACCATGAATTTTGAAAGTCATTATCCTAAGACTATAAAAGTAAATCCCAACAACAGCATGGTCCTCCAGCCTCATGACTCTTTGGTTGAATCAGATTCCTTCCTGTGTAATCTCCCTGAGGCCAGGCCCTATGCCAGCTGGTTCCCTAGCACCAGCACCACCACCTAGCACAGTGCTTGACATGCATGATTACTCTTTGCATGAATGAATGAGGAAAGGATAGAAGCTGTCTGGCTATAGTAGGAAGAGCAAGAATATGAATGTGGAAAACCAAGCTCCTAGGCTTGCCTCTACTCCTGACCAGCTGTGCTATTAAGGCAGGTAACCCTTCTTAACCCCAATCCCTTCACCCATGAAATCAGGGTTTCCAGTAGTCCTCAGGGTTCCATGACTCAGGATCCATACCGTGATTTTATGCTACCTTCATGTTACTAAAAAGATAAATCTGGGAAATCTAAAGAATTTTTAAACATAAGACAAATTTTAACTCTTTATTAGGTGGACAGGTAGCAATTGCTTGGGCACTAACATTATAATCTCCCTGCAAATAAAGTATATCTCCTAGGAAAGGCTTTCCCATTGCCATGAGACCCTGAAATACAAGGATGAAATTCTATTAAATTGAAATAAATAGCAACCAAAGTTAGTAAGGAAAGTGAGCGATCTAAACACAACAAAAACTCATAGAGATTTATTTTTCATCTCCTGGGCCTTTCTTCAGCCAAACCTGTATTTCAACGTGAGAACAACATCATTCTTTGTATCATGTTTCATGTCATGAGATTGGAATTTCACATTTTATTATTTAGTCCTAGGCCTTTGTTTTTTGTGTCTCAAACAGGATCCCTCTCCCACGACTATGTTGAGTGGACTTGGGGCAAGAGATGGGAAAATGAGTGCAGATACCCTACAGAGGTCTGGGGGAAACACCACCTGCTCTGTCATCACAGCCTGGGCTGGGGACCAGCAGGAACTTGCACTAACTTTGCCTTTTCTTCCAGCTGGAAAGGGGAAAATGTGGCCACCACTGAAGTCGCTGATATAGTCGGACTGGTAGATTTTGTCCAAGAAGTAAATGTTTACGGAGTGTCTGTGCCAGGTATGCATAAAATATCTTATGTCTATGCCTAAACCCATATAGTAACTGAACATAATTTTAAACCCAGGGCAAAGCTTGTCATCGCTCTTGCCTGCCAGCTAGATTGTCAAACAACTCTTTCAGCCACCTGGAAGTAAAGGATTGATGTCTGGTTTACATTCCATTATAAATCAGCCAAGTCAGTACATCTAAACCTGGCCTTCTTCTGTGGTTCAGTTCCCCAGCTGTTCTTGGGCTCTCAGACAACCCAGATCTCTCCAAGATGCAGGGTCCCACGATGCATTTAGTATACCTCGGGAAAAAATATGTCAGGCTTGACAGCTGGGAAATGGTACTTGGCCTCTGAATTGGGAGTCACAAATAAAAACAAGTATAGTTGCTAGGAGAAAAAAACTGAAAAGGAGCTGACTTGCCCAAATTTCTTTTAAAACCTGTGCTTGACCCCAGCCTACCCCAGTGAGCTTCAGAATCATCACATGGTGTCACCAAGCCTTCATCTGCAGATCCACTTGCCAGCAGAGTGGGGAGTGCTAAGGTCTGACTTTGAGTCCTGCTGGCTGTTTGACTTCAGGCAAATCACTAAAATTAGGGGTAATACCAGCCCTGCACTTGAGATTGTCAAGAAAACTTGTTCAATTACATAAATACTAAACACATATTTACCAGATATATACCTGAGTGTTGTCATGAGAAGAAATTATTTTAATTATACATGACAGAGGATTAAAACATCCAAATCACTGTCTAAATATAGGTACTACTGGATATTATTAGTACTCAGTATTTGGAATTCTCACCTATTTTCAAAACAGAAATCTCAAAGTCTCTCTTTCCTGAGTTGTGATGGTTTCACATGACCTTGTGCTTTTATTTCTTAAAGAATATTTGAGACTTTCTTTGCCTGTTCCTCTCCTACCCTATGATGATAGCACAATAGAAAGTTCAGCCACAGGACACCTTGGTGGCTCAGTGGTTGAGTGTCTGCCTTTGGCTCAGGTCATGATCCCAGGGTCCTGGGATTGAGTCCCACATCGGGCTCCCCACAGGGGGGCTGCTTCTCCCTCTGCCTGTGTCTCTGCCTCTCTCTCTGTGTGTCTCTCATGAATAAATAAAATCAGAAAGAAAGAAAAGAAAGAAAGAAGAAAGAAAGAAAAAGAAAGAAAGAAAGAAAGAAAGAAAGAAAGAAAGAAAAGAAAAAGAAAGAAAGAAGAAAGAAAGAAAGAAAGAAAAAGAAAGAAAGAAAGAAAGAAAGAAAGAAAGAAAGAAAGAAAGAAAGAAAGAAAGAGAAAGAGGAAAGGAAAGGAAAGGAAAGGAAAGGAAAGGAAAGGAAAGGAAAGGAAAGGAAAGGAAAGGAAAGGAAAAGAAAAGCCACATCTCAGGTCACAGAGTGTGAGGGGTACAGAATGCTTCTTGTGTTGGAATTTGGGCTGAATTAACACAAGGGCACATGTCGTGGTTGTCAGCCATCATAGCATGCTGGCCTTTCACAAGGCCCCACCTGAAATCCTGCGTGCACTTCTAAATGCTGAATTTTGGTAACAACACAAAAGGGTGGGTATGAGAAAGTGAGAGAATCTGGAGGAATGGAATGGAAGGATCAAACCCAGTGCTCTTCAGGGTGGGGTCCTTGGACCAGTAGCAGCATCACTCAAGAGCTTGTTAACAATGTGATTTCTCAGGCCGAACTTGAACCTACTTACTGAATCAGAATCTCTGGGGTGAGGCCTGGGGAGCTGTGTTTTAATAAACCCTCCAGTGATTCTTAAAAACAATGAAATCTGATTTGGGGCTAATAAAAATGTTCTAGAACTAGATATGGGTGATAGTTGTAGGATGTTTTGAATGTACGAAATGCCACTGAATTGTACACTTTAAAACGATTAAGATGATCAATTTTATGTGTTACCACAGTTTTTAAAAAAATACTAAAGTCAAAAAATAATAAATAAAAAATAAATAAATAAATAAATAAATAAAACTAAAGTCTGAGAAGCACTGAAGCCTCATCTGGCCAACCATCAGAATCGTCTGAGAAACTTTTAAGTTTCTATTTAAATTCCAATTAGTGAACGCACAGCATAGTATGAGTCTCAAGTGTACAATATAGTGAATCAACGAGAAACTTTTTAAAGCCCAGATCTAATGGATCAGAACCTCTGGGGTTTGGGACTCAGACTCTTCCTGTCTTCTTTTAATCCCCAAGCGATTCTAACAGCCAGTAAGATTTGGGAGTCACCGATCTAGAACAAAAAGAAGAGGAAGCTAACGGTTTTCAAAAGATTGTAAGAAGTCAGGTAGAACAAGGAGCAGGTGTGCAACATCAGAGAACAAAATTTAGCCTGAGACATCCCCTACAACCAGAGACTAACAACAGAGAAGGCTCCCTCCTGAGGAGGGGAATGCCCAACAGCTGGGGTGTGTAAAGGAGCTGAATGTCCATGTGAGATCCTGTGAGAATTCTTTTAGCATTGAAATATTAGAGATGAACTTTCAGATTCTGTGATTCTCAATGCCACACCTGCTGCTGGCTGCCCTGCCAGGCACTCAGCCAGCCCCATTCCAGTGAAATGTGGCAGGTCTATCTAGAATAAGCCAGTCTACCAAAGTGGTTCTCAGTAGCAGACAGCTCAGCAAGACCTTCACACATTTCAACTTTGAACCAGGAAGGTACTCCAAAGTTTGGGTCCAGTTAACTTCTATTAGGTGTCACAACAGAGCTTCCCAACTACTCTCTAGAACATTTTGTTCTCAACAGAACTTTATGCAAGGATGAAAATGTTCTATGTCTGCACTGTCCAGTATGGTAGCCAGTAACCACCACATGGCTGCTAAGCACTTCAAATGTGGCTAGTGCAACTGAGGAATTGAATTTTTTATTAGATTTTAGTATAATTAATTTTAATAGCCAAATGTAACCAGTGGCTACCACCCTGGACAGTGCAGCTCTAGAGAGACTCTGGCCAGAACAACTGTAAACTGGAACCTTCTTCCCTCTGGAGCTGAACTAGTCCTAAACCAAGCCTTGGGACCCGGGGCAGAGACCTGAGACCCAACTGGCCTATTGGTCTCTCAGTTGGGCATTGCCTCTGTCAGAGCAAGAGGCAATGAGCCAGTCAGTGCCGAAGATTTCCGTTGCATCAGCCTCTGCCTTGATTTTAAAAGAAGCTTATTAGAGACATTTGAAGTTCCTGAGATGGGTGCTTTCGAGAGAGCTACCAAGGACCCCTAGAGAAAGAGGGCCCAGGGCCCTGCCTCTCTCCTTCAGATAAGAGGCAAATTGTATAGAGGTGCATTTCCTTTCTTTTAATGTTTCCTCTGGTTTCCTTTCTTCTTTAGAGCCACGGGTAAACACACCAACACCATGGGAGAGGTTACGAAATTAGGGGCCCAAGTGACATAGGACCGCTCCTTCCGCTCTCTGATTACAGCTAAGTAGTTCAGGAAAGCAGACCTAGCCTCCCGCTGGGTGTGCTGGCTCAGGTAGATGTCTTAATACCTAATTACCACCATTCTTACAAGAAAACAGTGTAGTAATTGTTCTAAACTCCTCCCCACTTACATTGCTTCCTGATGGGAAGGAAAAAGCTGCCCAATCTTCTCTCTCAGTGAAGACACAGCCTCTTTGGAAATAAAGCTTATCAATGGGAAGGTCCACAGCAGTTCACCCTTGCACCTTCTGTCACCCTCCCACCCACAGCTTCTCTGAAATGCAGAGAGGCTAACCTATCAAAAATCTTGATTAAATAGGGCACCTGGGTGGCTCAGTCAGTTAAGCCTCTGCCTCCACTCAGATCATGATCCCAGGGTTCTGGGATCAAGTCCCACATCGGGTGCCTTGCTCAGCAGGGAGCCTGCTTCTCCCTCTCCCTCTGCTGCTCCTCCTGCTTGTGCTCTCTTGAGCCCTATGTCAAATAAATAAAATCTTTAAAAAAAAAAAAAAAAGAAGGATGACAGCTACAAGCCCAGGGCTGGGACTCAATCCAGTTTTTGACTCTGCCTATTATTTGCTGTGTGAACTTGAACAAATACCTTAATGTCTTTAAGCCTCAGGTTTTTCATCTGTAAAATACAGAGATAACATTTCTATCTCTTCATAATGCTGTTGTGAGAGTTAAGAGGGATAGTCCATAAAACACATTTAGTATAGGGTCTGACATATAATAAAGATTTCATTGGGGTCCCTGTGTGGCACAGTCCATTGAGCATCCACGTCTTGGTTACAGCTCAGGTCACAATCTCAGGGTCTTGAGATCAAGGCCGAGTTGGGCTCCCAGCTCAGCGAGGCATCTGCTAAAGTTTCTCTCTCCCTCCCCCTCAGCCCCTCCCCACTCACTCTCTCTCTAAAGGGAGTAAAGAAATCTTTAAAACAAAAAATTTAATCAGTATATAGCTCTTGCTCTTGTTGTTATATTTACTTTAGAATAACTTCAACATATATCTGAAATAAAAATTCCAACTACCCAAAAGAAACCCATGTTAAAACGTTCTCAGTCCCCTCTCCTTTGAGCTAAGAAAGCATCATAAATAGGGATCCCTAGGTGGTGCAGCGGTTTGGTGCCTGCCTTTGGCCCAGGGCGTGATCCTGGAGACCCGGGATCGAATCCCACGTCAGGCTCCCGATGCAGGGAGCCTGCTTCTCCCTCTGCCTGTCTCTGTCTCTGTCTCTCTCTCTCTCTCTGTCTGTGTGACTATCATAAATAAATTTTTTTAAAAAAAGCATCATAAATAGTACAACACATCTAATGTTTTCTCACTTTATTTCTAGGTCATGAGGGTCGAATTGGCATGGCCTCGATCAAAATGAAGGAAAACTGTGAATTTGATGGAAAGAAGATCTTTCACCATGTTGCCGATTACCTGCCCACTTATGCAAGGCCCCGGTTTCTAAGAATACAGGTGAGACTTCTTGCTGTCGAGTTCAATTCTCTTCTCTCTTGGAGACTGCTGTCTCTTGGGGAACAACTCCCTTCTACCATGGTGACCATATTAGCCAACTTTTCACTACCCCTAACCTGGAAGCTCAACAAGGAAGCAGAAACATCAGACGATACAACTAGCAGAAGCCAAATCCCTTTCCCCCTAAAACGACAGACCAGTTCATTCAGCAGCAGTAATTAGCAAATAGCTCACAAAGTCTGTGTTTGATGAGATATGACCAACACTGAAAATAGAAATGCTCCGACTTTCCTATTTGTTGTTTCCAGTTTTAAAGAATGGAAAAATCCACTGACGTCCTACATCTTTCCACTGTGTGAAATTTAATTGGGCATCATTAGCCGGTTGGAACTATCAAAGGCTTAACTACACCACCAGAGGGATGTCTTTTTGTTTTTTTTTCTTTCTCAAGCATTAACCCATTGGTTAGCTTAACACTCTCACTTCTGGACTATGAGCTCTATGATTCTGTAGCCGAAGAGTTGAGCAAAGAAATGTTAGATTTATCTGCCATGGTGGAAGTTACAAGATTATTTCTGTTGATGTTCATAAAACACTGACATTTGCCTTACGATGAGAATGGTTGAGAGACAGGAAAGCTGAAATACCCTCAGATCATCCATCACCCTCTCAAATGAAGGGGAAAGAAATTGTCTGTGTGTAGATGATCCCTAGTCCCACCCACATAAATCAGGATATTCTAGTAATGCCTGAAGCTCAATAAGCAACTGACTGCTCTGTTCTTCATTTCATGCTCCACAGCCCCTCATGCCCCACAGGTGATTTTAAAGCCCCATGGGTATGAAAAAACTACCTCCACAAAGGTGCCGCCCATCCCCTACCTCCCACCCCCATTGTGGAGCTTCTGTAACCAGGAGGTATTAATATACAGGACTGCCGCTCACAGCTTCCACCTGGGGCAGAGATACCAGTGGGTTGCCAGCCTTCTGCCCCACCCCTGCCCCTTGCCCTGACCCTAATTTGTTTACAAAACACTATGACAATGTGGGTTGTTTGCTGTTTTTCAGGACACCATTGCGATCACTGGAACTTTTAAACACCGAAAAGTGACCCTTGTGGAGGAAGGCTTTAATCCTGCAGTCATCAAAGATGCCTTATATTTCTTGGATGACAAAGCAGAAATGTATGTGCCTATGACCGAGGACATTTACAATGCCATAAATAATAAAGCTCTGAAACTGTGAGTATTCCTAAAAGGATAACTCACGTTTCCAGAAAGAAACCGAATGAACCTAGTACAGCCACTTGATGTAATCCAACTTTAATTTGATTGAAGACTGTGAGATGCAATTATTTATGCATTCTGATGAGGGAAGCTTTCTAAAATTACACCTGAACCTTTACATGTGAAAATATTTAGAAATAAATATTTTTTGATTTGTACCTACCGTTTCTTATTTGCAGACCAAGCTTGTTAGAGGGTGCATTATTTTTTAAGTATATAATAAAATAGATGAATGCCAACAGATGAGATAGTATTGCCTCTTTCCTGACTTTAAATGCAAATCCTGAGCCTCATTGGCAATTTTTCACACGTGCCCTAATTCATAATGATAATGGCATTCTAGGTTTAAAAAAATGTCAAGAAATTGAAAGGTGAAGGGGCTGGATCACTAATGAACAGTCCAATGGAAATCCAGCTCCAGTTGAGGTCAACTCTCCCCTCCTAATAGCACCCTGGCCACTGTCCACACATTGCTTTCTCCAGCAGATAAGAACGCCACCTAGCGTCTTTGAAGGAGCCTAAGCCAACAGCATCAGAATTCTATACATAGAAGGTGTTAGTAGATATTTTTTAACTACATCAAGGATTGTACACTCAGATGTCTTCAGGATTCACGTTAGTAATGCAGATGAGAGAAATAGGTCACGAATGTAGCAAACTTGAGGGCAGCCACTGCTTATCTTCAGCTGGCTGATTATTGTCATGTGAGAATACAGCTCAAATACTTCTAAGATCTGATTATTTAGAAAACAGAAACCCCTATATTTGTGTGAATCTCCCAATTTTTTAAACGCGAAGTATCCAATTTCATAAGACTTCCACTTAGCCAAACAAAATATATCCGTGGACCAGAGAAGTCCTAGATCTCTAGTTAGTCCCCCCTGTTCTGCATGCTCCTCAAACCTTAGCTGGTTTCCCTCCATAGCCAGTCTGCTGCCAAACAGCCTATTTGAAGACCAAGGCCCCTTGGGCATGATTCAGAAGAGTTTAGAAACTTTAAGGAGCTCTCTCAGACAGGCTCTTTCTCCTTCCACTCAGCTGGCTCCCTTCCTGACCAGAACTCTTTAAACTGCATGTGTCAGTTGTATACAGAGTTTTAGGAGCAGGCCCATGGGAGTGGCAATCAAGACATGTTCCTAGAACGCCTGGGTGGCTCAGTGGTTGAGCATCTGCCTTTGGCTCAGGGTGTGATCCCGGGGTCCGGAAATCGAGTCCCACATTGGCCTCCTTGTGAGGAGCCTGCTTCTCCCCCAGCCTATGTCCCTGCCTCTCTCTTTGTTTCTCATGAATAAATAAATTTTTTAAATCTTAAAAAAAACAAAGACAACATGTTCCTTACTAGAGTTTTCTTACATGATAGGAGCAATCATGGTAGCTAGGTCCATGTCCAATAAGTGTAATTCAAGTTCAGCCCAGGCTCCTAAAAGAGGGGGAGTTTCCTCAGATGACCAGCAATTGGCAAGGAGCCCCAATTGTCCCCCAGTTAACCCTTATAAGGCCCCAGGAAAACATATTCAGGGATCCTCAATGATAGATGACAAGAGAGGTTGCCACCCCCACCCCCAACACAGTACTAAAAATATTTATTAAACTCTCTCCATTTTTTAAGTGACTAAGAAGACTTGTGACCAGAATCCCTGCCCCCTCTCATTAAGCTCAAAGATGAATATTTCCTGAGCACTTGCTATGCATATGAGACTTGAGGATGGCCCCAGGAAAACTCTGGATACCCCTGCATCTTTGCAAATTTTGCCAACAATTTGGAACATTGTTGCTTGTGGGTCAATACTTAAGAATTTTTGCAAAATTCTAAATATGTGAGGCACCTGGGTGGCTCAGTGGTTGAGTGTCAGGCTCAGCCTTTGGCTCAGGGCATGACCCCAGGGTCCTGGGATGGAGTCCCATATCAGGCTCCCCACAGGGAGCCTGCTTCTCCCTCTGCCTGTGTCTCTGCCTCTCTCTCTCTCTCTCATGAATAAATAAAATCTTTAAAAAAAAAAAAAAACCTAAATATCTCTGCCTTTAGATCAGTTAGATCTCTAATCAGATCTAACTGATCTTCCAGGGAGAATTTGAACCCAAATGATGGGAGAGAACATGACTTTTGTTTTTGAAAGTATCATATTGAAAAAAAAGAAAGAAAGAAAGAAAGTATCATATTGTGCAATTATGTTACTATGTGATCTTGTTAAAGTGGATCTGGTTGTAAGCAGAGGTTATGTCAAAGGGCGTGTTCTCAGATGAGAGATCAACACTTATACTCTTAGCCAGCATGTTAGTGTGCCTATAACCAGAGCCTACTGGGGCCTGACTACTTTTGAGACATATGTTAGACTTTCCAGTGAGAAAATCAGAAACTTTCCCTCCTAGCGTGATGGCTTTCTCAGCCTCCCATGTCCCCAAGAGCTCTGTGATTCTGGCCCAATACCACAGGTCCACTGTGATGGACAGAGGCACCAGCACAGTAGCCTCAATACATGTGTGTACATAAAATTAGGCCATTACCTGTGACAGATAATCCATTTTAAAGGCTAATTCTTCTCTTTTAGAAGAATCACAAATTGTGCCTATAAAAATATCTGCACAAATCATCCTTTGAAGGTACAAATTGATATTTAAAAAAAAAATAAACAGCTGATATCCATGTAAATCATTCAACAGGTCTCTAGTTTCAAATGCATGGTTTGGAAACATGTAGTCAGTGCATAGATAGGATGTTACAGGTATCAAAATAATTTGGGGACAAAACCAGGAAATGTCAGCATGTAAAAGGGAAGCTAATGAGAATCTATAAAAATGGATAAGCATGTAAAAGGGAAGCTAATGAGAATCTATAAAAATGCACCAAATGCAGTGACATACGCAAGAGGTAATTAATTTGTTCATGTATTGCTCATTTGCACACACACTCAACAAGCATTTAGTGGGTGTCTGCTATGGACCAAGAGATGAGCTGAGCACTAGTTTGATTATTTTCCAAACCTCTATGAGGAAAAAAGTGGGTCAGATCTTCAAAGAAAGGTGACTGGAAAGACCCTTAGAAGGAAGTGTCAACAGGGGCACCTGGGTGGCTCAGTGGTTGAGCATCTATCTACCTTTGGCTCAGGGTATGATCCCAAGGTCCTGGAATCAAGTCCCACATCAGGCTTCCTGCATGGAGTCTGCTTCTCCCTCTGCCTATGTCTCTGCCTCTCTCTGTATCTTTCGTGAATAAATAAATAAAATCTTTTAAAAAGAAGAAGAAGAAGAAGAAGAAGAAAGAAGAAGAAGAAGAAGAAGAAGAAGAAGAAGAAGAAGAAGAAGAAGAAGAAGAAGAAGAAGTTGCAAATGTCAACATGAAGCCTTACACTCTTTATAAAAATTATCTTCTTAACCAAACTCAAGGCAGGCTCCTCCGAGCCATCTTGTCAATTAGGTAGGCCTCAACCTTGGCCTACAAAGACTTGAACAAACACTAGCATAGGCTCTAACAGCTCAAGGCCATGACCCTAGGATGACCCTGGCTCACCACAAAGTGCCTGCCTATGAAAAATCAAGCCTGTCAAAAGTATTTGGTTCCACCCAATACTTAAAGATGAGCCTGTTTCCCAACCTCCATGGGATGGTAGGAGTCTAACTTCAGGAAGCACCAGTTAGCAAACCCAGATGGATTTCACGTGGAACAATGTGTCCTCTTCCTGCTTTTTTGTCATTTTTCAGCTCCCTGACTCTACCAAGTCCCTCCTGACCTCCTTCCCCTTTCTCTCATTCCCCCTTTAACTTGCCCAGTCACCTCTATCCAAGTCAAAGTTGACTCTGGTTTATCCTGGACTCTTTTCCCTATTGCAATAATATATTATTGATTAAAATCTGTCCTTAGCACTTCAACTGGTATCCAGCTTTGCTTACCTTTGACACTATTTGGAGTTTTTTAGTTTTTATTTATTTATTAATGAGAGGCACACAGAGAGAGAGGCAGAGACATAGGCAGAGGGAGAAGCAGGCTCCCTGTGGGAAGCCCGATGTAGGACTCGATCCCAGGACCCCAGGATCACACCCTGAGCCCAAGGCAGATGCTCAACCACTGAGCCACCCAGGTGTCCCTGACACTGTTAATATAACCCATTTCTGAGCCATCTCAAATAGTAAGAAAACAAGTTTGGGCCCACGAACTAACTATGGGCAAGCTGCCTGTGAGCACAGCTTTTATTTAACTACAGGGTCCAGAAAGAAAGAAAATGTACAAGTTCCAAAGCTAGAGAGGAGATATGTAATGTACTGAAGGAGCAGGGGGGCCAGCTGGACTGTGAGAATCTGATCAAGTACGGTATGGTGGAAATAGCACAGGCTTCACTGAAGACAAGCAGACCTGGCTCTGCCCACTTCCAAGCTTTTGTGACCTGGCCCTCAGTCTCCTCATTTATAAACTATAGTCACAGTGCCTGACTCAAACTGCCTGCTTTTCTCATACCAAGGGCTCCTCCAAAGTCATTTTTTTACAGTGAAATCCACATCTTCAATATCCTGAAAAGTAGAATTCATAAGTACATACATTTGGGCTCTAGGATATGTTCTGACAGGTTAATCAATGTTTCAGTGGTCAATTAAGACACACAGGATATTTTTTCAGGGACAAGTACAATTTATTTCTACATTATATTTCACATCACAAGCTGAACCACAGAAGCTGCCTGTAGGTATGCCACCTTGGGTCCTTTCTTTCTGACCAGATTGCTGGGACCTTCTGTACCATGCTGGCTTAAACTCCCCTCTGTATCTATCATGAGAATCTGATAAAATGATGGGCTCTCTCTTAAGAAAACATGCACGTACACGTAAGCACACACAAATTCAACATACAATTTTGAGGGGTTCAGCAACTCCCTGAATCATATTCTTGTGTGAAAACCCTGGTCTAAACCATGGCCTGCAGAGGGCAACAGGGCAGCTGGAGCCCACACTGAGAGCTACATTCGGGAAAGCTTGGGACGCTGTAAAACTTGATTAGTTTTTTGAAGGCACTTTTCTTTAGCATCATCATCTCTTCTGGAAACCTAGAGAAGATTCTGGCCCTGGAGGAGCCACCATTCTTCACAGAGCCATCTGTGGGCAGTGGCTTCTGAGCACTCACAGGCATGCTGTTGCAACTGAAGGAACGCACTGCCTTCTTCTTATTTTGCACGGACAAATAATTGAACAGGAAGGAAGACAGCTTGTGCTTGGTGACATCTGGGGTCTCTTCTGAAAAGCAGTCATCATCAAGTGGGTCCAGCAGGGTTTCAAGATGGCAGCTGTCTTCCCTTCTCATAGGGCTGGCTCCCATACGTTGAGGTTGCTTGATGATCTTCCTGGCCTGGGCTGGGTCATATCCTGCCCCATTGACAGACTGAAGGGACGTTCCATTGGCCAAGGCTCTGGGGCCGGTGGTTTGGGGGATGAGGTTCCCAACCTGAGGGCTGGGTTGGGAAGTACAGTGCTGACTCAGGATGAGAGTAGCAGCATCTCGAATGAGATTCCAGTCTCTCAGGATGTCATCTCTGGTGGTGAACTGGGATGTCACAGTGAAACGGATGATCAGTTTGTCCTGGATAGTGGCCGGGATGAGGAAGAGACGGCCAGCTTTAGCTAATTCCTTTAATACACTTTCTGTGAGACAATTAGGACCCTGTTTGAAGAATAAAGAGAAGTGATGTCTGTGTAGCATCCCCTCTAAATATCCCCAGAAGCCTAGTATTTCTATATCCAAAAGGCTGAACAACAACCAAATAATGTAATCATAAGCCATGGAAGATGGCGTTACCTTTAGACGAAAAACCACAAGGCCTAGGTGCCTCTTGGCAGGAATTTCAAAGAAAGGGTCATTTCTGACCAGAGACTCAAAGTATTTTGCCATTTCAGTGCCCTAAAATTGTAAATATAGAGAAAACAGATTAATAATCAGGCAATGGACAATTCTGAATAAAGTTTCATACCACTAAATGGATTTGAACCAATGGCACCTTTGAACCACAGAGTTCTGAATGGCTCCTGCCTGATTTTCTTCTCCATTTGATTTAGCTCATATTCCAAGCTGTGAAACCTCCAATGAGCAATGTCCTATTGCTTGTTACATCAGATCCACCTCAAGAATGCATTTCTGAGGGCCCTTTTTCTGGGCCTTCAGCCCAGAGCCGGAAGGCATGTGCTTTGTAATCAATGCAATCTGGCCTCATATCCTGGCTTCACAGCTTTTCAACTGGTTGAGGTGGCAAGCAAGGGCCAAGCCCATTCTCTGCATTCCTAGCCAGGTACTGGGTACAGGCTGGATCTGCCCAGAGGAAGAGATCCGTCCTTTTACTGTATGTAGAGGCCCCATGTGGGCTGTCAACAGCACTGTCTTTATCCTAAGCCTACATCTTTCCCTTGCTTCTCAAACCCTTTCACATCTTATCCCTCAAATGCTGTTTCATTACCTCCTCTCTTTCTTTACATTCAACAGAGAATATATTTTTTACATATCCTCCCCACAAACATCATAGAAAACTCTTTGCATCAGTTTAACAAGTACAGAATTTCTGTTTGGGATGACGAGAAAAGTTCTGGAAATAATAATCATGGTTGCACATATTGGGAGCACACTTAAATGTACACTTAAAAATGGTAAAGTGGTAAATTTTGTGTTATGGATATTTTACCACAATAAAAAAATTTAAAGCTTTGTACTATATTAATCTTTCACTGAAGTTTATGTCACTTTTTAAATTTTCTTTTTCTAAAAACCTAAGATTATTAACTAAACAAAGACAGGACTTAACTTTTCTTTCATTTCTAAAAAGTTTCTTCAAGCACCCACCCAGAGGGATCTCAATAAAGTATCTGCTAAGTAATTGCTATTACCCAGTTCTCTTTGAATCTCAGACTTGATACTCAATTTCAAGAGAACTCAAAGGATTTAGTTAATCACATCAGTTTTGCCCCAGTTTCTCCATTTCAGCCATTACACAGTCAGTTATATAAAGGCCATACAGACAGGTCATCACTGACTATACTAAGTCAAGTTTGGTTTTAATGGAAAAGTTGATAAATTTGGTATCAACCAGGATGTGGAAAGGTGGAGCCAGCTGTGTGTTAGACCAGGAGAATAAGCAGGAAGGATGTTGGGGAACTTCTCTTTCTTTGAGTGCCCTGGGATCTTCCTTTTCTTTCTTTTCAGGTTTTAATCCAATCCTTCTCTTTAAGCCTCTGATCTCAGAGACAGCATTCCCTTCATGGTCACATACTCTCTTGCTTTCTTTTGCTTCCCCAGGTTCATGCCACACTCTTATTTCTTCCCTCTTACTTAAACTCCTCATTTTCTAAGAGGGGCTAAAGGAAAGTGGCTTCCTCAAGGTACCAATGGCAGAATGCAGGTCTCCCGGTCACCAAGTGCATGCTCCTCCCACCATGCTCTTCTCCTTCCTACAATGGAAGCTGATTGTGACAAGGTAGAAGCATGGGGTCAGGGGAAAGGGGAAATGGCTCAGCATCCCTGCCACCAGAAACCACCTCTATGGGTGATGAAAGCATTGCTGCTACCAGTGCCCTGAACCAATCTAAGTGGAGGGTAGGCAAACAATTAAGGCCAAATATAGCACTTTCCTGGACCATAGCCATGCTCATTTGTTTATATACTGTTTATGGTGGCTTTTATGCTCCAATGTCAGAGTTGAATAGTTGCAACAGAAATAGTATGGCTCACAAAGCCAAAAACAGTTGTCTTTTACAGAAAGGTGATTGTAGGTGATAGGAAATGATTTATGATGATATGTTGATGATTACAGTGATCTGTTATCATTAAAAGTAGGGAAAAATGGAGGAGTGGAATGGGGGAGGAAGAGGAAAAAGAAGAAGAAGGAGGAGGAAATGAAAGAAAAATATTCATTAAATATTTAGATGAGTATTAAGCCCTGTACTAAGGCTTTATATGTATTATCTCATGGAATTACCATGATTAACCTGTGAGAGGTATTATCATTCTCCCATCTTATAAATTAGGAAGCTAAACACAGAAATTTTAAGTAATTTGTCCAAAGTCACCAAATAGTAAAGGGTAGAACAGAAAAATCAAACCCAGATTCCATTTTCTAAAGCATTACTATATTACAGAGAGATACAAATCTTGGTTTTATATAACCTTCAAGAGCTCACATAGTAGAAGATAGCATAAAATTGTGAAGAGACAAGGCCCTCCACTCTTTAGCAGTGCAATTACCATCTCTGAGCCTTGCTTATAGTATGGGGCCATCAGGGTGGCCACCCCAAGCATGGTTGTAAGACTCTAATGAAACACTATAAGGTATTTTTAAAATTTAAGACACTATGCAAGTAATAAATATGATCTCACTCAAGTTGAAGAAATAACATTAACTTACAACAACTCTGTTTTGGTTCTACTCCTTACTGTTGTGAGACATTGGTAACCTGTGAGCTCATTGTTGTATGTGTGCTTGAGCAGGTGATCTTAGGAATGCCAAGTTAGCAGTGATGAGGGCAGATAGAATAGTCAGAGAATCTCCTGGGAGGAACAAAACATAATTCTTTAACAACATTTGGAAAAGAGAAAGCAATCCAGAAGGGCAAAGCACAGGTGAGGGTGCAGAGACAGACTAGGGATACAGCTATAATGAATCAGTAAGAAGCCTGAGCTGAAATAAAGGCTGATGGCCAGGTAGTTGAAAGCCAGGCCCAGAAGTATAGGCCCAGTGTAGGTAGTGGGGGGACTGATGGGAATTCAGAGCTTTGAATTCCAAGAGGAGCATTAGGGGAGTTAGCCAGAACCTACACACAGAATATCCAGTCCTAAATTGTAAGCAAAAGAGCTTTCCTGGTGACTTGTAACTTCCACTGTCTTATTCCCCAGCCACGACCTCCAATCTTGAGTCTAAGGATCTAGAGAGAGCACAAAGTCCCTAATGTCTCCCCCTACATGCTAGGTGACAGCCACTCATTAATAAACATGGGGTTGACAAATACTTTGATGTTTATTACAAATGTAAAATTACTAACAGTAAGCAAGTCATAGGCTGGCTCAACAATTTCACTTGGTTTTGTGTTTATTTAATGAAGAAGAAATTCCCTAAAGGGAAGGTGAAAGGGGAAAGACACACAGGACAATGTCTTTGGATTTATCCACGATTTTTATCAATGGCTTTGTCTTACTCATAGGCACTTGGAGAAATGAGAGCAAAATTCTGAGTGAAGAAGTCCCACCCCTTTCATGAAGAATATGACTGAGAGACAATGCCTGTCTCACTTATTTCTGGGTCTTATTTCTAGCACAATGATTTTGTTGTTGTTGAATTAAGTTAAAATAAATTGTACCGAATAGACCTTCGGTAATACCTATTGACACAATGCAGAGATGTTTGTTCCAGACTTGGTAGGTCTACATATCCAAGCCAGACGAGCCATGTCTCAGACATAACCATAAGTGACTCAAATTTTCAGGCAGCTATGATAACCAGAATAACTCCTGAAATACATGTTCCTACCCTGGACACACAGGCTGCCCTTTGATTTATTTCCTTTCTTTCTCTGCAAAACAGGTTCTCAGGCCATCACTCCCCAGTGTTTGATGATTAACAGAAGGAATAATTAGACACTTATGCAAGGGAACAGGCAGGTAGCCCTCAGTGTTCTGCTCAGTGTCCCTCTAGCTAACAAATGACTGCCTTGAATAATCAAGTCCCGGGAGCCCAGAAACAGGCCCAAACACCTGAGCCATACACCACAGGTCCCCTGGGCAGAAACCAGCCTTTCTCCCCACAAGGACACATAGCAAGACTACATACATGTCTGACATGTGCTTGAAGATTCTTCACCCCAAAGGACCGAATCACAAACCAGAGTTTGATAGAGCGAAACCGCCGGCTCAGAGGGATCTGCCAGTGCTAGAACAAAGGAACATAGTGCTTATGATTAGCAAGGGCACTGCTCCCTCACACATTCCTTGGCTTTAAAATGCTCTGCCTGCCCTGCCCCCCGGGGATACACGTTGTCATCATGACTCCCAAAGCTGTTGCTAAGGAGAAGCCAAGTCAAGTTACCCAAAGGTTGCCCTGTCACATAACCAAATCATGATGAAGGTGGCCAACAGGTATCCTTGTCCAAGAACAGGACAAGTGAAAACCAAGTCTGTGACCCTGAACCAAGAAGACATGTTGCTTCAAATGCTGCTTTAAGGGACGCCTGGGTGGCTCAGTGGTTGAGCGTCTGCCTTCAGCTCAGGTCATGATCCTGGAGTCCTGGGATCGAGTTCCGCATCAGGCTCCCTACGAGGAGCCTGCTCCTCTCTCTACCTGTGTCTCTGCCTGTGTCTCTGCCTCTCTCTCTTTCTCTCTCTTTCTCTGTCTCTATGAATAAATAAATAAAATCTTTTTTTTTTAAAGTAAATACATACATAAATAAAAGAACCTAAGTCCCTCAAATTGCAGAGAATAAAGTTTTATTTCTATTGCCCCCAAAATGTAAAGTATAGTAGTCAAGATGCTACAGCCCCCCAGACCTGGGTTTCTCCTCCAGCTCAGCCACTTACTGTACAACGCCACCCACTGGCTCTTCATGAGACTGAGAAGGAACAGCACCTCCCAGGGAGGTGGCATGAAGAAAACCAATGCAAAGAGCCTCACAGGAAGTTATCAGCAAGCACTGGCTATTTAGATGATAAAAATGTAAGCTACAAATCACAGCAGTATTTCTGCCTAGAACCAAGACAATCATTATTTAATCTCATTGTCTTGTCCTGACTTCTTCCTGTGACATTCCCATGACATTCTTGTGCCCATAGGAGCCATGACTCCAGCTTTCAGATTTTAAGAACATTCACATCTGGGCCTCTGGTATACAGAAATTGACTGTTCCAGGTGACCAGATCAACGGGGCCTAAAGTTCAAGGTTGTGGGCACCATACATCTAAATATTTTCAAACCAATTTCAAACCAGTTTTGCACATCTGAAAACAGACCAAAAAGTTTGGAACACACTGGCAGTTACCAGTGATGAGCGATGTGGTTTCTAATGACCTCTTGATCCTCCAATGTCAGGAAGCTTTGCCAATTCCTGTTGACTAAAATTAAATATTTATCTCACTGATATTTATCTACTCACCTACAGGATTGCCAAATCCTCACAAATGTGCTTACCTTCACCCTCATTCCCTGACCCAGGCACTCTCCCTTTGGGGACACTCTCCCTTTGGGAATGGACAAAGTTTCTCCTTTGTCAAGAACTAAGCCTTTGTTTTCCAGCTTGGGGACTTACTTTACCAGCAGAGGGCATCAAAACCTGGACACAGGATAAAATCCCTGTGACAGGGAAAGCTGTCAACTCCATCCCTTATTATTACATAGACACTCTGGGAGAATAATGAATGGATAATAGGGGGCCTTCTCTAGAAACACTGCTTCCCAAATGGTTATGGTTAATTGGCTACTTTATCTCACCAGCAAATAAAAATAAGAAGCAGAGATTATTTTTTATTTCTTTACATTCTGTTTGTACCCTCAGTTGTTTCTCTTGTCATCCCAAAACCAATCCATGCTGACCCAGCTAGCCTATATTCTCTGCTTAGAGCAGAAAATTTGGACTTATAAAGGGTGACATGGTCTTCTTTGACTAAAGACATCCCCCAAGTCTCCTCTGTACTTCCACGATTTTGTAGGTCTACCCTGCCAAAAGCAAAACAATACCCCATCCACTAGTAGGAGCCTGATGTCAGGAAATCTAGCCCTGATTTTAGGTCCCGCCCAGGGCTCAGGGGTGAAGTTCCTAAGTCTTCTTTCCCAGGATGCTGCTTATTTCTGGCTCATCTCAAACAAGGCTGGGCTTCTATTTAAAGTTACAGGCACCTGGGTGAAAAGGAGCTTGGGTCAGAGCAGAAGTGAAGACTCTCAGGATCACAACAGAGAGAAGCTTCCATTTTCTAGGAGTTTCTTTGAGACTTGAAAATTGAATCCATAGAATTAGAGGTAGAGGAAGGAAAAGCATAAAGCATCACCTTCTGGATGTGGAAATATAAATAATAAGGTTCCCCTAGATCAGTGCTAAGAAAAAGTGTAATTCAGTATTTTCTGTAAAAAGTTATCTAGAAGAGAGAGAGCACCATAAAAATCTCCAGACTAATGGGAATGAACCACAGGAAGATCTTGAGATACTGGTGTGAACAAACAAACAAAAAGTTAACACGAGATCCAAAATGGGTGAAGGTTAAGATAATGCTCTTAAGTTATGATGATCCAAATGCACTTATAGGAGAATGGGTACCGTTTCCCATTTCACACTCAAACAAGAAACTTTGAATTATCCCTGAAGAGATCTGCCCCTTGGGATGATGCTATGGAAATTTTTTTAATTAAAAAAATTGCTTAAAACCTACCAGACAGGGCAGAGAAGATGAAAGAACCGTTATTCATTCTATTTTTCAACTTCTTGAGGATCTGTGAGCATACTACCTGCAATTCTAATCAAAAACCTCAAAAGTCTAAAGGAAGTGTGAGCCAGTCTGAGGGAGAATAATCACAATACAATCAAGAGATAACAGAGCCGTTATTTTAGGACTAAAAGGCCAAGACGTTTCAATTGCCCAAGGAAACAAGATAGAAGCATCTCTTTACAAACTGAATCTCATAGACATCAAGCATTGCTCTCTCTGCCTCACTGCATTAATTCATTTAATTTCATGGCAAGCCTCAGAAGCCAATATTATTATCATCATCCTCATTTTACAGATGAGGAAACCAAGATACAGAGGTTAAGTCATTTGACCAGGGCCACACAAGTTAATAAACAGAGGAACAAGGATTTAAACATAGGCCATCTGGCTTTAGAACCTCAATGCTTAACCACTTTGCTATAGTGAACCTCCGCAGCTTAAAAGAAGAAATTTTTAGCAATATCCTCCCTACCATTTATTGAGCATTTGCCACATTCCCGATACTGCTTTAAGTGATCTATGCATATGGTCCCATTTCAGCCTCACAATACCCTATGAAATTAGGGCCACTGTGCCCATTTTACAGATGAGGAAGCCATAGCTCAGAGAGGGCCACGAAGTTTCCTAAAGGCCCACTGCTGGGGTAGCATTTCAAACCAAGCTAGGCTACTCTGCTCTGCTGTCTCCCATTGGCCGCAGATATAACTGTTTTACATCTCTGTCTCCCCTACAATTAAAGGAAAAATTCCTCTTCAAACTGAGGGGTGAATCTGTAGAATTTGTTTTCCCAGGAGATTGTACAGGCTGAGAATGTGGGCAGGTTCAAGAGTCTTAGGTGCAATTAGCTGAGAAGGCCAGAACTACCTGGCAGCGTCCAGAAGCTCAGGAAGGGTACCTATGCCCCACCCCCTCCTGTGGAGCCTCCTACCTTGCCTCCATAGTCCTGGAGACAGAAGATGAAAGCCATTCAAGAAAGAAGCCTCTTTCCCTACCCAAGGAAATTCTCCACCCTTCCCTGCTGCTGGCACTAAGCAGAAAAGATGATCCAGGATGGAGACAGAAGGGAATGAATCCCCTCACAGTAGAAAAGGCATCTCTGGGAATTAAGCAATGCTATACCTATTCAGGAAATGAGTATACTGCCTCAGAGGTTGGTCTCATTTTCTAGGCTTTTTTAACAATTTTCTGGATTTCAGTCTATATACTTAGAAACCAAAGGCATAGAGCACCATATTTTGGGATGGGCTCACAGTGTGCCAATTTTGGATGGGAGCCAACATAAAGGAGACCTTCTGGGGTGCAGCAAGTTCCCATCCCAGAAGCCGTTTCTGGCCACTCACCATGAAGTCAGTGGCCACGCCAGAGTTGGCATGCCTGAGGTAGACAGGGTTCACACTGAAGGTCTGCTGCAGCTTGTATTTGTCCTTGACCCTGTGGGTTTCCAAACACACATTAGTGGCTGAGCCCTCTCCAAAGGAAGCAAGGCTTTGCCAGGTGCCGGAAGCTTGGCTGCCACACTCACCAGAACCCAGTACAGTCAAAGTGCACCATCATCCACTTGGAAGGATTAAAGGTGAAGGAATCGGCGTACTCGATGCCCTTCAGAAAGCCCCGGAACTCCGGGCACAAGAAGGCAGTGCCTGCATAGGCAGCATCGATGTGGAGCCATAGCCCCTCACTGGCACCTGAGGAGGCAAATGTCACTTGACTGGGAGGCCGGACAGAGGGGGGATGAGGAGAGGGGGGATTGTCACCAGCTGGCTCAAAGGCATCGCTTGCCTGGTGCAGTGGCTGGTGGGCTTCAAGAGAAGAGAAGAAAGAATGGCCTGCTCTGCCTGGAGGGGTTGGTAAGGCACATGAAGATGGGAGTGGGGGAGGGGCGGCCCATGGATGGGAAGGGGAGCCTCCTGAAGGGAAACTCCACAGTCACAAACGGCCTTTTTCTCTCACTGGCCAGAGGGTCAACACCCTCTGGGCATTAACCCACAGTTTCTGGCACATAAGCAACTGCCCACTAGGCCGGAGAGCAATGTTAATGGCATCCAACACAAATGGTAGACAGGGGATGTCTCTCTTCCCTAGTGGGTTTCTTGCTTGGGGATTTTAAACAATCCCATTTGGGTTTCTTCTCTGCCTATATCTTCTCCCCTGGTTTCCCAGACCCTACTATTTTCCTTTCCTTAGCCTAGAATAGAAAATATTTCATGATGCCTCCTTTATTCTGTGTTTCACATATGGCCCATTTTAAGTAGATTTTGACATACAAGTGAGAAGGCAAGAAAATCTGAGACTCTCCCACTGTTGCCTCCTAGAGAGGATGCAAGATAAGCGTTGGTCCACTACTGGGAAAATCAGTGCCCTGGCTTCCTTGTGACCTTCTGTGGCTCTTCTTAAGCTCCCTGAACTGACCAAGGAGAGGTAAGGGAATGAATGCCAGAGAGCTAGTTTCAGGTTCTCACTCTAGGGAACATTCTAAATTTCATTACTTGTCTTCCCAGCCAGACAGGGTGGACACTTACAGATGGGGCCCAGCTCTGACAGGCAGTCGAATGCACAGACCCCAGTGGTCCCCAGTGTTGCACACACCTGAGGGAAAATAAAGGAAGTTAATAGGGGAAGGTGGGCTCATATGACACAGTCAGCCTAAAAGAAAGATTTGACCACAGGTATTATCTATCTCACCCACCCCACTAGAATAGCATGTATTTCCCATTACACTTTACCATGACCCACAGTAAAAAATACATTTTATATAGCAATCTAGTACATGTGTGCTTTTGAAATAAAAGCTTCACCAAGTGGTACTACTCTGGCTACAGGAATGCACTCTGCTATTTTCCATTCTTGTTTTTTTCTTATGCAGGTTATGACCCACAAAATTTATTTCCTAACATATCAAGCATAATTTATAAAACATTGTATTTGACAACCATTCTTTTTTTTTCTCCCCTGCATGTTACTTGTGTAAATTCTGCCCAAATTCTTTCCTCACTTCCAGGTCCTATCATTCTAAGCTGAGAACACATTCTGACTTACAAAGACAGGCACCAAGCCCTGCTCCTTGTCCTCCTTGATGGCTTTCTGAAGAGCTTCTCCTCGGAGTGAGAAGTTGTCATCCACAGGCAGAAACTTCATCTTAACAAGGGAAATCAAGCCAGCTTTTTCCACTGAGGAGTGAGCCTAGAAGAACAATGGAAACCTGTTAGCAGAGTCCACATGGATGAGCACCTCCCCCAAGAAACTGCAGAAGCTGGCTTTAGTAATCAAAAATAACATTTGATGTGTCTTCCCCCAAGGTTCCTGGAGAGGACCTCTGAGACTTGCGCTTCCCTGAGCTCCAGCATACTCATGTCTAGAAAAAAAATTATTCAAGAACTAAGAATCCAGAAGCCAAGCACTGATGCCAAGGTTTGGCCTGTATCAGGCAACTCACCTGGTCAGAGGCATAGGCAATGAGCCGGGCGTTCAGGGAGGACTCGTCTGCTCCGGGTTCAGATGCTTTCAACTCCAGGATTTTGTCCTTCCTTGCTGCCAGCAAGGCGATCAAGGTGGACTCACTGACTGTGCTCTGTAGTGGAAGAAAGATTACCAGTGGCGGCCTCTCCCTGTGTTCCTGGGGCATGTTACCCTGGCTCCTGCCTAAAGGGTTGTCCTTCCTCTAGACTCACAGACCTATGCCGCATTCTCCATTCACAATATGCATTCCTGGGACACCAGCCTCTCCTCCAGTTGTCCAGGGAAGTAATGAAAGCAAATTTGCACCTAATACCAACATTTTTATTAGAGAGGCCACAGAGACCAGAAAGCGAATGTTCAGCCTCTGCTAGATACAAATTTGCCTATAGATATGTTTGCTCCCCATGTAAAACTTGTTAAAAATAAAGAACTTTTCATTTCTTCACTTTAGGTATGGACATAGAATTTGCTTCTAAAGGAATATTCCCGAGAGTAGGTCCTGGCCTATAGGAGAGACTGGTCACTTTAGCCTTGGTTCTGTTGCCAAGTGCACTCATGACCTTGAGCTAACATTGCCCCTCCAGGAACTCTTCCATTTATAAAATGAAAAGTATCCCCTCAGCTGCCTCCCAGAGTGGGAATATTGATATCCAGATGAAGGCTGGATAGGATTTTGTTCTGGCTATGACTATAGGAATCCTATGGGCCCCTCAGCAACCTCACAGAATTCTTAAAAGTCTTTGGTGTCCTTGCTTTTCAACCCTTGAGGTGACCCACAGCTGATAGCTCCCTGCTACAAAGCCTGGCAGACAGTATAATGGGGAGTGGTATGGATCAGACCCCACTAGATATTCAGCAGCTGGAAATCACTCTGCAACAAGGAAGCCAGCGGAATAGTAATAATAGTGCCACCTTCCATCTACATGGCTCTTTGTGGTTTACAAAACATTCTGTCAACCTCTTGGCTCCTCATAAAACCTCTCTGAGGTACTTGTGATTCCTCCCTACAGTTGAGGATAGCAATGCTCAGAGATGTTACAGGACTGAACCAAGTTTACACGGCCGATGAATTATAGGAGAAAGCACCATTTGGATATAGACAAGCAAGTGTTTGAATCTTCATTCTTCCAGTTACCAGCCGTGCAACTGGGGCAAGTTTTTAACCTCTCTGAGCTCCAGTGCTCTGATCTCAAAAATTGGCAATCGTCCTATTTACGTACAGAGTCCTTGAGATAATTAAATGAAAAGCAAGATCATGTATGACAGACATGTCTCCCAGATATGATATCTGAGGTTGTAACGATCTGCAAACAACCCATAAGGTTCACAGCATGCAGTAATCTGCCTTCCTTCTGTTGATTTTCAGACTGGAGTGGGAGAGGGAGTCACTCAGATAGCAAATGAGCCCAGCAAACTTTCCAGGTCTCATCTCAGGACAGTGTGGCTATTTTTATTTTAAAGAAGGGCCTATTTGAATAAAGGGGAAAGGAGAAAAAATGAGTGGGAAATATCAGAAAGGGAGACAGAACATGAGAGACTCCTAAATCTGGGAAACGAACAAGGGGTGGTAGAAAGGGAGATGGGCAGGGGGTGGGGGTGACTGGGTGACAGGCACTGAGGGGGGCACCTGATGGGATGAGCACTGGGTGTTATTCTATATGTTGGCAAATTGAACACCAATCAAAAATAAATTAATTAATTAATTAACTAAAAAATAAAAGAATGAAGCTAGTTGAAAACAGACTTAAAAAAAAAAAGAAGGGCCCATTTATTGTTCATATCCACTCTTTGAGGAAGACATTGTTGTCATATTGTTAGTTAATATTACCTCTATCTTATAGACCATAAAACCAGGAAAGTTACATATTAGAATAGAATTCAAGAATTAGGGGGGTTCTCAAAGGTCTCAGAACCAAGCCCTCATGAATGTCAAGGGTTTATAGATGTGAAAGTACCTAGCAATGTGCATGGTCTATGGGAGGCACCCAGCAAGCTCCACTGTGCTGACAACTCTTAACAAAAAAAGAAATCTTTTGAGGAACTACTATTTGACAGATATCCAAATGATAGCGCTACAGGATAAGATAAATCAATTTATGTTGCTCATTTTTCTCACTGCCAAGGGTCTTCTGGACCCAGGAGGGAGGGAGAGAAGGCTCCACTTGCCTTCTCTTTTCCTTCTATCATAAGGTGTTAAGTAAGACAAGAAAGGGGAGTGGTTGAGTTATAAACTAAGAAACCTCAATCGAGCAATACTAGAAATGTGATAAAGTGCTGACTTCTTAATCTTTTTCAAAGAAAAAAAAAAAAAAGGAAGAGTGGAGGTGGTAGCAGTGATGGGAGCGGTGGGAGTGGTGGAGGCGGTAGCGCTGACGGCGGAATCAGTGATCATGGTGGCAGTCAGGATGATGACGGTTAATGGCAAAAGGATGATGGCAGTGATAGTGGTGGAGGGGGTGACATAGGGGAACCTCCGTGGAAAACAGGAGAATGGCCTGGGCAAGAGTTCAGCTTATCTTTCACTACTTCACCCCCAAGCTGGAAGGAGCTTTGCCAAGGTAGGCACCTGCAGGACACCTCCTCCCTGGCTGCCAGGGTGGTGATGCAAGAAGTGCTCTGGGAGTCCCAGCATTTTTGCCAGCCAGTCCATGACGTTCATCTCCAGCTCCGTGCATGCAGGACTGGAAGCCTGAAAGAGGGAAAGCAACTTCATCCAGACAGCCCCAGGACACCAAGATGTGCCCCCACACTCGCCAGCCCCCGAAACACATCTGTCTCTGCCCCCAGGCCTCCCCACATCCCTACCCTATCAATGGGAACCTGACCTATCTTCCCCCTGGAGAAGGGGTCTGTGTCAGGCTCTGTGCCCCATTCCCATCCAATCCTCTCCCAGACATAAAGGGAAATGAATGTAGGGCTTTGAATTGATGCCCCACCCTCAGTGAGGTAGAGTCTTTCTTAACTCCAAAATTCTGTGGAGAAACAGCCCTAGGAATTAATGATTGCTTCCATTTGGCTTCGCTAGTCCCTAAAATGCCCAGTTGAGCAGCATTCTGAAGGCCAAAGGCAAGTTTTAGGACTAAGAAAGAAAGCATGCTTTCCTGGAAAAGATAGTAACTCTCTCCCCTTCCCCTTCCCAGCCCTCCCCACCCCACCACCCCCATCCCCAACACAACCTATACCAGTTTGGGCTTAAAATATAAAGCTGTTTTAGGAGGCTTGTGGCACAATTCAAGGTAGGTCGGTTCTTAGGGTGTTATATTAAGTGAAGTCTGAGGATATATCCCTAACCCCTCACAGACAAGAACACAGGGGAAGTTGTACCCATAGGTATGAAAGTGCTTAGTTAGGATCACAAACTGTAGCAATAACCAGATCTCAGTCCAAATGCCATCTGTGTCTCTGTGAGTTGCGTGATCCTAGGGAGACGGATTACCTAAGCCTCAATTTCTTTATCTACTAAATGGGCCAATACTCATGATTCCATAGTGTTAAAGGATAAAATGAGATAATTTCTATAAAGTTCAAGCTCAAAGAATGTAGCCATTGTTAATAGTTAACTTATATCCCATTCAGAGATTAGGACAAAATATGCCTGCCCCAGGATGTCACTTTCTGCTACATCCCCCAGTTGCCACTGGTTACAGTTACAGCCATTGCTACTCACCCAGGTGAATCCCAAGCAGTTGATGGCATCTGCCAGCATGTCTCCCAGCAGTGATGGCCAAGAGGTGAGGGCTGGGTAGTAGGCGTGCATGTGGGGGCTTTGCCAGTGAACCACCTAAAGGCAGAGCATGTCCATGTATGGCACCAGGAAGCATGTCTGGGAGTCTTTCCTCTACCAGAGACTCTTCCTGGCAAGGGGAGGCACCCATTCTAGAGATGGGCTGACGCTTTTAAGAGAGTCAAGTAAATGACACAACTCCATAAAAGTAAAACATATTCATGGCGTTCTTGCCACCTACATTTCTCATATCCTAAGCTGCTTCATCAGTGGAGCATTTCTACATATGCAAAGACCAGAAGGGAATATGCAAAATTAAAATTGGTATAGTAATTAGGGTTGTAAATTCTGGATAGTGTTCACATTAGTCTCCAATGCTCATCCCCTAATTCCACCCCGCCCAGAAATAAAAGGAAGAGGAGCCTATGAGCTCCAGAAGAAGAGGCTGCTTGTCCCATCCAGTTTCTTGCAAAAAGCATCCTTTGTTTTATGGGTTGCTGAGCTCTCTGGGCACACAGCTCCTGCAAAGGGTGAGTGAGAATGGATTCAAAGCTGTCCTTCGTTTCCCAGAGAACATGAAGAAAGGAGAGAAAAGGACAGGAGGAGTGCCAGTCCAAGGGCGGGACCCTTACCTCCAAGTTAACCCCTGAGCCCACACTCAGACTGAAGAACGGGACGTAGGCAGGAGCAAGGGGAATGGACAGGGCCCCACTCTAACAGGCTCATTGGCCTAATTATCTAATCTGGTTTCATTTCTCTGTTGATGAAGATGCCCTGTCCATTTCTGCATTCATGTTTTTGAGCAACGCTGTGTCTCCTGACAGGACCTTCCAAAACCTGCTAATTCCTAGAAAGCTACTAAATACTCATTTCTTCCACAAACATGTTCCCAGCTCCCCAGCCCCCTTTGGTCCTTTCCCTGAATCCAGGGAACACTCTCATTCTAGATGTCCCACCCTACTGAAAACTCATTAGTCAATACCCTAGTGTACCAATATTTAGGGTGCAGAAATTCTTTTATTCCCTCACCGGCAAGAACAGTGTCCTAGACAGTGTATATGATAGAAGGAGCATATAATTCAATTGCAAAGACAGGTTCCAGTCCTACCTCTGTCCCTAACCAGCTGTGTGACTTTGTAGGTTTATTGCGAAGCCACTGAACTTAAACTCCCCATGTTTGGAGGGGTCTTTTTTGAGAACCATACTTAATTTTATTTTCTTACAGGGGATCTCAAAATGTATATATGATTAGGAACCCATGAAAACAGGATACTCCTCTGCACCTTTCTTAACCTCAGTTTCCCAGCATAAAACAAATCCTGTTTCCTAGGGCTGTCACGTGGGTTGGTCTGGGAGGAAATTTGCAAAATGTAAAGCACTAATGTTAATGGTCAATTAATCACATGGTGGTAGATACATCATATATCCCGACTTGACTCTTAGATAATCAGACCTCTTCTTCTGCTTTTCGCCAGGCAAAATGTGTGGAAGGTAACAACAATATCCCCCATGTTCCCGTGCTTCATCTTACTTAATTCTCACAGCACCCCTGTGAGATAGGTTCTCCCATTACCCCTGTTTTACAGACGAGAATCAGGGCTGGCTAGTGTGAAGCAGCAGCCCCAGGATCATACACACCTCACAGGGACAGATGACAGTGCCAAGACAGAAACCCGGGGCTGTCTGACCCCAGGGCCCAAGCTCCTAAGCAGGACGGGTGCCCTGCCTTCTCTCCTGGTGCTGCTCTCACTCCCCCATGAGGAGCAGAGGAGGTTTTTCTAACCAGAGTTGGAATTAAAGCAGCAGGGCAGTTATTCTCTTTGTGTCTAGGAGAAGGCAGGAAGGGAAAAATCAATCCAGTCTTCAATGAGGTGCTGATCAACATGAGAAAGCTAAGGGCCAAGTGCTTTCAAGCTGTCTCTCAGAGGCTGGGACAGCCTCTAAGATGAGTTAGAAGACTGGGTCCTCATTATCGGTTCCCTTAGTAACAGTATTTTGGAAACCCCAAAAAAGGGCTTCCATCTCCTAACCCTATCAAGAGGCAATTATCTGTTCTTGCAAGATAAATTTGATAAGATAAGCCAGAGGAACCCTTATCAAAAACAGACAGACCTCTCGTTCCAGAAATGAGCCTCTCTCACCACACCCCCAGCAACTGCTGGAATTGCAATCCAGCAAATCAGCTCATTTCCGCCTTCTCTGACCGTTGCTCAGTCTCACTACCAAATTACAGTTGGCCCCTCAGCAGATTATATTTTACAGAATGAAATCCATGAGATAATCTTATCAGGGAGCTAGCCTCCCTGGTAAAGTTTACGATATGGAAATTTTCAAAAGATGCTTATGAAATAGGCTGAGTGGTCAGAGAGAGATGAGCAATTGGCTTTGTACAAACTTGCCAACCAATAAGTTTGTGCCAACTTATTCTGAGTTTGGATAATTTGTCATTTTTGCTTCCAGGCATATTTCTGTCCCATCTAAAGCATTTAGGGGATGATAGAAGCAAATCTCAAGTCAGTCTCAGAAAGTTTCTTGACACACGTGGTTTGGGACACCAATGCCCCTAGCAGAGAGAGTGAAGAGGACAGCCCTGTGTGTTGGGGTCCCGCTGAAGGGTGGTGCCTGGGTGCACAGACTCAGGCTGGAGTCTGCAGTGTGGGAATAAGACTGGCCCAGGCTTAAAATCTTGGATCTGCCAGCCACAAATTCTGTAACTTTGAGAAAACAATTAACCTCCCTGAACCTCAGTTTGTAAAACTGGGGATTGTAGGATCACTGTAGGAGAAAACAAGCTAACCTGTAATGTGGCCCAGCTAGTGCCTGGTACATGGCCTGGAGCTTGGCACAAAGTAGCCCTTCTGTGGGAGGAAGACTGCGCACTTTTAGCATGAGCACCCTGGCACAGCTCCTTGCCCCTGGCAGCCAGGGACAGTGTCACAGCCCATGGAGTCGGGCTCCAGCTCAAGCACCAGCCAGCCTCTGTCTGGTTGCCAGCCCTGCCAGTGCAGTCACCAGGCTGTGCTCTCCATCACCGGAAGTACAGATGATTCAGGGAAAGTTCCTTTCTACTCCTGAAAAGCAGCTCAATCATGAGACCTCCGCTGGGTAGCAAAGGACACGATTCCCACCTCATGAAGGGGAAAAGAGGGGTCTGACGGGGCCTCATTCAACATCCCGGGCCTCTCTATAGTGACAGTCAGGGTACCCTCAGGGAGGGGGTGTGTTCTTAGCCACCTTTTTTCCCTTCAGTGAGTCTCAGCATTCTGCAGGAGAGTCCCTGGCTCTGCCTGGCTGGGGCTTCAGGGACTGTCTCCAGCCTCCTCTCTGTCATGCTCTCCACATTGGCCTTTCCCCTCAGACCCAATTTTCATTCTCATCTCATCCCATTAGATTTCCATACATCTGTCAGACTAGGTCCTGGTGCTGGCTCCCTCCACCCTCCCACCTGGCACTACAGGACAGCCCTGGCATCAGAAACCTAATTTCAAAGTCCTGGCCTTCTACGTGCCCACAAGACAGGCTACGTACCCGAGTGGCAGGCTTACCCAAGGCAGGCTTCTCTTCAGGCACTGCCCACCCTCCTATGCTCTGAAATCCAGAATCACCCTTGTGGTGACAAGTATCTCACCCCAGGCATGATGATTCGCTCAATGTCCCCAAAGATGTTGTCCCAGCTGTCGGGTTCCTCAGGAGCACTCTCAGGCAGCTGGGCTCGCAGGTAACCAGGCCGCACATCCGGAGTCACGCGCCGCTCCCGCACGGTGCTCAGGTACTGGCAGATGTAATCCACCATCTCTTTTCCTACAAGGGAGGAGGAGACACCAGCCTCAGGTCCCCCAATTGGGCCAGGCCAATTCGTGCCCAACCCCCTCAGGTGAGGGCCAAGATACTTGGTGAAGGACAGGGATTCATGGGCTAATGGGGAGAAGGTCTGATCCCTAGCATCAGCCTTGTCTTCAGCATTTAAAAATAAGTGAGGGTGAGGGTGCCTGGCTGGCTCAGTCAATAGAGTATGTGACTTTTGATCTCAGGGTCATGAGTTTGAGTCCCACAGTGGGTGTGGAGATTACTTAAAATAAAAAAAGAGGGATCCCTGGGTGGCGCAGCAGTTTGGCGCCTGCCTTTGGCCCAGGGCGCGATCCTGGAGACCCGGGATGGAATCCCACATCGGGCTCCCGGTGCATGGAGCCTGCTTCTCCCTCTGACTGTGTCTCTGCCTCTCTCTCTCTCTCTCTCTCTCTCTGTGACTATCATAAATAAATAAAAATTAAAAAAAAAAAAAGAAGGGAGGGGGTGCCAGTCAGGCCACCAACTCTTGGTTTCAACTCAGGTAGTGATCTCAGGGTCATGGGATCAAGGCCTGAATCAGGCTCCAAACTCAGCACAATCTGCTTGGAACTCTTTCTCCCTCTCTCCATCCCAACTTCCACCCCACCCCACCCCCACCTCCTGGCTCCCTCTCTCTCCCTCAAATGAATAAATAAATATTTTTTAAATGAATGAAAAAATAAGTGAGGGAATGAATGACCACTGGAAGGAGTGTGTGAGTGAACAAATGAACAAGATAGAAACTCATGAAGTATAAAACTCAAGCACCAAAGTGAAATACTAATTGTTCCTCCCCTTTCCCTTACCCATATCAACCTTGATTATCTCTCCTGCCTTTCTTTTCTTCTCAAAAACAGAACATCTAATTAAGTCACTACCTTACAGGTTTACTAGAAACTCTGTGGCACTTTCCAAAAATTGATACACACACACACACACACACACACACACACACACTGTACTGTTTGTTGACACAGATGGCAAGTGCCTGTGCCAGGTTCTGATACCAGTTGAAAAATCTACTTGTTCACTATTCCCACTGGACCAGTAATTTCTCACTTTTGGACCAATGGATTTCTTTAAGAATCTGATGAAAACTATGAATTTGCACACACACACAGAAAAATGGTGTAGGTGGCACCTGGGTGGCTCAGTGGTTGAGCATCTGCCTTTGGCTCAGGTCATGATCCTGGTGTCCTGGAATCAAGTCCCAAGGGGAGCCTGCTTCTCCCTCTGCCTGTGTCTCTGCCTCTCTCTATGTGTCTCTCATGAATAAATAAATAAAATCTTTTAAAAAATGATGTAAAATTTCTGAGGTTCATGTCATCCCTGAAGCACAACCATAGACTTAGACTACAAGCCCTGCACTAGCCGGAAGTTTTAGGAAAATGCAAGACCACGTATTTTTGTTTGTTTGTGTCCCATTTTTATTTAAGTTCTTGTTAGTTCACATATAGTGTAATATTAGTTTCAGGAATATGCAAAATCAGGTCTTAATTATTCAATCTCTCTCCCTGTTTGCACTAACACCTCAATGCTTAGGATATTTCTTAGATGCTCACCAAAAAGAAGAAGAAGAAGAAGAAGAAGAAGAAGAAGAAGAAGAAGAAGAAGAAGAAGAAGAAGAAGAAGAAGAAGAAAAAGAAGGAGAAAGAGAAGGAGAAGGAGAAGGAGAAGGAGGAGGAGGAGGAGGAGGAGGAGGAGGAGGAGGAGGAGGAGAAGGAGAAGGAAGGAGAAGAAGAAAAAGAAAAACCCAAATGAATGACCAAATAAATAAGGAAGAAAAATAGCCGACTCAAATACTCTGAAGCAACTTTAAGTTATTTATTTTTTTCTCCCCTTTCATGTCTCCAGGACAGGGTCTCAGCCCTCAGTGGCTCTGTCTCTTGCTCCCTCTGACTCTCTCTCTTTGCTTCTCTCCCTCTCTGGGTCTGGGTGTTCATTCTCCCTCTCTGTCTCTCTCAATAACTTATAATCCCTCCTTAGTACCCCTTAGGCTCCTTCCCCCTGTAAAAATAAAATAAGATAAAATAAAGAAAAGGAGAAGGAAGGTGATTTCTAGCCTCGGCACCAGCTCATGCAAGATTTTCGTGAGCAGGACCAATCCCAGAAAAAGATTGCAAAAGAGACAAAGAGAGGTTTCCACATCCTTCTCTCTGCTCCAACCCTCCCACAGCTGATGCCTCTCTGGACTGCAGCAGCACCCAGCAGAGCTCGGAGGGCCTGACCCAGCGCCGCACTTGTCCAGGGGCAATACGAAATGTGTTTGTGTTCTACACCCAGGATAAATGTCCACGGGAAGCTGCTCAGGGCTTTTGGGAAGCACTGGGGTTAACCAGTTCACGCTTAGGTGTCAAGGCTGCCAGCTACTTAGTGAGTTATATCCAGGGGGAGGAGAGAGAAAAAGTTGGGTTTAACATGGGA
The DNA here is from genome assembly GCF_053574225.1 of Canis aureus. Classification (NCBI taxonomy): domain Eukaryota; kingdom Metazoa; phylum Chordata; class Mammalia; order Carnivora; family Canidae; genus Canis; species Canis aureus. The sequence goes on from NC_135642.1 coordinate 20,980,780, forward strand.
CAATACCTCACAGCAAAGAAATTTTAGGTAACATACCTTACCAGGGGGGATGGGGATACAAAAAAGTCACAGAGCAAAAAATTAGAAGCAACTACCATCCGCCTCTCTTAAGGAGCCATGCCTGAAAACAGCCTAACCGTTTGGTTTTTCTCATTACACGAGGCTTGAGACATAGCAGCTGCTCACTAAGTATTTGTGAAATGAAGGACTAAGTAAAGGACCAGTGCGGGCAGATTCGCACACGGAGAAGTGAATATGAACGACAGGATTTTTGCGGTGACTGCAGAATACTCAGGGAGATTTTGTTTTCCCTGCCTCAGAATATGAGGCAATATTTTGGCATCGCGTGGACCAGGAATCCAAACCCTCTATTCGTGAGAAAAGGGATGGGAAATGGGTGTCAGGGGAGAGTGGGAGGATGAGAGGAGTGGGAGGGAGAGGAGGAGTGAAGGAGGGCTTGAGAAAGTTTTCCATTCTGGTTTGACATGCCTTTCTCAGGAAAAATTCTGTGGAAACCGACTCTCAGGAGGGCGATCCTAACGTGCCAGCTAAATGACCCCCCGCCCCCGCCGAGGGGCAGCCCCCCAGCTCCAGGCCCTGCAGAGCCACCGGGGCGGGAGCCCACGGCTCACCTCTCTCTCTGTACTCCTCGGGCTCCAGCATCTCCCCGGGCAGCGGCGGCTCCTTCTCACTGACGCTGGGAGGAGGTGGAGGAGGCACTCCTGGGCGGCCAGTGTGGGCCCTTTATTTAAAGGGTTTTCCCTTCTTCCACCTTAGCTCCACCCTTCAAAGGCCCTTCCTCTAGGCTTAATGAACTCCACCCCTTTTCCCCCCAATTCTGGTCCGGAGATCCAGGATAAAAGGCACTTCTAAATTAAACAGTGCACTTAGCAACCCAAACCTGCAGGCAGCCTTTCCGCCCAGGACTCAGACCATAGAGCCCCCTCCTCGGCCGGACCAAGCGCCAGCTCCGTAGCCCAGAACGAAGCCAACAGGGTGCAGAATGAGAGGCACAAATTATCGGTATTATTCCTGCTATTGCTTCTCCATCAGCAGCAGGGAGGGAAGAACAGGCGCGTACAGAGATGCTGCCCTGCTGGCCGCCTGGTGCTCAGGGACACGCAGATATTATCACCTAGCACCGTGGAGTTTTTAAATTACCACATAATAGTTACTGCTGTAGAGAATGAGAAAACACAGATAAGCAAAAAGAATAAAAATGGAAACATCACCCAGACTTCATGGCTTTTAGCACTTGTGTGTGCATGTGTGTGTGAGAGAGAGGGCGCGCAGACACTACCGTGAGGAGGGCAACACGACTCCTGGAGCTTCTTTCTGACGAAAATGTGATCAAATGCACGCTCTGATTTCTCCCCAGCGGCATAAATCTTTCACCTTTCCCTAAAGACTTCTGTGGAGAGGGAATAATTAACAAGTGGTTAAACACAGGGCGCCTGGGTGGTGCAGTCGGTGAAGCGGGGACTTGGTTTGGGCTCAGGTCATGAGCTCAGGGCCTGAGATGGAGCCACACATCAGGCTCTGGGCTTAGCGGGACTCTGCTTGAGATACTGTCTCTCTCTCTCTCTCTCTCCTCTCTCTTTCTGCCCCTCCACCTCCTCTCCAGCCCCCACCCAGCTTTCACACATGCACTCTCTCTCTCAAACAAATATATAAATCTTTTTATAAAAAGTGATCAAATGCTTTCAAATTGCCAAACAGAACAGACTTTTTGTTTGTTTGTTTCTGGGGTTCATCTTTCTTGTCCTCTTGATGGCATTGGACAGTTACTACTTCCTTGTCCTTGAGGCAGACAGTCTCTCTGGGCTTCCAGGAAATGGTCTGTCACACTCTGCCTTCTACCTCTCTGCTATCTGTCCCTCCGATCAGGCTGTAGATATTGGCATGCTTCGGGACATTGCCCTCCCCTCATCTTTCTCCCTAGATGGCCTTATCTATTTTTGCAGCTTAAATGTTCCTTATGCAATATCCACACAGGTATAAAGCCCATGTCAAACGTATACCATGAGGCCCTCTCAGTTTCTGAGCTTCAAAATCTTTTATCCAACTGCCTACCTGTCAAATCCCTTTGCATGGTATCAACAGATTCCGTGTCTGAGGAGAAACCTCTCCTGGTTTGCAGATGGCTGCCTTCTTACTGTATCTTCTCATGAGGAGGAAAGAGAGCTCTAGGACCTTCCTCTTCTTATAAGACACTACTCCCTTTATGAAGGTTCCACCCTTCAGAACTTACCTAAACCTAATTCTCTCCTAATACTATCACTTTGGGTGTTGGTAGAAGCTGGTGACAGAATCATTCATGGGCTCTGCATTATTTGTACAACTTCTTCTGGATTTATAATTATTTGGAAATAAAAGGGTTTTTTAAATTGTTACTGAAAATGTACAGTGAGATACCACTTCACACCCACCAGGATGATCTCGGGGTGGTGAGTTCAAGCACCATGCTGGGTGTAAGGGGTTACTTTAAAAAGGACAAACAAAGACAGATAATAATAGATGTTGGTGAGGATGCGGAGAAACTGGAACCCTCATATATTGCTGGTGGGAATCTAAAAATGACGTAGCCATTTTGGAAAACAAACCCTTCTTCAAAAAGCTAAATATAAAGTTCCTTTATAAATTAGTAATTCCCCTACTAGGTATACACTTAAGAAAAAAAGAACATTTTTGCACACACAAAATTCATACATGAACGTTCAGAGTGGCATTATTCATAATAGCCAAAAAATGGAAACAACCCAAATGTCCATCCACAGATGAATGGGTAAATAAAATGTGGTGTATCCATACCACAGAATATTATTCCACAATAAAAAAGAACGAAGCATTGATCCATGCTACCACATGGATGAACCTTGAAAACATACTAAGGGAAAGAAGCCAGACACAAAGGACCATATATTGTATGATTCTATTTTTATGAAATGTACAGAATAGTCAGAAAGATATTAGACAACAGAAAGCAGGTTAACTGGTTACCAGGGCCTGGGGCAGAGGGGAAGGAGTCAGAGGTTGACAGCAAAGGGAAACAGAGTTTTGGGGGGGAAAGGGTGATGAACAAATTTTCAAATTGATCCTTGTGATGGTTGCACAACTCTGTGAATATACTAAAAGCACTGAATTATTCATTTTAAATGTGGGATTTTACAGTATGGGAATTATATCTGAGAAAAGCTGTTGATTAAAAACAAACACACACACACACACACACAAAACAGATGGTGAAGAACAGTATGCCTGAAGAACATAGGTCTTTGGGGAAAAAATGGCCTAGTGGATTTGGATTCCAGCAATATTGCCAATAGTATAATCTTTCATGGGATCAGGGGTGGAGAAGTAATATTTTGACAGTGATAATAGCTAACATTTATCTAGCACCTAAAAAGTACTAAGCACCAAGTCAGACATTTTAAATAGAAAAGCTTACTTTCTCCTCAAGCATTGCATCTATTATCTCTCCTCTATCCTTCTGCAACTCCAGTTACACTATGTTAAACTTTGTTACCTTATCTCATGTATATAATAAACATAGCATTTATGTGTGTATTATATATGTTATATAAGCTATATAAATTACATAGATATATATATATATAAATATATATACCATTCTTTTCTTTATTTTCCATCTCCTTATCTCTCTGAGTTTCAGTTGGAAATTTTTTCTGCCCTATCTTTGAGTTCACTTTTCAGATGTATCTAATATGATAATAAAAACTAGTTATTGATTTCTTAATATGCTATTGTATTCTTTCAGTTGAAAATTTTTCATTTGGTTCTTTTTTTTACAGCCTTTAATTTCTCACTAAATCTTTTAATCTTGACTACTATTTCCTTGAACACAACAAACTTTTTTAAAGTGCCACTAAACGATATAAAAGATCCATATAGGGCAACCCTGGTGGCCCAGCGGTTAAGCACTGCCTTCGGCACAGGTTGTGATCCTGGAGACCTGGGATCGAGTTCCACATAGGGCTCCCTGCATGGAGCCTTCTTCTCCCTCTGCCTCTGTCTCTGCCTCTCTCTCTCTCTCTCTCTCTGTCTGTAATAAATAAATAAAATCTTAAAAAAAAAAAAGTCCATATAAGTGGAGAGACATACCAGAATCTCAGACAGAAGACTCACCATCACAAAGACACCATTTTTCCTAAGTGAATTTATAAATTTAACACTATCCCAGTGAAAACCCCAGCAAGCCTTTTGGTGTTCTGTTTTGGATTTCATTAGCTATTTTATAGTTCATAAGGAAAAATACATAAACTGGAATAGTAAGGAAAACTCTGTAAAAGAAAAGTAACTAGAAGGTTCTGTTTTTACCAAGAAGGTATTAAAATATATTATGAATCCTCAATAATTAAAAGAATGAAAAACTGACGTATGAACAGACAAATGGAAAAATAAAGTCAAATACATATAGGAGTTTAGTGTATAATAAAAATGGTATCTCAGATTGGAGGGGAAAAGATGAACTATTTAGTAAATAGTGCTGGAATAAGGAGAGCCATCTGGAAAGAAGTAAGTTGGATTCCTCACACCAAGAACTTATTTTTTGGGAAGCCTCAGTGGCTCAGTGGTTGAGTATCTGCCTTTGGCTTAGGGTATGATCCTGGAGTCCAGGCTCCCTTGCGGTATGTTCAGTAAACTTCCATCCCCTTTGCTCTGCCAGCAGTGACTCCAACCACCCGCACCCCCAGCTTCCAGCAGGTCGTCACCTCACATTTGAGGGCCCTCATCTGATCACTTAGGTGTCACAAATCATACCTAAGTAAAGCTGTTTAAAAAAATTAAGATGAAAATTCCATGGAGAAAATTTAGGAGCTCTGCTCCTTTGAAGATGGAGAAAACCTATCTGAAGAAAGGGATCCTTTTCCTAACTGACAGCAAGGCTCCATGTGGACTGGCTGTGCCATGACCTAGCCAGTGGCTTGGAGTGGTTGGAAGGGAGTGAGCCCATGTTGGGTGGGGAGGCAACACTGTTGTCCATCTGGCCTCCATGTTCCTGGGTCCCCAGCTCAAGCAGTTCCCCCTTCCAAGCAGGTGTGAAAAACACAGGAGAAAGTCTCCAAGGGAGGGGTAGCTCCTGCTTTCCCCTGCACACTCCCCCCCATATTAGATTCTTTTGAGTTCCACTTCTGGTGGCTTCTTCCAGGAAACCAGTTCATGGTCTGGGAGTGGGGGAGAAAAGGGAAATGATCCCCAGGGCTGCCTGGGGTGGGGTCTGAGCTCCCACCTTCCCCTGCCCCCACCTTCTACTGCACTTTCCTCCCTACCCCACATCCAAAATCTGCTTCCTTCAGTTTGTAAAGCCTTTCTTCTACCTGGCTCAAAATCCAAAAATCATTAATTTAACCATATTAAAACACACACACACACAAGTAAAGTCAAAAGATACTGACAAACTGAAAAAAATATAACTCACAGTAAAAGAGCACACACAAAAAAAGACTAGCACACTAATAAAAAAATTGGGCAAAGAATAGTAAGAGAGATGAGCAAAAAGGGGAAATACAGAACCCATAATCGAGAAAATCAACTTAAATCTACAATTAGGGGTGTCTGCGTGGCTCAGTGGTTGAGTCTGCCTTTGGCTCAGGTCGTGATCCCAGGGTTCTGGGATCAAGTCCCACCTCAGGCTTTAAAAAATATAAATAAATAAAGATTTTTTTAATGGCTATGTCCACATCTTCCAGGCTGTAAATTCCATAAGAGTGAGGCCCCATATGGGTTTTGTTTACCACTTTAGCACCTGTCATCTTGCACAAAGTAGGTTAATAAATACCAGTTGAATGGAAATCTTCAAAATCCTGGTTGGAGTGGAGGGTAAAGAATGGGAAGGAGGGCAAGGGCATGGTCAAGACCTGTGATTTCTAGAAAATGGAGGTCAAGTTGGCTTCTTGTAGCTCAATCCTTTGTTACACGATTACTCAAATGTGCCATTTGGTTTCACAAAGAAACAATAAAGACCATCAGAAATGGATTTAAGCATTTTCTGAGTGAAAGTGGAAGAGGTTGCAAAAGTCAACCTCCCACAATGGAAAAAGTCTGCCGATTGTCTGAGAGAAATAAATCCTCCTTGTGGCTAGATTCAGACCTCCAGAAGCCTAGGCATAGCCGATTCGCTCCTAAATGTGTTAACCTTCAAAGAGTCACATGAGGCCCACAGGGAAAGTTTGAGTGGAGGCCTCCAGGGATTGCAGGAAAGAGAGGACCTGAGCAGGCCCCATTCCACCTCACACTAGAGGGAAAGATGTAGGAGAAGCCAGCCTGGCCAGGGGCCAGCTTGCTCCCGTTTGATCCTGAGGTTATGCCACTCTCAGAGTTTTTGGAGACTGAGCAACCAGACTTGGGGAAATCTGAAGATATTGAACTATAGGATGAAACTGCCCTGAAGGAAGCAAACCCAGCCCTGGGGGTAGAGGATGAGGTTATCCCTGGTCGCAAGTGGAAATGTCCCAAAAAAATGAGGGTTTAGGGAGATAAGTTTTAGAATAGAGGGCGTTGAGTATGGATCTGCAGAGGTTGCTGGCTTGCTCAAGGGACATGGTCTCAAAGTGGAGAGGTGGATTGGCCTCTGGCACAGGACAGCAGATCAAGAGCTCTAGGGGGTGGAGCGGGGCATAGCCATGGGAGTCCCTGGTAAGTTTAGGACCACATCTGGTAGCAGTGAGAAGTTTTCTCTCTGTGTGTGTCTCCTTCTGTCTCTCTGTCTCTATCTCTGTCTCACTTTCTCTGTCTCCCTCCCCCCAGCCCCCCACCTCCACTGTCTCCCCCTTACATTGTGCTTTTCTTCTGAACCACCTAGCCTCCAGAAAAATCTTATTATACAAGTTACAGCTTGGTTTCAGCTATGTGGTGGGAAACAGAGAAGGGCTTACCAAGAGCAAGAGAGAACAGCCTACAAGAAGAACCTGGCCACAGGATGTCATCGAAAGCAGAAGACCCCAGGTGAGCTGAGGCCAGCGCTTTGGAGCCAGCAGGAGGTAAGTAATAACCAGCACAGATGTGTTGTCTATGAAACTAGAGCTTCCAGGAACACTTACACACTTGCAAGGGTTGAGGGAAGGAGAGTCAGGTAAAAGACTGGATTTGGCAGGGATGGAGGTTGGGGTGTGTGATCAACGATGGGAATGCAACCATTTTAACGTGGGTGTTAAAATTTATATGTTCAGTAATAGGCACAAGAGTATTTATAATAGCATTGTTTATAATATCCAAAAGCTGGAAATAACTTAAAATCTTAAGATGGGCATATTGTTGATATCACACAGAGCAATACCACACAGTAATGAAATTGAGCCAGAGCTGGGCACCTGGGTGGCTCAGTGGTTGAGGGTCTGCCTTCAGCTAAGGGAGTGATCCTGGAGTCCCCGGATCAAGTCCTGCCTCGGGCTCCCTACAGGGAACCTGCTTCTCCCTCTACCTGTGTCTCTGCCTCTCTCTCTTGAATAAATAAATATTTTTTAAAAAATAAAAGAAAGAAATTCAGCCAGAGGCATAAACAACAACACGGATAAATCTAGAACATGATGCTGAGTCAAATAAGCAAATTACCAAAGAATGGTTCCATTTAAATAAGGTTTAGAAAGCTATAAAACAATTGCTTAGAGGTGACACATGTGCTAAAAATACACAGAAAAAGGAAGGAAATTATTAACACAAAATCAAAAAAGTCAGAAGCCTATTGTTGGGGTGGGCAGACATTGCTTCCAGAAGTTTGGGAATCTCTTATTTAACCTGGGTGTTAAACTATACATGTATGTACACGATTTTGAAAAAGAAAAAAAAGAGATTACTGTTTCATACCCATAAGCTAGAATACCAGCCTGGATATACCAAATGTATCATGTTTTGTAAACCTGAAGTGTTTACTTAACTATACATATTGAATATCTTTTGCTATCAATGACATTCTTCTAAGTCATCTTTTTTTTTTCTTCCAAGGTTTTATTTACTTATTTACCTTAAAGATTTTATTTACTTACCTGAGAGAGAGAGAGCAGGGACCCCATGCAGGGCTTGATCCCAGGACCCTGGGATCATGACCTGAACTGAAGGCAGACACTTAACTGACTGAGCCGCCCAGGTGCCCCAAGATTTTATTTAAATTTAAGTCAGTTAACATGGTGTAGTATTAGTTTCAGGAGTAGAATTTAGTGATTAATCCCTTACATGTAGCACCCAGTGCTCATCTCAACAAGTACCCTCTCTTAATGCCTATCACCCATTTAGCCCCTCCACCCCACTCCCTTTCAGCAACCCTCAGTTTGTTCTCTATATTTAAGAGTCTCTTATGGTTTGCCTCCCTCTCTGTTTTTATCTTATTTTATTTTTCCTTCCCTTCCCCTAACGTTCATCTGTTTTGTTTCTTAAATTCCACCTACAAGTGAAATCATATGGTATTTGACTTCCTCTGATTTATTTCGCTTAGTATAATATATTCAAGCTCCAACCACATCATGGTAAATGGCATGATTTCATTTTTTTGGGGGGGGGGATCCTCCATACTGTTTTCCAGAGTGGCTGCACCAATTAGCATTCCCACCAACAGCGTAAGAGGGTTCCCCTTTCTCCTCATCCTCGCCAACATCTGTTGTTTTCTGAGTTGTTCATTTTAGCCATTCTGACTGGTATGAGGTGGTATCTCATTGTAGCTTTGATTTGTATTTCCCTGATGATTGATTAGTGATGTTGAGTATTTTTTTCATGTGTCTCTTAGCCATTTGGATGTCTTCTTTGGAGAAATATTACAGCATCTTGTTAACAGCCATAATTTATATAACCGATCCCTATTTTGAACACTTAGATTGTTCCTAGTATTTTACTGCTGTAAGTTATGCAGTAATGAATATCCTTGTAGTTTGATTTTTGCACATATATTTTAAAATGATGATGAAGAAAAAGCAAAGATTTAGTTTGAGTGTGATGTTGTGGGAAAAAAAAATAGAGCAATTACAAGAGACTTCTTGGGCTGTATGTTCGGAGACCCGAGTAAGGAGAAGTCATGTTAGACATATATTAGCTGATATCTGTAAAGGGTCAGAACAGGCAAGTGCTTTGTAATTGTTAGCTATTGTTACCGGTTTTGGTAAGAAACAGAGGCAGCTATCTCATGTTTATTATTGTTTCAGTTCCTATCATCTCTTTTATCCTCCCAGCTTTATAGATATAATTGACATTTAACGTTGTGTAAGTTAAAGGTATATAATGTGATAATTTGATACATGGATATATTGCAAAATGATTACCACAGTAGGGTTAGTGAATCCATCTGTTACCTCAGGCAGTTACGGTTTTGTTGTTATGTAAGACCATTAAGGCTCTCCTCTCATAGCAACTTCCAAGTATACAATCCAGTATGTTAGCTGCGGTCACCATGCCCTACACTGAATCCTGAGAACTTATCCACCTTATACAGTTGTTTCTTGAACAACATGGATTTGAACTACGTGGGTCCACTTTACGTGGATTTTTTTTTTCAATAAATATGGAGTAGGGCCATAAATCTATTTTCTCTTCCTTATGATTTTCTTAATGTCACATAGCCTTCCAAATACTTTTCTGTGTGGAGTTCCCACACTTCATTCCCCATGCATTCTACTCATATGCCTACTTTGCCTCCCCACCTTACCTCACCTACCACACACACATAGTAATCCCCCCAACTTCCTCTCTATAGACACATCACACATACCTCACATGTATATACACATGTGAATAAACTTTTTAAAAACTTAATTATGCTATACTCCAGAAAAAGAATCTGTTTAGCATTTTAATAGTTGCAGAGTATTCTATGACATACATATAATACAATCTTCAAACAATCTTGCATTTGGACAAAGACTTTTTTGTTGGGTTTTGTTTTGTTTTGTTTTGCTATTAGTAATAATGAGATAGACCAATTTTGCAACCTTAGATACTTCCCTAAAATAAATTCCTAAAAGAAAATTTCTGGATCAAAGAATTTTGATCCATTTTACAAAATGCCCTCCAGAAAGTTTGTATCAGTTTCCCCATCTCTCCAAATATGGGGACAATGAGCTCTGTTTGCTCCTTCTTTCAGGAGATGTGAACAGATTTAAAAAGAACAAACTGGAAGTTCTAGTAACAATTCTTTATTTTTATAAAATTAGCTGTTCAGAATGCTTAGAAAAATCAAGACGTCAAGTCTTCCCCCTATGGCCCATAGTTCCTGATTATACCTGAATTTAGAAAGAAAAAAAGAAATTAGTGTGTGCACCTCAAAGCCAGGCAGTAATATATGAAAGCCTAGGACTCCAACTTCACCGAGAAACGTCCAAAGATAGGTCATGCTTGCCTGATTAATGGGGGAAACATGAACTGGAAATGAAGTGAGGCAATTGTCCCCAAGGACTTGAGACAGGGAAATTATGCCATTCAAGAGTTGCTTAGAACTGAGGGATTTGTTTCATTTCCACCAGGATTTTTGTGCCCGCAGCAATGGTATCTTACCTGCTAGGTAAACACTGGGTGCAGATGTGACACAGACATAAGCTGGGATCAGTCTGCAAGGGGCTGCATGGTGGGGAGGAAAAGGAAGTCCGTCTTCCTTCAGAGAGGAGCCAGCCACCCCAAGGGTAATCAGGCTTAGGAGTCCACTCGGGAAAGTAGCATATAGATAGAGTTGGGAGGCAGATACTGTCTTAGGACAACAGAGAATCACACTTTTTTTTGTCCAGAGAGAGAGAGGGTAGAGCTAGAATAAGTGCCCTTTACATACTCTCAGAAGAACTCTACCTCTTCTATGTATTTCCTGGAAGGAGAGATAATGAATGCTTACCAAGTACTGACCACTGTGCCTTGTAGTTTCTTAAAAAAAAAAAAAAAAAAAAAAATTAAATATTTTATTTATTCATGAGAGACACACAGAGAGAGAGGCAGAGACACAAGCAGAGGGAGAAGCAGGCTCCTTGCAGGGAGCCCAATGCGGGACTCGATCCCAGGTCTCCAGGATCAGGCCCTGGGTCAAAGGCAGACGCTAAACCACTGAGCCACCCAGAGATCCCGTCTTGTAGTTTTTACACACACTACTTGATTCAGTCCTTAAAACCATGTGTGAAAGTCATCTTCTAGTTCATCCTAGAGAAACTGAGTCTCCAGGCAATTAAAACGTGTTGCTAAAATTATACGCAATAACATTTTGAATGTTATTTTGAAGGGTCAAAATTCGAACCCAGCACTTTCTGATGCAATGCTCAATATTCTTTCCATCACACCAAGATCTCACTCAATTTTGTTATCTGTGACTCTTAAGATACCAGACCTCTGGGAGTAGGAAGCTAGTGAAATTCTAATTTTTGGAGGCTCCATTAAATGCTCTCCAAAACTTTAAGCATCATGTGCAATAATCCACTCATTGTCCTTTCAAGTATAATTTGAGATAGACACCTATAAAATACCCAAATATCAATCTATAAAATATAAATGATATGAAATATTAAAAGAGCAAAATCTGGAAAAAATCATCTTAGGTAACATGCTACATCTCTTAAAAATAGTATGAGTAAAAATTATCTTTCCCTTCCTGCATACATTATAAAAAGGAAATCCTATTGAACTAAAAAGAGAAGGGATCAAATTATAAATTAAAAATTTCATCCCACCTTTAGTTATAGACACTTGAGTGTTAGATTTGAATCAAACTTGAGATTCTCTCTCAGCTTGGCATTGAGAATCACACATCCAGTAAATATGTACTAATCAAGACTATATATACAAATTAAAAAAAAAAAAAGATACTGGTGGAAGATATTCACAACTCATACAGCCAACAAAAGATCAGTTTCCCAGGGTGCCTGGGTGGCTTAGTCAGTTAAGCATCAGATGCTTGATTTGTTGGCTCAGGTCATGATCCCAGAGTCATGAGATCAAGCCTTGTATGGGGCTCCCCACTGAGCAAGGAGTCTGCTTAAGATTCTCTCTCTCCTTCTCCCTCACTCCTCCTTGCCTCAAATACATAAATAAAATCTTTAAAAAAACCAGTTTCCAGAAAAATATTAAACTTCAACAAAGCAATAAGAAAAACTATCCAATTACAAAATCAGCCACGGGGGGCACCAGTGTGGCACAGCTGGGCAAGTGCCCAACTCTTCATCTCTGCTCAAGTCTTAATCTCAAGGTCATGAGTTCAAGCACCTCACTGGGCTCCATGCTGCATGTGGAGCCTACTTTAAAAAAAGAAATCAGCCATGAACTGGCAATTCACAGAAGAATAAACATTCATGGACAAGAAACACCAGGTTTAAAAATGTTCAGCCTTACTGGTAATAGGAGATTGCATATAATGAAAACAATTTCATACCAAGGAGGTTTGCCAAAAATATTAAAGTGTGACGGTATCAGGTGTGGGTGAGATACAGGAAAATGAGAATTCTCATCACTCTTCACTATTCACAGCCACTTTTCTTTTCTTTCTTTTTTTTTTTTTTTTTTAGATTTTATTTATTTATTTGAGAGAGAGAAAGATAGCAAGAGAGGGCAAGAGCAGGGAGAGGGAGAAGCAAGCTCCCCTCAATTAAAGAGCCCGGTGTGAGGCCCCATCCCAGGACCCTGGGATCATGACCTGAGCCAAAGGCAGATGCTCAACTGACTGAGGCACCCAGGCACCCCATCACAGCTACTTTAGAAAGGAATTTTACAGTATTTGGTAAAACTGACTGCCCTAGACCTAAAAATTCCATTTTCTGGGGAAACTTAGCACATGTATGCATATAGTACAGAGAGTACTATTTGTAATAGCAAAAAATTAGAAGTGACATATCTATACATAGAAGAAAGAATAAATCAATTATGGTATGTTCTTATTTAACTTTATATAATAGTCAAAATGAGTATTTAAGTATCAATATGAATAAATGTCTAAAATTCTGATGAATTGAAAAAATAAAAATGCAGAATGACATATGTATAGAATGAGAGCTTTACTAAAGTTTAAAAAACACACAAAACTCTACTATATGCTTTAAAAATTAGGTGTGTAGTAAAAGCATGAAAATGTGGATAGACTGAGACATCTTGACCTCAGGATAGTGGCTGTCTTTTGGTGGGAGGGAGGAGAATGGGATGAGGAAGGGGAACAAAGGGACTTCAACTACATCTAGAACATCCTGTATCTGAAGACGTGAAGCAAACAAGATAAAACTTAAGATCTATTAAACCTGGGTAGCAGACACCTGAAGTTTGCTATATTGTTCTGTGCCCTTCTACATGTTTTAGAGTTTTCGTTAAGCCAACAAACAACAAAATTAACGAATACTGAACTGTACCTAACAAAGGTGGTAAGCACACCTAATAATAATACACTTCAGTGTTTGATGCCAAAAATTCTCTATGATACTGGGAAGAAATATTTGGAAGTAGAGTCAGTTCTCTGGCAGACCAACAATTTTATTTTTTTAAAAAAGAGACTAGGCTCACTTAAATATAACCTTTCTTAATATATACTGTTTTTCAATAGCAAAATAAGTGAATGTAATTTAAACTTGAGTAAGTCCTGAATTATGATAATAGCAAATCTAGAGTAATTATGAAAAATGGTAATACAAAAATGCTTTACTTATTTATCTGACACACAAAATATATATAAAAAATTATTTTCTTTAAGAAAAGTCAGACATTTGGGGATCCCTGGGTGGCTCAGCGGTTTAGCGCCTGCCTTTGGCCCAGGGCGCGATCCTGGAGTCCCGGGATGGAGTCCCGCGTCGGCCTCCCGGCGTGGAGCCTGCTTCTCCCTCCTCCTGTGTCTCTGCCTCTCTCTGTGTATCTATCATGAATAAATAAATATTTTAAAAAGTCAGACGTTTAATCTAGAAAACATATTACTTATCAACTGCACACATGAGATCTAAGCTATTTAAATGTAAAACTAAGTAGGCAACTAATAAACACAGTGATAAACACAGTGCACAGAATTGCAGAGACCACACCAAAATTTTTTCAGGAAGAAAAATCATAGCTTTTTGGAAGTTACAATATTTATCTAAAAATGAAGGGGCGCCTGAGTGTTTCAGTTAATTAAGCAACTCTCAGTTTCAGCTCAGGTCAGGATCTCAGCATCCAGGAATCTAGCCCTATGTGGGGCTCTGCACTCAACAGTCTGCTTGAGATTCTCCCCCTCTCTCTTCCTTCATCCCCTCCCCCTGCTCACGTGCTCTCTAATAAATAAATCTTTTAAAAATAATAAAAACGAAGACCCCTCAGGAAATATATCCAAACTATATTCAATATTTGATTATCATTAAGTTGAAATACTTTTAAAGGTACTCAGGGTATCAAAATGATCAAAAACTATTAAGACCCTCTCTCTGTATATCTCTATATTTGGAAAATTGTTTTAACAAGTCACAAAAATATTGATATAAAAATTTTTATTTGGAACCAGAAGCATATTTCCAGTGGTAATACTATGTTTTCCATCATAGGTTCCACAGAGTAATCTGAGAATGATTTCAGGAAACTTACTTACGTCAAACTGAATCCATGTGCATTGAGATGTTCTCATTTAACACAGAGAAAGCAAATAGCAAACATCATTCAAAACTACAACTGACTAGCTATCTATAATGAAATCCAAGTACAGTAAATATTACTTAATAAAATAACAAATTTATTAGTTAGTTCATTCCTAAGTTGATCTGACATGCTGGAGGAGTTATTTATTCAATAGAAGCTAGGTGAATAGAAAAGATTTTTTTTTCTATTTGCTATATAAGCCCGAGCGCTAATGCCTTGGGAACCCATCCATATGGGTTCCATATGGAACTCATCTACAAAGGTTCCTTCAATTGTTTTGTAATATTATCTGAAAAGGTTTTTCTTCTTGATATATTTTGAGTCAGTTCTCAAGGTCTTCCAGGTATTAAAGCACAAAGGCAACTTTATAGATTTTATCAGGAAGAAGTTACATATAGGGTAAAACAGAAAAAGTCATATCAGCACAAAGCGCCCACCTATCAACTCATCAATTTTTGTTATAGGCAAGGGTTTCTTCTAATTTTCAATAAATAACATCATAAATAATCATGTTGAAAAATATACTGCATAGATCTTCATTAGCAATGTTTTGGATAAAAATATTTATATACAAATCTTTTTGTCTTTATGCAAAAATAGCATGGGATTTCACACTTATTCCCTCCTTCATTGAACTTTGTTCTCTTAAATGTCACAGAGGAAAGCTCCCAACTCTCAGCCCTCCATCACCATAAAGAAATATAGCAATAGTGTCAGAGTGAAATATAGCAATAGTGTCAGAGTACTAGTCTGCCATTCATATCATGAAAGATTGATGTAAGAAAATTATTCCTAAAAGCCAATGAAGACAAATGACATCACAAGCCCTTGGGGAAGTAATCAGGATATAAATAAAAAAATAAATAACAATAAATGAAAATTAGTTGAGAAGCACAGTCCCAGCTAAAGCATTCTGAAAGCATCACAGATCCAGCTCCGAATTTGTAATCCTAGAGTTCTAGTGACTGTACACAGGGAAGTGTTAAATCTGAACCAAGTAATTAGGCAATCAAGACATCTAACGAGTTCAGTGTCTAGAAAGTATATGTCTATTCTAGATGCACAGAAAAAAATGTGAATTCATTACAAGATATTTTTTAGGCCTTAAATTTAGGGGATTAGGGCTTGATTCCCTCCCAGAACCCTAGTTGAGTAAGGCTACTCTAAAAGGTGTTTGTTCACACAACAGTAGAAAGAATGAACCATCAATGTAATAACCAAATGATATTTAACTATAAAACCATCATCAGGTAGGGGAAACACATTAAGTACGGACTTCTGAAAACTTTTATTTTATTTTGTCAGTTCCTTTAATCTTCTGCTCAAAACACCATTGAGAATAAGAATGCAAAGCTTTTCCAGCCCACCTAAAAATAGAAGCTAAAAAGAAAAAAAAAAACATTTTAAATTTGTTATAGATTCTTGTCTATTGATTTTGCGGCACACTGAATCAGGTATAGATGACTGAGAATATCCAAGTCCAACAATAACACTCTGGAAAAAAGTGAACTCCCAAAGACATCTGAGTATTTACCTGATGCGATCATAGACTTACACATTTTAAGTACCAATTATTTGTTCCCATCTATGTCAAATGTTACTATAAATCAAAATTCCTTCTTGTAACCAGGTAAAGTCTCTAGCACAACAGGATACTAGGAGTCAAAGAATGAATTAATTTAGCTTTCAGGGGTTCATTTCCAACACTGTCTCAGGGCTCTTTGGGGCTAATCTGGCCAGGAAGCAAAGTCTAAAGTGGCTTGCACTCTGGGGTAAGCATATTGGTCCTTCACTCCAAAACTGCATATGTCAAAGGCACTCTGCCTAAAAAACTCATAAATGCACTAAAGCAATAAAAAACATAGAAAAAGTAGCTCCATGTTACTGAAAATATGGCCTAGCTTTAGATCATTTAAAATATATGTCAAATTTAGTGAAAAACTGAAAAGGTCTTTTTCTCTCCTTTTTAGAATTCTAGTATTTGTTCTCAAACCTTCCTAAATTCACAGATCCTTTTATCACCTTAACAACTATAATAATGCCAGTGAAAGAGCTAGCAGATTCCCAAGAAATTACCTCAAGGATTTTTAAGACACAGTGTGAGGAACATATATTTTCATTCTGGTGGGAAATGGCTGTATATACAGAACAACATTTTTAATGTGTGGTCAAAATATAAGTCTACACTGAACATATGTGGAAAAGATATTTAATTGTAAAATAGAAAAGTAGGCCAGAGTACAGTTTTAAGGGTAATTGCTTCTTTATACAGATGGTAATCTAGAAGGGTCTTAGGGTTAAACATTTTCATAAAGCAAAAAGACATTAAAAAACAAAGCAAGAAAAAAAGAGTTTGAAGTTCTGTTTTACAAAAAAAGAATGAACAGTATGTCAGAGTTTAATGTCCATACATTAATGTGGAATTCAACAATATTGTGATGAGAGCAAGTCACAGCACAGACATACAGCTTTCACAGGGAAAAGTAAAAGTTATGTTAGACATATCTATAGCATCACCGTAGTACAAAATTTCTTGTTCTACATACAAAAGCATTTTTTTCCATAAGAATAATTTCTTGGGGGAAATGAGTCCATGAAATATTTCAGAAACCCATATACTCTGAGTATTCCAAAACATTATCTTAAAATTCAGTGCCTTAAAGTGCTTTCATGTGGAAATCATGATGGAAGGCACAGAATACAGTTTCACATCCCCACTATGAAATTTTCAAAAAAGAATAGATTTTGCAGTTTGCAAATTCAAGTTATCTTGTAAGCTGCTCCTTCTAAGAACATTGTCATTCCAATAAAACCAGCTGCTAGCTTACTTAACTTTCAATGACCTACCGAATAAAAGGATTTTTTTCCCCTAGTTAACTTTCATCATCTGTGTGGGAAAAATACCTATGCAAGTGATGCATTTTGAAATTATAAAACATGCAGAATATGTACAAACAGAAATTTTAAAAAATATTTGCTTCATATACATGTAAATCTACTTGGGTATAGCTGAAATTGAACAAATATAAAAATTTGCTTTCTAAAAAATGTTTTCAGAGAATCTGAGACAACTTAAAGCTGTACAAAGATTTCCTGGGAGAAATCTTCTCTTCATATAGAAGTTTATACCTACAGGAGTAATTCCAGCATCAGTCCACCACATAATTATTACATAACGTTTGGTCTAATCAACAACGATCACCCTTAAAACTGTTCTGTGTCTGAGAAATTAAGGTTCATACTAAAATCAAAAAGAATTCACAAAAACAGTGGCTTATTGTGTTTTTGGATCTCTTCAACAATCTTTATAACTCATTTGGAACTGTAAAAAAAACAAAAACTATTTACAGAATTCAGTTTTAAATACATTTCACAACTTCTAAAGTAAAGTTTTATGTTACAAGAATTCAGAGCTCATGGCTTAAGTCCGATCATCGATCTGTAGTCTCTTCTGTTATCCTGGCTTCCGGCGACTGCACCTTGCTGTGTACAGTTCAAGACTGTGTTCTTTCTTAACCAAAAGTAAATTCAAATTATGTGTTCATTTCAACTACACAGCTTCTTTATTAGTCTGAAGACGAGTCATAGCTTCTAATTTTTGTCTGTAGGCCTCTGCTTCCTGCTCTTTCTTTAGAAGCTGCTGTCGGTATTTTTGTGCTTCTCGATTTGCTTCATCCAGCTGTTTCTGAAGAGCTTCTCTCTCCTAATTAAAAAAAAAGGTTTTTTCAATTTTTGCATGAATACATGATTAACACATACAAGCATGCATCCTTCAAGCAGAAAAATCTGTAGGAGCTAGATGTAGCCACCTGTTGATATTTGCGAGACATCTTGCCCTACCAATTCACTGATAATTAAAGCTCCAAATTTTGTGTTCCACGCTATGACATAGATTAGTTTCTGACCTCAAGGAATCATTCCCTAATTAAAAATAAGATTAACATAATGAACCCAGATTGTGGACTTGTGCTTTTATATGTATGATAAAGACTAGTGAAGAGCTTTAAGAGAGAAATATTACCTCTTCACATCTCTGTGATGTTTTGATGTACAGGTATAATAAATTATAAAACAGTTAACACTTATTGAGTACTCATCATGTGAGTAAATAAGGTGATTTCCAATAACAAGCCTCTAAGACAGTGATGATGCCCATTTTACAGATGAGGAAAACAATGCTTCCAGACGACATAGCTTTTCCATGATAACACAACTGGGTTTATGAGATTGTAATACTACTGCTTTTAATACTATCTTCCCCTCTGGTAACAAGCAGGATTCCTCATCTCTAAAATGAAGAGTGTTGTTGGTCTAGATTAGTGTTTTCTAAATTATCCTATTTTACAAACCAATAAAATACTAATTTCTCTACTGTGATTCATTAAATTATACAAATATAAAATATATGTATTAAATTCCTCAATAAAGTAGGAGCTAAACACAAGTCTAGTCCAATAAAAATGACACCCTTTTCTCCTCCTCACTCTGCCCCTATTCAGTTGCCTAAGGGAAAAAATTGCAAAGACTCCTTTCTCACATCTCTAGTACATGGACAAAAGCTCAACCTGCACAGGCCTAAGCTCAACTTCATTAAGAGGCCTGGGACCTCTTAGTGGGATGGGTGGGGGACTCAGGGTGGGACCATTATTGATCCTAAGAGATGCCAGATTCACACTGGACAGGACACTTGACCAGAGGAAACTGAAGGTGAGGGGCGTACTGGGGAAGAGGACAGTAAGGAGGTCTCTTCCACTGCTTCCTCAACTCGTCCATTGTGAACACCAAAAGATTCCCTCCCTTTCACTATTCACATGGTCTCCAAGGAGGAGCAAATATAATACTCCTTCCTTCTTTGATCCTGTTCCCTTCCCCATATTGGGAATAAAGCTAAATCCAACATATATTTTTCCCCTGGATCCACCAAATGTGGGGATGACTGATTACACATGTAGTCTCCAAGTCTTCCATTTACATAAAATGTACAAGAAACGTATGCATCCTTCATCTCCAATTTAAGAAATGCCCACATCTTACCCTGCTACCTACCCATTTTTTACCCACTTCTTACCCTTACTCCAGGCAAGATGGCCGAGTAGGAACGAGTCAGAAAGGACACCCAGGAGTCGAGCCTCAGGTAAACAATCAACACCACTACCTTGGCAGTGAACTATGGAGGACTTTGAGCACACCAATGGAAAAGGTAGGAGAGGGGTGCTGCTTCTCCGGGAGCTAGATTGCCACCTCTGGAGTACTCATGCCCATGCATAAGTGTTTTAAAATTTTACATGTGTTAAGAAATAAGATCTTTTGGTAAGGAAAGTTTTGAATTTGGTAAGAAATATTGGAACACATTCTCTAAGATATCTCGTCATACTAGCTATTCATTAACATTTAGAAACAGCAAGGGATTCACAATTACTCAGAAGATGAAAGCAAACTGAGGTAATCTAACAGGAAATACAGTTTGTTTTCCTTATTGCATATTTTTATTTCAATTAGAATATATCTTCATATAAATGAAAAGACAGTTCCCTTCTGCATACTAGGCCAAATAAAAGATTCAGGTTACACTGCATTTCTTGACTGTATCTGTAAATCTGAAAGATAAAAGTCCTTAAGCACTACTCCTTGAGTACATTTAATCCTCAAGATTGAAGGCATAGTTAACATTACTAAAGGTTTTTTTAAGTGTTTACATTTTTTACTTCTCAAGAATATAGGTGTTTGGGGAGAGAATCTTCTTGCCATCTGATTTTCAAAAAAAAAAAATAAAAATCTCTAAAAAGTGGAAAATATCACTTCTTATTTTACTCAGAGATCCTTTGTTTACAAATTTATTTGTTAAAATGTTTACTGAACATATACCATATGCAAGACATTTCCTTAACATAAACAGTAATTTGGTTGTTTCATACATGAATAGTGCACAGACTGACACTTGAGATTTATATTTAAATAGAAATGCCAATCCTATAGCTTTGACCTTTTGCAATAAAAGCACAGTAGAAAGGACTTTGACATTTGTAAATAAACATAACTTCATTTACTAATATGTAATACTAACGTATTTTTCCTTTAACACTGAAGAATTCCAAAAAAGTAAATTTTGATGATAATCACAATTTGGTCACAATAGAGAAGATATTTATCTTATACTACAATTTCAAACCCAAGCAATGGAATAAAAGGGCAAGGGAAGACTCGAGTTTGCTTTTTTATTTTTCAAACAAAATTCTTGAATTTGGCTTCAGCTAGCAGCAATTCTCTTGAAACAGTGTTATCATTTTTAATTTTCTAATATTCAAATTTATTTTTACCTTACCTATTATAAGGCAAAAACTCATTATAGTGGTTATCTTCTACCATACTTCAATATAAATTTTGGAAAATAATAATAATAGCAACCCTTAATGAGCACTTATATATGCCCATGATTATACTAGTCCTTTACATCCGTTCTTATTTAAACTTTACAACAATCTGATAAAATAGGTGCTGTTATTTCTTCCCCGTTACTGATG
Source organism: Canis aureus (assembly GCF_053574225.1). Lineage (NCBI taxonomy): Eukaryota > Metazoa > Chordata > Mammalia > Carnivora > Canidae > Canis > Canis aureus. Next base: position 21,001,854 of record NC_135642.1, read on the forward strand.
GGGAAACCAAGCCTTTTTATAAAAGGTTAAATAACCTGATCAAGATAACACAATTAGAAAATTATAAAATATACCCGTAGTCTTAACCATTAAATATTTGTTTAAAAAGAGAGAAACTGGGGCGCCTGGGTGGCTCAGTTGGTTAGGCATCTGCCTTCGGCTCGGGTCATGATCCTGCAGTCCTGGGATGGAGCCCCACGTTGGGCTCCCTGCTCAGCAAGGAGTCTGCTTCTCCTTCTGCCCCTCCTCCCTCTTGTGTTCTCTCTCACTCACTGTCTTTCTCAAATAAGTGAATAATTATCTTTTTTAAAAAAAAGACGGTAGGACTATAGAAAATTTTAAACTTTGGTAGGTCAAAAGAATATCAAAAGAAAAACAGACTGAAAAAAATTGCATCAAATAAAACATTATGAAAAATTTACAGAAAACAATTTTTAAAAGAACACTAAGGATTCTCAATCTATCACTGGTTAGAAGACACCAGTATTTCATTAAAAATAAACTTGCTAACAAACATTCATCTCTAACTCCCCTCGCAAAGAAAAAGCAATGGTATTTTCTGAATTCATACAACTAAATAGAAAAAAATCTGTTACTCCTAATGCACTTATATTTCCTTCCTCCCACATTACAAAAGAATTCATTGATTCCATACATAGCACACTTCTTCCAAAAATATCTTTAATGCAGTAATATCAAGGGGGTGATATACATTATTGCAATTTGGTGTCTTAATCATACCTCCCCTTCAAAAAACAAATCAATTTCATTTGTTATATTGCTATAATGCAGATATAAAAGCTTCAGCATTTATAATACATTTTCTACATTTTAAACCAATTTTGTAGAGATTAATAAACCTCTACATGTCAGTTAGGAAACTGTAAATATAAAATCTTAACACTTATAAACAGTCACTTTGGTAGTTGCGGACGCAAACATACAGAGAAAACTCACACATGTTAGATTCTGTATAATGAGTTAATTTTTTAATTCCTGTAGAGCAGAGTTCCTCAGTCTCAATTTTGGATATTTTTGGAACAGATAATTCTTTACTGTGGGGGCTGTCCTGTCCATTGTAGGATGTTTAGCAGTATGTCCAGCCTCTATCCTCTGGAGGTCAGTGGCATGCCTCTAGTTGTGACAACCCAAAATGTCTCCAGACAATGCCAAATGTCCCCTGGGGTCAAAAGTGCCCCAGTTGAGAACCACTGCCCATGAGAAAACTTTTTTAGGTTAATGGTTACACTGTCACTTAGAAAAAGAAGTCTTGGGAGTCCAAGACAACTCCATTGGTCATCTATGAAAATAAGTTCAGAAGAGCCACTCCACATATTATAAGGAAAGGATTATCTGGTTTGATGAAAACATGGGAGGCCTCTCTTCATTCTATACCCCCGCCCACCTACACCATCTATACTTACTGCATGCTTCAAGGGTCTCTCTGTAAAAGCTCTAGAGAGATCACACAACTTTGGCTTGAACATTTTCCGTAATGGAGAATAAGATTTCCATTACCCGAAAGCTCTAATTATTCAAAACAGAAAACCCCACTTCTTTTAACCAAGCTAAGACTCCATCTCCCTGAAGTTCTATCCTTGGTTCTAGTTAATTTGTATACCTCAATTCATACCTTCCTGTTACCTGCAATAATTCTCCCTGGTCTCTGAAAGACTAAGAGGGGAATCAGGTTGAACTTTGAGGAAAACAGGAACTCTTACAGGTTATTAGGTAAACAAAGGTACAGGCTGCACAATCATTGTTTGAAATATATAATTTGTTGAATTTAGTAAGTTTATGTTTAATAAGAATTCAAGTAATTTAAAAATGTTTTATTTAATAAAGCAAAAAAAATAGTTAAAGCAAAGTACATGACAAACTTTTCACCTTATGCACCAGAAAAGATCATCTGACACCAAAAAAAAAAAAAAAAAAAAAAAAACACACTTAAAAGATTACTAAAGGGCACTTGGGTGGCTCAGTTGGTTAAGTGTCTTTCTTCAGCTCAGGTCATGATCCCAGGGTCCTGGGACCGAGCCCTGCAGCAGGCTCCCTGTTCTGCAGGGAGTCTGCTTCTCCTTCTCACTCTGCTCCTCTCCACTGCTTGTATGCTCTCTCTCTCTCTCTCTAATAAATCAATAAAATCTTTTTTAAAAAATTACTAAATAATAATTATGTTGATACTGTTCAATGGAATACAAGAACTTCTGTGTACTGAATATCATTTTAAATTTTGAAGAAACAAAACAACGTATCCTCAATAATTAAAGTCATACTTTTTACCAAACACTCTGGTTAAGCCATGAATTGGATTCTTGCTAAACTCAATAATATATTCTTTGTGATTGGCTTAAAGATGTGCCAGCATTACATTTAAATGACCTGGAGCAAAAATATATTCTAGTTGTCCTCAATCAGAATTATGTTGCTTTTTAGTGACTTTTTAAAAAAAAATCCTCTTTTCTATGAAACAAGACACATAAGAATTCTTAGATGTTCACTAATATTATTATTTAAGATATTCAGCAACATTTACTGGTTACATGTATCAGATATTTGGAATATGTGCATAATGAGTATGCTGACTTTTAAAATTCTAATAAAATCTCCAAAATGCAGATATTGTTATCCAAAAACTCCAATCTGAGAGAAAATAAAAACGGTATTCAGAAAGGTAAGATAACTTGCCTCAAAGCTAATAGAGGCAAAAGGTGGAATTTGAATCCAGCTCATTCAAGTCCAGGGTTCTTTACACTACAATTGATCTTTCAAAGTTATTCCAGAATAAATTTATTTTTACTTATATGAGTGAATATCAAATTCAGGTAACAGTTTTATTTACAGTCATGTAAGAAAAAAACCTGTGAGGCACTATAGTTTGGTTCCACTTCCAAACTAGTTTGGGTAGAGGGAGAAAAAAGCTGAATCCTATCAACTGCTAGTCTCAACTTAAATTCCTTATTAAAGAATTTAACAGTGAAATAAGTAGTTATTTATGGCTTTTTAAAAAATAACCTAGTGAACAAACATCAACCTTTTTAAAAGGATCCTCCAGCCCACATAGGCGTTTTGCATTTGACTTTTGAAAGAAAAGAATGTTTTTTGTCAAAACACTGTGACATTTCCTTTAGTGACTTGTGAGAATGATACATGTAAATTAAACAGAAAATAAAGGATGGAGTGCAAGAACCAAATTCATTACAATGTTATCACAATGACAGACTTTGTTATAAACAAATTCTTCACTCATTCATTCATTCATTCAATATTTATTTATTGAGGGCTTGCTATATGTATAAGCAAATAATTAGACAAAATAATACTACGTACTTTCATTCTGTATCAAAACAGCACTGTCAGTAAGTAATAAATATAAAAGACCAAAAATATATATAGAAAAGCAAAGTGAATTTATTTTGGATGACTGCAGCAAAACACACCGGGTAAAAGACTCCTTACTTCTATTTCTGCAGATTCCACCCGGTTTTCAATTATTTCGATACATTGTCTCTTAGCTGGTGGTTCTTCACTTATAACAGTTTCTTCAGCAATGTCCGTTGCTGGTACTGTTAATACTAAAATAAAAAAATGTATACATTACTTCATTTTCAGATAAGTTTAGTAAAAATAAAACTAGTTGTGACATTGTTGATGTAACTCATCTAAAAGAAACATGTCCCAATAGTTTCAAAGCATTAATTTGTTTTATGAGCATGTCCTTCTCCTTCTTCATTAAAAATGAACACTATTTATTTAAAGTACCTATTTATTTTTTAAAAATTCTACAGATAATCTATTCATCATACAGCTAAAAATCAAACCAATAAGCATGGAGTCACTTTTATTGGTTTCTTGTTATTGTTGTGTTAATTTATATAAAAACAAACATGAATATACATTCTCATTTTTCTGTCTTCTACAAAAGGCAACATTCATACAAACAATAGAGACACTGCTGTGCCTCTGCTTTCTTCAATCCATGTATCTAGGGTATCTTTCATCAGTACATACAGAGCCTGCTTTTCTTTAGCTACATAATATTCCACTGTGTGGATACAGTATTATGAATGTTGTCGGTTTATAAGTGTTGCTTGTTTTTCTTTTGGGTTGTCGGACTTTGTCCCTAAGTTTTAGTATTTCTTTATACAGATGTTAATATATATATACATAGAGAGAGAGAGAGGCTGTCCTTGCTCTGCAGCAGGCAGTGGGGGACCATAGAGATGACTGTGAGAGCTGGAACTGCAAAGCAATTATAATAATCCATGGGGAGGGCATCCCTGGGTGGCTCAGCAGTTTAGCGCCTGCCTTTGGCCCAGGGCGCGATCCTGGAGTCCAGGGATCAAGTCCTGCGTCAGGCTCCCGGCATGGAGCCTGCTTCTCCTTCTGCCTGTGTCTCTGCCTCTCTCTCTCTCTCTATGTCTATCGTGAATAAATAAATAAAATCTTTAAAAATAAATAAATAAATAAATAAATAAATAAATAAATAAATAAATAAATAAATAATAAAATAATCCATGGGGAAAGTTACAATTGTGTTACAGTCTTTAAAGTTTTTTGTCAACATATTAAAAACTCTGTCATTTGTCAATGTATACAGAAATGGAAAAAAGTAAACTATTTAGTACATTGTAATTTAAAACATTACTAATATTGAGAATTAAAGTGTTTTTTTTAACCTCTAACTTAAATGTAACTTTACATTATACTTCTAAATTAATGCAAGAAGAATTGAGAACCTTACATCTGCTTCATTGGACTGCCTGCAGAGACTGTATATATTCATTCACATGTCAGTTACGCATTTTTTAATTATGGAGCCTTCAAAAGTTTACTTTAATATTTAGTAAGCGCCTCTCATTAAGTTCCCTTATTCTTCTTCCCTTCTCCTCCTATTAATACAAACTTCAGGATCAATTTGACTAGTTCCAGGAAAAACCTTGTTAGTCTCTGTTATGGGTTGAACTGTGTCCTCGAAACTCAAGACTTAAGTCCTAACCCCCAATACCACAACATGACTGTATTTGGATATCGGGCCTTTAATGAGGTAAATAAGGTAGAATAAGGTCAAGTGAGTGAGCCCTAACCCAGTAAGACTGGTGTGCTTTTGAGAAGCAGAGATCAAGACACAGACAACACTAGCAGACTGAGGGACGACCACACAAGGATACAGCGAGGAGGCAGCCATCCGCAAGCCAAGGACAAAGGGCTCAGAAGAAACCAAACTTGCCAACACCTTGATCTTGGACTTCAAAACTCCAGCACTGTGAGAAAATAAATTTCTGTAGTCGTTCAGTCTGTGGTATTTTGTTGTGGCAGCCCTAGCAAACTAAAATAGACTTTTTTTTTGCATGGCATGTTACATTTATAAATTAACTCAGGAAGAATAGAGAGCTTTATGATAGTGAATCCTCTCATCCAAAAACATGGCATTTCTTTCCATTTGTTCATGGGATGAGATTAGTCTGTATAATGTCAGTTTTTAGAAACATTATATGCTTGATATAAACTGCAAGTTTTCTTATTTCTATATAATTAGTTCTTTGGGGGAAAAAAAAAAAAGAATTATTTCTTTGAAGCTTTGTGAAAGATCTGGGCCTGACCCAAATCTTGTATGAGCCATCAGCAGATTTCTGCAAAACAGAAGAGAATGGCTTCCCAGTTTTCACAGGTAAGGGGTTCCTCTTCTTCTGCTAAAGCAACTTTTTCCTGAGACCTGGCCGCTCTATAGAGCCATAACTCCTCTGTCACTCTAAGCCAAACCTGGTTTAGAACTTCTAGCTCTAGCCCTTCCCTTCCCCAATTCCTTCACTGGCCATAAAGGTGCACAGTCTCTGTAATCCTAATCATTTTCTAAAAGGTTATAGGTGTGCATACACATTTTGTGTGTTGGAGGGGGGCACTGGGTACAAGGCAATGCTAGCTCAGATAGGAATTTTCTGCACCTTCTCCTTCTTCCTCCAGCATCCATGCCCTAACCCTACCTCAGACCTACGGATAGTACTCCAATGCAGAGTGGGCCCTGTCTTGCTGTGTATTTATTGCTAATCTTTGAGCTCAATCTCTTCTCTTTTCTTGATGCACCACTGTTGAGTTTTCATGAGGGTTCTCTTGCCCTGGCTCTAATGGTCTTAGATGTTTTTGGCAGCACCTAAAATAGGGAATTTTATGGTTTTCTCAGCCTTTTACGGTCACTGAGAATGTAGCTGGGTCTTTTGTTTAATCTATCTTCTATTCTCAGTAGTTTCCAAGAGGGAAAAAATGAGAAAATTTCCAACAAAGCTGCTAAAAGTAGCTACCACATTCCTACTGTAAGTCCTAAGCCCAATGCTTTGTAAGGAGCCTTTTCTTATATGGTATTTTTAAAAGACTGTATGATATCTGAACTGCAATAAATGGCATAAGGAATTACTGTCCAAAGTGGATTCTGAATTATTTACTTAAGCTTATTTTCCAACCAGAATACTTGGGAACCAAATCCTCTTTCCACCTAGATAACCTCAGAGAAAGCAAGCTAATTTCAATACTAACCCAAGGAAATAAAATTAGTCAATGAAATCTATTGCAAAACATTACAAAAACAAAATCTAAGGCAAAAATAAATGCCAAGCACTGAGAATAAATTCAAACTTCATGCACATATCTACTACCAACCTTGTTGTCCATCTGGCATGGTCACAATGATGGGCTGACCTATTCCACTGGTTGGAATGGAGTGCAAATTTCCAAGCTGAATTCCATCTGTGACTATTGTGATGACTTGCTGACCACCTGAACTAACTACTTGTTGAATGGCACCATCGACAGATTCTGCAGTAACTACCTCCTCCGTAGCCACTACTGGAAAAAAAAAAAAAAAAAGTAAAAATCAGTGAACATACATAAAAATAAATATGACTAGTTCATTTTTGCTTTGCTACTTTTGCTTTCCCTGTTTTGTTCTGACACAGAAAAGCTTTTACATGGTTTTTATTAAATCCACTCTTCCGTGATGCTGTATATATCTATATAGATAATGGACTACAAGTCCCACAATTTATAATTAACTGAGTTGTGACTACACAGGTGTATATTTAACTACACATGCATATATTTAAATAAACAATATTTATATTGTTTATATGAGGTACAAAATTTATATAATCTCCTAAGGTCATAGATATAACACAGGTTATACCTGCTTAATAAAATTTTATGATCCAAAAGAGAATTTTGTATGTGGTTGTACTCCATTTATATTTACATGAGTTATTTGCCTATATTTACATGAGTTGAATGCATTTCCATGTTCAATGAAACACAAAAATCTATATTTTTCAAGTAAACAGAATAAACAGTATTCCCTTTTTGGATTATGTGAGAAAGGGGTTGCCTTGATAGCAAGTGGCACACAGGTCAAGTACTGTAATGACAGTGAATAATATATTAAAATTCATATAAATAAAATCCAAAGAATGTTAATATCTTGTAAGAAGCCCAGAGAGGATTCTGGCAGCTGAAAACGGCACCCCTGGCTTCACCTAGGTAAAGAAATCACAATTTAATACTACCAAAATCCTTTCCCACAAGCAATCCTGTGCAATCCACAGGCAATACTGATCCCAAAAGACCTATGGACAGGAACATTCCCAGCAGCTACACTCATGATAATAAGAAACTTGAAACCACCGGATATCCATCAAAAGAAGAAGGATAAACAGACTGGTAGATTAATACAATGGAATACTACCCAGCAATTAAAACGACTAAATGCAAAACATAGATAAATCTGACAAAAACCATGCTCACTGATATAAATCAGATACAAAATATATATTGCCTTCTTCCCATTTATAAACTAAGCAGTGATTATACAAGAGTAACCACTCTGAGATAATTTATTACACTATACATTGATGATCTATGCACTTTTCTGTATGCTTATTACACGTCAATAAAGAAGCAGCAAAAGGAATAATGACAATAATAGATTATAACACAATGAATCTTCAAAAATCCATTTGTCCATAATAATACTTAGTGAAAAAGGAGAGAAAAGGGGAAGGAGGAAAGATCATCTTGATAGAAGAATGACATCTAATTAACAAAATAAGGAAAATTATCACTGTAACCTCCAATGTAATAATTGATTCAAGCAAGGGTCACCAGTGGATGTTAAAACCACTGAAATGTTTCAAGAAACAAGATATTCATATATTTTCAAAGTATCACAGCAAAGATTACTAAGCGGTAAAGGTGCCTATAAAGACCTAGCAATGACCACTCTCACAAAGCGGTCATTATCAGGATGGCCTGACATGTACCTGCTGATGTGATACAATGGGACATTACAAAGTATCACTTGTGTTCTTCCTGGAAATGTGTGGCCTGCATCTAATTATTATGAAACAAATGAATCCAGAATGAAATGACTGTGCATGCAATGGGCACAGACTTCACAAAGATTTCAATGTAAGAAAGAACAAGCTAAGCAGTGGTAGGGCTACCCTAAGCTGGGGGAAACTAAAAAAGACACAACCAAATACAATGTCTGAACTTCAGATCCTGGATGAAAAACAAACACTTATAAAGGATATTCTGGGGATAACTGAGGAAACTTGAATGTGGACCACATGTCAGATACTGTTACTAAATTAATGTTGATGTTTTTAGGAAATACAATGGAGCTAAGAATATGTAACAGGCTGTCCTTGTTCTTGGGAGATACATGCTGAAGTATTTAAGGATGAGATGTCATGGTATCTGCAGCTTATTTCAGATAATTTGGCATAATAAAAGTGCATGCATGTCTGTGTGTGTACATGCAGGTGTGGCAAGATTTTAACAGCTGTATAAGAGTACAAGTGAAAGGTATAAAGTTTATCCTCCATTTTTTTCTATGGGCTTGAAAACTGTCATTCTAAAAAAAATGTTTTAATATAACAATATATATAATTCTGAAAAATAATTATAAATTATAAAAAATAATTCAATATAATTCTGAAAAAAAGAAATTACATAAAAAACTATTTCCAAATGATAGGGTTTTTTCCCATGGATTATTTGAGGCAAAACTTTACAAAAGTGCAATTAAAAACACATTCTCTCCTGAGTCATGTTTCCTACCAGCACAGGGGCTCTGAAACATGCTAAATTGATGCCAACTCCCAGTAGAACATCGTAGGTATCAATGAACTCCTTTGTTATAAAAGTATTGAGACCCTAGTTCTCAAAGATGTACTCATGGTATGGTAACAGACCTGGCTGCAACCCTGTGATTCTGTTATGTGGTAATCAAGGGTCACAGTACAAACTACAAAAGAGAATACTAAAAATTCAAAAAAACCTTTATGTTTTGAGTTCTCTCATTTTTGTTTCTCTTAAACTATAATTAGGCTTTATCACCAAGCACTTATGAAAATTTCAGGAAGATGATTATAAAATGAAATGTAGGGCATAAAATAGTAATAAATTCAACAGAACTACTAAGGTTTTCAAACACATGAACCATTGCTTTGATTTTTCTTAAAAATATCCATATGAAAAAGAAGTGTTCACTCTGGTTGAATGCTAACTACAAGTAGTACTTTAAAGCATAATCATATGTAAGGCATTTCTGAGATCACACACAATCAAGCAGTAACTCAAGAACTTTCATCTTTGCACTATTCCCAATGACTATCATTAAAATAATAGAGTTCCTCCCTTTCATCTAAAAAGTTTTCTTTTTAAGTTGTGCTACGGTAAGGAATTTGAGAAAAAATTATAAGGAAACCAATTATGTAAGAAGACAGCGTCCCCCAGAAACCCTAAGAACAGCCCAACAGTGAAATGTTGAAACACATAATAAAAAACCTAAAAACTTTAAAAAGAGTGTTATTTAAAACACACACACACACACACACACACACACACACACACACCTAACTGTAAAACCCCTGGATAAAAAAATAAGTGTAATATTCATTGATCGAAATCAAAAGTTAGATTGTAATATATAAAGAGAGCCCGTATAGCCTACAGGGTTGTTGAGAATACCTGAAATCTCTGTTCAACAAGAGATTATTGTTTTTTATAATGCCATAAAATTCAAATAATACAGAGGAAAAACTATCTTTAAAATGATTTGAGGATTGAAAAGTCTACATATAAATGTTTCAATGCTAGAAACTGTGTTCACTGAAAACATTTCAAAGATATTGGGCCTACAACTGAACTTGAAATTAAAAACAAAAAAGTAAAACCAAGACAATCTTATGAAGTCCAGTAACTTCTCCCTTAAAGTCAATTCACTTTTACTGATCTAGCTTAGAAAGAGCAGAAAAGCAATGTGTAGAGGGGACCTAATGTGTAATTCAAATTTCACTATTAGAAGAAAGGGGGGAAACCACCACCAGGTGCCTTACTCCTCTGGAAAAACACCTAATTAACAGAAGTTGCTCTAAAGTTAAAAAGAAGAGTGGTCACAGATGTCTATTTAATCAAGCGATTATATAGCTGAGCCATAAAAAAGAATAAGATTAAGCAAAGCAAAATAAATATAAGACTTCAGGCTACAGCCAAAAAATGTTGTTGTTGTTTGGTGCAAAATGGTGGTTTTATCAAAGCAGGAGGATAGGACCCATGAGTAGAAAGAGCTGTTGACCCAGAATTGTGAGGAGCAACTGACTGATTATACACTTTGGGGTTGGGGATAGTAAAAGGAAGGGAAGTTCCAAAAGGACTTTCATATGCTGAAGAAGACTCACAGGATACCCGAGCCTTGCTATTGTCAAACCAGGTTATCTTTCCCCTCTGATATGGGAGAGCTTGGTTCTTGTCTCACGGAGTCGAAGAATGAATCTCGCGGACACAGGAGAGTGAGAAAAGGAACAGAACTTTATTAAGTAAAGATAGAGAGAAAGCTCTCAGAAGTGAGAGGGGTCCCAACAGGGTTGCTCCAAAAAAATATTGTTTTATTAAAGAGTTTACTTAAAAAGGATCAAACTACACTACGGATGTATGGCCTATATCTAATCAATTATAACTTCCAATTCTATATCCCAAATGATCCTCAAATTTATTCACTTCTTATCTCTTTGCCAAATCCTAATCCATGCTCCCACCATCTCCTTCCGAGTTGACTGCATTAGACTCCTAACTGAACTCCCTTTCAGAGCCTCTCAAAGTAATCATTTTCAAAGTCCTTCATAATCTTACCTTCAACCACCATGAGTTAACTTTTTCATGGGCAACGCCACACTGGCCTCTGAAGTGCCGTGAAAGGACAAGCTCTTCCTGACCTCAAAAGATTTCCATACGTCCCTCTTCTTCAAATGTTCTTCCCCCAATGTTTGTTCTACTAATTCCTATTTAATCTTTAATTAAATTGTTTCTTCCTCTAGGAAGATTCTCTGACCCACCAGACTAGGTGAATATCCTGCCTTCTGTATAGGTAGCACTAATCACAGTTACTCACCTGGGTGAGTAACTGCTGAACATCTCGTTTTACCAAAAGACTACATGTTCCACAAGAGCTGGGATTGTATCTGATTGTTTACCATTTTTCTCTCTAGCACCAAGCAGAGTAACCAGGTCATAAGAGATGTTCAACAAAAATCTGTTCAATGAATGAATAAATAATAATTTTCTCATTATAAATGAATAGCTGTTTATAAACAGTAAGTGGAAATTTTAGCACAAGAACAGTTCTGAGCTATTCCTTTAACCCAAAACATGATTTAACCCTCCATGAATTTTTACTGTTTGTACATCTTTCTTTAGTTTTAAGGCAAAAAAGGGAGTAAAGTATGCATTGTCTGGATTTTTGATTTTTCAAAGAGAAAATTACTTGTAACAGGGTGGCCTGTAAGCTTTAGTAGAAAGACAGGATAACGGTAACTGCCTCTGCTCATTAGTAAAGACTGTACTACACAGTGGTGGTTCTCCTTATGAGGAAAAAGACAGCTGCAAACTCCCAAAGAAAATTTGTTTACTTTTCTGTATCTTCATCTTGGTATAACTTTGAAAATGGAATGAACTGGAATGAGTTCTCATCTACCTAAATCCCTATATCCTATCCATTAAAGGAGGACATAGGAACAAAACATTTGTTTCAACAGACTGCTTCAACAGACACACCTCAGGAGTAAGGGCAAGAATAGCGGTGCTTTTGTTTGATACAGGACAAAATGATAATTACACAAATAGCTATTCCTATCACAAACCAAATGATAAACATTGTGGAAGAGATCAGTCCACTGATCACCAAGAAACTGCAGTATATTATAGTGGTCACAGTCACACAACTTGGGAATCAATCAGACCTTGGGCACAAAACTCCTTTCATCACTTACTGGCCATGCTACTTTGAGTAAAATTATTTAACCTCATAAATCTCGGGGATCCCTGGGTGGCGCAGCGGTTTGGCGCCTGCCTTTGGCCCAGGGCTCGATCCTGGAGACCCGGGATCGAATCCCACATGGGGCTCCCAGTGCATGGAGCCTGCTTCTCTCTCTGCCTGTGTCTCTGCCTCTCTCTCTCTCTCTCTCTGTGACTATCATAAATAAATAAAAATTTTTAAAAAATATCTATATTTAACCTCATAAATCTCAGCTTCGTCATATATAAAATGAGAGTACTATTTTATTTCCCAGATCCTAAGATGTCCTTGAAAAAATATACACATTTTCTAAACTCAGAGTGAGCCTGACAACTAATGTTAAAAGAAACTGAACAGTAGGGATGCCTGGGTGGCTCAGTGGTTGAGCATCTGCCTTTGGCTCAGGGTGTGATCCTGGAGTCCCGGGACTGAGTCCCACATCGGGCTCCCTGCACGGAGCCCACTTCTCACTCTGCCTATATCTCTGCCTCTCTCTCTCTCTCTCTCTCTCTGTCTCCCATGAATAACTAAATAAAATCTTAAAAAAAAAAAAGAAAAGAAAAAGAAACTGAACAGCCATGAAGCAGAAAAATAATTAGCCTGAGCATGTGGAAATTGAGCCATGAGAAGCTATTTCTTTATCTGATTACACAACTCAGCTGAGTTATTTACACTGGTGGCAATGTACTCACCTGAACTTTAACTTAATTCAAGCTCCAAAAAGATTCCACTATGACATAGCATTGAAATTAAAAATTACTGCACTCACAAAAGACTGTAAATCACATGTGATAAGAGTTAACTGAAATTCCCAATCTCTCAGACTAGACCATATGTAACATTTTCAAAAGTAAAAGTTAGAGAAGTTGGTATGACTAATTCACAGAGCCAAACATCTAAATGTCAAAATTTCAGATGACCTTCAAGAAAATTTGCTTAATTTTCAGAAATATATACTTGCATTAAAGACAAAAAAAAAAAAGTTTAATCAAATAGAAACCACCAATGAAATTCATTTTCTTTGCTATGCTTATGCAATGACAAAGATGCTAAAGAGACCCAGGCACAGGTTATAAAAGCAGCACATCCAATATGATGATGCACATAACTGCTAATAGCCGAAAGTAATTCTAAAAAATCTGGCAACCCTCAAAGTTGCCAGTGGTGGAGTATCTGCCTTTGGCTCAGGTTGTGATTCCGGGGTCCTGGGACTGAGTTCCACATCAGGCTTTCTGGAGGAAGCCTGCTTCTCTCTCTGCCTATGTCTCTGCCTTTCTGTGTCTCTCATGAGTAAATAAATAAAATATTTAAAATATATATTTTTTATATATAAAGGCATAATATATATATATACATTATATATGTATAAAGGCTTAGATTCAAACATTGATTATAATTCTCCAGAAGCTGGAGAATAGATAAATGTTTATTATTGCTAGTTAGTAAAGGGGAGAGAGAGAGAGAGTAAAGTGAGATAGGTATAGTCTTCCCCCTGAAAAAAACGTGTTTCAGTCACGGGCACCTTAAGGAGTCAAATCCAGTAACAGATATCTTCAAGTTTTTTGGTGAGGATTCAGTGAGATCATAAGTAATACATCTACCATAGGGCACAGCACACGAGTAAGCACTCAATGACCTGTTGTCATTACTGTTGTTATGGGTCACAATTTGAAAAAAAAACACAAATTTAAATACTGAATGATAACAAAGTATTCTTTTATGAGAACTGATCCAATAATGGCCTAAGCTACAGTGAGAAGAATAATTTTGTGAAATTTTTTAAATTCCCTAATTAAAAAGACATTTACTTATTTATTAATTATAGCAAGAACTATTTTGCTTACGTCTAAAAGTAAACCCTTGTCTAAACTAGCTATTACTGTTTATCATCGCTCACCATCAGGTTATGCTTTAATGGTGGTGCTGGCATGCTACTTCCTAGTTCTGTCAGTAAGATTCTGTGTCATTCTAATACAACTGACAAAAATTAAAAATTATGAAAGAGACAGCAAGTCCATATATGTACACTTATCTACTTTATACAAAGAGTCACAGACTAGTAAAAACAAAGGCCAACTGGATACAGAGACAGGTTTTTCTGTGAACCACACAAGTTTTTAATTTTAATCAAATTTTAATTAGCTGACAAGATTAAATATTCTTTTAAAATCCAGATTCTCAGCTTCCAGTGAAAAACGTAATCTGGCAACACTGTGCATAGGACTATAACCAGCTAGAGCTAGATAGCAGATGCCCGGCCCCCTGTCTTCAGATGGTCATCATCTCAAATCTGCTCACTTAAGCCGTTTATATTACCTTCCTAGCCTCTGTAAAGATTTGAGTCTCCAACTTTTAATGTGCACATTTGACTTGTTTCTCTAACCTGGAGTTTCTGAAGAATTGGACAGCGGAGCAGATGCTTCAGCTAAGGCAGCTAATGTAGCTAATACTGATGTAGAGGAGTTTCCAAATTGAACAGCAGATACACCTGTTTCATCTATGAGAAAAGAGAAGATGGTTTTAAACTTTAAAGGAGCTTAATCTAATGCATTTTTCTGATATTCTATTTTACTTTATTCAACTCTTAAATGAAGTTGGATAATTGTTTTATGAAAAACAAGCTTGGATTAGTTTTTGAAAGATAATATTGCAGCATATTTTGCAATATCACCTTTCTTTAAATTCTTATGTCTCATAAAAATTGGTTTTTGCCAAAATCAAAGAAAACCAAGGTGATGGATATAATCTTACCCTCATTCTCCAACAGTCCTTTCTTAAAAGGAGGAATACCTACTAAAGCATAAAGTCCCAACAGCTATCCTATATGCATCTCAATACCTGTTGCCTTGGATGAATTTTCTGAAGATACCAGACCTGTTAGGTTCACCACCCCTCCAGGTCCAATGATGAACTGTGGTGTGGCGGCATGTATCGTCACAGTGTCCGGACTCTCTGGGTTGGTGTTGATTTGATTCTGCATAGCAATCTAGGGCACAAATCAACACAATGTTTAGAGAACTACATCAGGAACATATAGCACAGATTCTCAATGTAGTGCAAACATAAACATAAAGGAAATTCTAAAACTTCAGAAGAATCATATAGTACAAATGGAAATCTTTGAATAAGGTCTACTGAGAGAGCTGTGGTAAATCACAGATAGGAATTTACATCCTAATTCTCCTACTAGATAAAGCAGCAAAATTCCATGAGAAGAGAATTGGATACCTGGAAGGCTTTTATAGAACACAGCTGAAAGATATTTTGCTGCCCTGTGCCCTATATTTTGATTTAAGAAATCAAATTACTAAAAAGAAAAAGAAAAAGAAATAAAAATAAAAAATAAAAAAATAAAATAAAATGAAATCAAATCAAATTACTTAAATATTACCTCTACTATATTCACCAATATGTATCATTATACATATAAAGCATGTCCTTCCCAATTAATTGTTCTCCATCTTCAACCCTGACCCCCAAATTACACTCCTAGGAGTAAAAGAATTGCAAGAAGCATCACAAAAATCTTTTAAGTAACTAGCTGAAATTCAGTAGAGTCAGATGATCTTAAAGAAGAGTTCTACTGAGGAGAACAAAAGATAGGCAAGAAGCAGTGAGTAAAGAAGATAATTTATATCAATGTTGTGTAGCTGAAGAAAAGAAAGCTGTATTGGTTATTAGAAAAATTTGCCCAGGGGTGCCTAGGTGGCAGAGTCAGTTAAGCATCTGACTCTTGGCTTTGGCACAGGTCATCTCAGGGTCGTGAGGTCAAGGCCTGTGTGGGGCTCTCTGCTCAGTGCAGATTCTGCTTAAGACTCTCTCTCCCTCTCCATCTGTCCCTCCCCGCTCAAATGAATAAATCTTAAAAAAAAAAAATTAATAACTGGAGCACCTGAATAACTCAGTCAGTTAAGCATCTGCCTTCGGTTCAGGTCATGATCCTGGAGTCCTGGGATCAAGCCTTGCATTGGACTCCCTGCTCAGCAGAGAGCCTACTTCTCCCTCTGCCCCTCTCCCTCACTCATGCTCGCTCACTCACTCTCAAGTAAGTACAATAAAATAAAATAGCCCAAAAGCCATAAATAACTGCTTCCAAACAGATTTTTTTGAGGATGACAAAAAATAAACCAATCAGAGTGATAGAGACTGTATCCCTCACTCAGGGGATGCTGTTATAGCTGCTAGAGAAAAATTTTAGTGGAAGTTTAACAGACTTTGAAAAACTGTATTGTATCCAAAAATGCAACAAAAATAATTAATAGAATAAGATGTCTGGAAGGGGAATTCAGGAACTTAAAAACACAGAAAGTAATCACCTTATCTAATCTTCTAATGTTATATGTAAGACTATGGTCTTACAATCAGAATAATGAACAGTAACAAACAAAAGAGAAAGTGAAAGAGGAAAAAGCCTGTCTAAAATAAACAAGTCCAAAATGAAAAGCTAAAAGCTAAGTAGCTCAAATCATCCACAAGACAGAGATCCTTTTATTTTCTCAAATTAAAAGCCAAAAGTTACCTGTAGTATCTCTGCCAAATCTTCATTCCCATTGTCTATTGAAATATCAAATGCAGTTTTACAAAATTTACTTTGTGTGTGTACATCAGCACCATATTTGATTAAAAGTTCCACCACTTCTTGATGATTATGTTCTGTGGCCCA
Source organism: Canis aureus (assembly GCF_053574225.1). Classification (NCBI taxonomy): domain Eukaryota; kingdom Metazoa; phylum Chordata; class Mammalia; order Carnivora; family Canidae; genus Canis; species Canis aureus. The sequence goes on from NC_135642.1 coordinate 21,018,857, forward strand.
ATGTAGAGCTGTCATCTTCAGCATATCCTTAGCATTAACATCAGCACCATGCTATAAAAATATTGCAAAATAAGACATTTTTAAAATATGAAATATAAAGAATTCCTAATATGCAAATACTAGCCATTATGCTTTAAAGAATCTGCTACCAACATGATCAGCTCTCTATTTTTTTGTGTTGAATAATCTGTTTGTTCCACAAATCTCCGCACATGTGACCTAATCAGTTTCTATCATGCTAACTTTCCTAATTATTTTCCTTCTAATTTCTTAGGAGTGCAGCAATGATTTCTTCAGTCATCAAGCTATGAGCATCATGGGACAGAATGGCATATGAAGTGAAAAAAGATTGAGGCATCTTACTGGCCCACTGGTTAGGCATCCGACCCTTGACCTCAGCTCAAGTCATGATCTCAAGGTCCTAAGATTGAGCCACACACCAGGCTCTGTGCTGAGTGTGAAGCCTGCTTGAGATTCTTTCTCTCTCCCCCTCTGCCCCTACCCCTACTTGCACACACTCTCTCTCACCAAAAAAAAAAAAAAAAAAGAAAAAAAGCGAAGGGAAACTATGAACATTCCTCAGAAACCTCTTTAATTCTAGTTCCTTGTTTATACAAAAATATCCTTTGCTTTCAAAACCAGTACAATATAAATAAACAAAAGGGAGCTATCAGGGATGCACTGTCCAATATAGTAGCCACTGGACACATGTGACTATCAGGCACTTGAAATATGGCTAGTCCCAACAGAGATGTATACTGTATATGTAAACACACACTGGCATTCAAAGACTTAACACCAAAAAAAAGATAGAAGATAATTCATTAATAAAATAACTTTTATATTGATTTCATGATGAAATGACAATATTGTATATATATGAAGTTAAATAACATATAATATTAAAGTTAGTTTTTTTTAATGCAGCTAATAGAAAATCTAGAATTACATGGGATTCACATTTGTGGCTTACCTTGTATGTCTTTTGGATAGGCTGATCTAAAGGCTAGAATAAAAATCCTTACTTGTGTTATTAATTTGTTAATGATCCAAGCTTCATGTTTCCCTCCATAAGCATTTTAACTATGTCAGGTAAGACAAAGCCATAGTCTCTTATCATAGCGGAGACCAAGGTCTAAGAAATCAACTGTCTGACTTAACTAAGAACATATCTAGAAGTTGTTCTTTTTCTCCCACAAAGGAAAACTTTAAAGATTATTTTCATTTGATGGGCTTACACACAAAACAATGAGACAACACAGGGGAAAAAAAAAAAAAAAAAACAGACATTCAATAAAACTAGTTCCCTTCTCCCTCCTATAAAACCATAAATCCTTTGGAGCTTACTTTCAAAAGCAGAATGCAAAAAAAGAACACATACCTTAAGCAAAACCTCTACTATGCTGGCATGGCCCTCTGAAGCTGCCATATGTAATGGCGTTCGGTCCACTTTGGTTCTTGCATCCCTACTTACACCAGCTCGGAGTAGAACTTCTGTGGTGGAATAATGCCCATACTGTGCTGCCAGATGAAGTGGAGAGGTTCCCAGCTATACCACAAGGAAAAAAAAAAGCCACATTTATAATCATTTTTAAAAACACCTCTATTACTACCTTCTATTTTGTATTTTCTTTTTACATAGCAAACCGATTATCTTCGTATTATCTGTTTACATAGTTAACTCAGAACTCAAGAATATAATGTACGCTTATCACATTCGCTTCATAGAGGCTTTCAGGAATTCCCCTACACTTCTCAATGAGAAAGCAAAGTCAATATTTCTTTTAATTCAATTTTATTTTCTTATTTTTTAACAGAGAAATAGCCTGAACAAAATTAATTTCATCAGGAATTAGAGATAATTAGGGTTTGAGAAATTTTTCTGAGTACTAGAATGTTTTCCTCATATGATTCATACAAAACTTTTCATCTATGAAATCCATATCAAATAAACGTTAATAGTGTAGATTTTTATATTAAACTGTTTTGTAGGACTTAAAAAATACATTAATTAAAGCAACTCAGTGATCTTTTTAAATAAGTTTATATAGTCATTTTTTAAGGGAAAAATCTGATCTGAGGTATGCTTGCCAAAGATGAGTCAGGACAGAACCAAAAGAGCCCAGTTCTCCTGAAATTGGTTTCATGTGGTATAGCCACTACAATAACAGTACATTCACAATATGCAGGGGAAGTTCTAAAATATAAGTAAAGAAGAACCTTCCAATAAGGTAAGCATACATTTTAACAGGTGAAAATTAGAATTAAGTTACCCATTTAGAAGCCTTGAAAGTCACTATAACTCTGATTACCAAGGCACTGGTGTTCCAAAGAACCAAGATAGTTCATTAGATGGGGAGCCTGGGTGGTGCAGTCAGTTAAGCAATTAATGTCCAAATCTTGGTTTCGGCTCAGGTCATGCATGACCTTGGGGTCGTGAGCCCAGTGTCAGGCTCCATGCTCAGAGCAGAGTCTGCTGAAAATTCTTCCCTCTCCCTTTCCCCACCCTCACCCTGCTCACACAGCACGCATGCTCTCTAAAATAAATAAACTGAATCTTAAAAAAAAAAAAAAAGGTTCACTAGAACATGAAATTTGCTAAGACTACTATAATAATGGCAACTAAGGTTTTTGTTAAAGCACTTTCTATGGCACACACTATTCTAAGACCTTTACACATATTTTCTCATTTACTCTCCTTTTAAGGTACTGTTACTATCCTCATTTGGTAGCAAAAGAACCTAAGGCACTCAGAGGTTACTAATTGGCCTGAAGTCACACATTGAGTAAGAGTCATAATACAAAGCTGTATGTGTTCTCAACACATGATAAAAATGGAAATCATTTACCCTGGAAATAATTATTTTGTTACTATTAAAAGTCTTATGTTTTTAAGGGAAGATCATTCGAGCAGATCAAAGAAAATTCATGAACAATCATTTCTCCATGCAATATCATATTTTCCTATAATAGCTCTTTCTATACTCTTAAAATTCATACTCTTAAAATTCTATTTTTGAATGAAGTCTCTCAACAGCCCACTGGGCAACCATGAGTTCTGCTTAGTGAAATATAGGGTTTACTTGTGTTTTTTCTTCTTGAGATCTAACCATTTTGGTTGATGACATAAAACACATACACACATAGTTTAAAGAAAAAAAAATTAGGCAAACACTCATGAAACCACAATCATGGTCTAGAAATAAAACACTACCAGCAATTTAAAATCTTCCCACATGCCACTCCCTAGTCATAAACCCCTCTCTCAGCCCCTGAGGCAATTACTGTCCTGAATTTGTTAATAAAAATTGCTTTACTTTGCTTTGGTTTTGCTTTTTACCACTTATATATCCTTAAATAATACACTTGGGTTTTACCGGTTTTCAACTTTATGTAAATAATCATATTGCATGTATTTCTCTGTGACTTGCCCCTTCTTTTGCTTATACTCACACGATTTACCCATGTTAGTGAATGTAAGTCTAGTTCACTAATTTTCTGTTCTATAAAATTATATTGAATAAATGAAACATAATTAATTTAACTAATCTACAGATGAATATTTGGGTAGTTTCCAGTTTTTCATTATTACAAATAATGCTACCAATAAATACAATCTTGTACATTTCTCAAGTATATGAGCAAGAGTTTCTTTGGGGAATATTCTTCTTTTGGGGGGAAGAGGGAATATTCTTATAAGTTCAAAGGCTACATCACGGGTTATACATATGTTCAAATTTAGTAGGTACTGCCAAACTGTCCTCCAAAATGTTTATACCAGTTTATACTTATCCTCTCCAATGTTTGATATTGCCAGACTTTTTTTGGTTAATCTGGTAGATAAGCAATAGTATTTCACGATTTCACTTTGTATTTGCCCAATTACTATTGTAGTTGAGCATCTTTTCACATTTATTGGTCATTGAACTTTCTTTTTGGTAAAGTACCATATCAAGTCATTTGCCCAGTCTTTGTCTTTTTATTGCTGTCATGGGAAGTCCTTATGTATTATGGATACTAATCCTTAAGATCCTTTTGTCTTGATACACCACAGTACCACTATGATGCATCTAGACATGGATTCTTTAATTGATCCTCTTGGAGATTAGTTGGGCTACTTGAATCTGAGATGGAAAAAATCCCAGCCATTATATCTTAAAATTATTTCCCTATTTTCACACTTCTTGTGGATTTTTTATTAGATACATTACATTTTCTCACAGTAGCATTCATGACTCCTAAGATCTTAAAATTTTCTACCCATTTTTCTCTATAATGCATTCTGGATTTTTTAACATATTTTTCAATTCACTCATTTTCTCCTTAGCTATTCCTAATCTGCTTAAAATCTTACCTAAAATCCTTGTCAGTCTGCTTCTGTTCTTAGTTGCTTCAGTGGGTTATTGTCTAAGTTGCCTTGTATCCTTGTGCATTTAGTTACTGTGGACTGTTCTTTCCTTGGAATTTCATTTGTAGATAATTGGATGAAGGTAGGTTCCCCCAGAAAAAATATTCATTTGTTTCTACTAGGAACCTAGGGTAACCTCAATCCAAAGATCACTTTAAATTCATCTTTTAGTGTACAGTTTTGCAGAATGCTCAAGTATTTATAAGTTCGGGTCACAAAAGTATACAAAGGATGGCTTGTGACTACAAATCCTCATCAATAATTTTTTCTCTTTTTCCATTTGGTGACTTACTACAATACAAGTCAGTTCATTTTCCTTGCAGTACCCTAACAACAGGGACAGGGCAGAAACAGGTAGGAAGAGGGAGGTGGTACTTCTGGTTTACTTATATAGAAGGTACATGTCTTTGGGATTCCTGAATTAAGAGGAGAGGATCTCCTAGGAGACTCCTATGAACGTCTCAGGTCTCTATCTTCAGTAACCCATGCCCACGAGGTAGGAAAATTCACCAAGTTCAGCAAATATTCTTAGGGTAAAATTTCTTTTCTTTTCTTTTTTTTTTTTTGTAAAACTTCTTTAGGTTCTGGTGTTCACTTAGTGTTTCAGGTTAAAAGTCCCTTATTTTCTTGCTAACTCATCAGTGCACTAAAGAAGATTTTTTAAAATAGTTAATCAAAAAGTCTTTACCTTTAAAGACAGATGCTGAAATATTTATGGATGAAATGAAATAGTTCATAGAATTTGCTTTAAAATAATACAGAACAAAGTGGATGAAGTTACAGATGAAACAGATTCGCAATGATTTGATAATTTTTGAAGCTGGCTGAAGGGGTTGATGTATGTTTGAAATTTTCCATAATAAAACATTTTGCTTTTTGGGATGCCTGGGTGGCTCAGCAGTTGAGCATCTTGCCTTTGGCTCAGGGCAGGATCCCGGAGTTCTGCGATCAGGTCCTACATCGGGCTTCCTGCATGGAGCCTGCTTCTCACTCTGCCTATGTCTCTGCCTCTCTCTGTGTGTGTCTCTCTTGAATAAGTAAATAAAATCTTCTAAAAAAAATTGTTTTGTTTTGTTTTTAATGAAAAATAAAAACACAGGACAAGTATGTCAAAAACAGTAAAAGCTAAAATCTACAATTTTTAGTTGTTACCAGTAGGCAGGTTAATCCAGATTCCTAATCCTCTATATACTGCCAAAACCACCTCTTTTAACTAACCCCGAGAACTAGTACAGTTACGGTTTTTGCTGTCCTCACAACTGCCTTCTGTAGTTACTAGGACATGTTCCCATTCCTTTCTCCATCTTTGGTTATGTTTGCAATAGTGTTGCCAGTATCAATTGAAACGCAAACATTTTTCCTTTTTAGAAATGATTATAACATTAACCACGATCTTTATCTGTTATTTTCTGAATTACAAATTCTACTTGTGTTATTTAAACCTTTAAATTAAATTCCAAGCAGCTACATTTTATATTCATCCTACAATATTGAACTCCAAGTTTAAAAGAAAAAACCTTTTGTGGACAGAAGCTTTGAGTAAGGCTGTCATATACACATATGACATATATAAGGATACAAACCACTCCCTTAAATGATAGCTATAATTCCAAAACTACAAATTTGCACCAAAAAAATTAATTTTCTGCCATATATAACCACGATACTAAATTTTTATCTGGAAAAGCTAATAAATGAGAAGAAAATAAAAACCAGCACATTAAAATCATTCTTTACCCAGTCTGTAGTAAAAGGAGCTCCATTTGCCATCAAAATACGAACTTCATCATCTTGACCTGCTCGTGCTGCTTCTAAAAGCTTCTTTCCCAAATCTACCAGGGACATCTAAACAAAACAAAGATGAATTTAACATCTCTACTTATATACCATTACGTGACTTTTTCCCCTTGTATCTTTATTAATACCAATTCTCAATTATCCCTCTAAAAGTCTGTGATATGGTTAATCTGAGACTACAGGTCACAACAGTAATTTATATTTGAATTTGAACAGATTTTCCTTTCTTATCAAGTTTTTACCTAAGATAATAAAATTAGTTTGAATTCTCCAAATATAGCTGATAAAGATAATGAGGTAAGCAGCAAAGAAGGCCTTCCTAATATTTAAAACTGGCAAGAAACTGTTTTCACTGGAGAAGCACAATAATAAAGTTTTTCATAAAAGTAAACAGAAATGGGATCCCTGGGTGGCGCAGTGGTTTGGCGCCTGCCTTTGGCCCAGGGCGCGATCCTGGGGACCAGGGATCGAATCCCACGTCGGGCTCCCAGTGCATGGAGCCTGCTTCTCCCTCTGCCTGTGTCTCTGCCTCTCTCTCTCTCTCTCTCTCTCTCTGTGACTATCATAAATAAATAAAAATTAAAAAAAAAAAAAAAGTAAACAGAAATAAGGTACAAGATACTGTCCTCTGTAACTGGTGCAAGTTACAATAAATATATCAGAACTGTTTTTTATAACGGTAAAGTAGAAAATATGTTCAGAATTTAAAAGTATTTTCAATTGTTGCACAGTCAATATACATTCAAGTTCTTCCAGAAAAGGACACACAATTCACATTCAATGAAAATACCGAAAAGAGTGTCTAACATTATCAATAGGCTATGAGTCTCATTGAGAAGCTAGAAAGTAAGTATAAGTTTGTATCTTGCATTCAAGATACTTGAAAAGACTAATGTCACAGGTCAGGATGTGTGAGTGTGTATTTGAGGGCATGAGGCATGGGGAGTGGTGTCTTCTTGAATAAGAAATACTGACATACGTGTTAAGGAAAGATCATGACAAGACAACACAGGGGAAGAAAGATTTGAACATATCAGAGATGCTCAAAATCAAGGGACGATGGTTCTGAGAAGAAAGGTCCCAAAATCAGAAGGACTATTCAGCTAGAAGACTATTCAATGATGCTGTATAGTACCTTGAGCAAAGGCAAACAGATAGAATTTGAAGCCTGTGAGGAAGGGAAGATACTGAACCTCTGAGATTTACACAAGAAAAAAATGTGCCTGCAGTATGAATTTGCCTCAAAAAGTGAATATCCTTTGAGAGTTGGGTACGTAGTCAAGGGGAAAGAAGTTATAAGAAGGGAGATGTCATGTTGATTAGTGTGTTCCAATCTTGTATCAACATGTATTATTTAAGAAAGAGGGGAGAGAAGTATGTATATATGTGAGAAGGGAGTTAGCACTTAGGTTATTTATGCCAGAATAGACTGTATTACATAATTAGAAGAGATGTTAGGGAATGTAAAAGGGTTGACTTAAAAAAAAAAAAAAAAAAAAAACATCCCTTGAAAGAACAGATTTATGTTTACATCACCATATTTTTTAGTAGATTCTACAACATGGGAACAACCAAAAAGACAGAGTAACCAGTAACAGATGCTAATGCTGGGAGACTTGCACAATAATTAAATGAGATGAGTATGTCCCAAACAGCCATTTGTCACAAGGCAGGAAAAGAATTTCTTATAATTATTCCATTTATAAGGGTAAAAACAATTCCTAATATATCTCATGGTGAAGAAGAAAAACAACCACATGAATTTATGGGTTTTATGTAGGGTTTTTTTACAAGCTTTTTGTATGTGACACAACACTTTCACCCTATTTTCCTCCCATTCGCTCAGTTGACTGAGTCACTGGAACCTAAGATACTCCATAATCTTGCTAAAGACATTAAGATCTAAAGAGATTACTGATCTCTAATGAAGGATTTTTTTTCCTAGGAAATAGGTACCAGCTGGATAGTAAAAATTTATATCATACTAAAAAGGCAAAGAATCTGCAATCATTTCCTATGAAAGACAGGATAAGGCAAAAAGAAACGGACCTCTCTTCCAGAAAAGTACATAAAATCTAAACTGGCCACACTAGGAAAAAACACAGTGACTACACTTGGATGACCAAAATTTAATATAAATGTGGTTTTACAATGAAATAAATCTTCACCCAAAATATGCCCTTCGAAATATTTCTTACACAGGTAATAGAAAATCAGCTTGCATTCATTCAGCATACATACTGCCAGATGGTTTAGACATCTGGGTATCTTTTATGAAGTAGTGGTTTAGGGTTTTTCCTCATTTTTGGAAACTGGGTTGTCTACCTTTTTCTTAATGATTTGTAAGCATTCATAACATACATTCTAGATATGAGTTCTTTCTTATTCATATATTCAGGATAGGAGTATGTAACATACGTTCTGGATATGAGTCATATGACATGTAATGTATTGTAAGTATCTCCGTCCAAAATCCTGATTTCTTGACTCCACATCCTTTTCTTTGATATCACATACTATCTTCTATGGGTAGCAAATGAAACTTCAATGTATTAAAAAACAAAAATAAAATCAAAGACAACAAAGGAATGTTTGCCACAAAAATGAATGTAAGAAACATTAATAATTTTAATTATGTAAAAGGCCTGACTCAAAATGAAAAGAGAAAATAAACACCATGAACCCAACAAATCAGCAAAGAGCATAACCATATATTTTCCAAAAGAGAAAATAGAAATAATTCACAAACATAAAAATGTTCAATGTCACTGAGAATAAATAAGAAATGTAAAGAAATGTAAATGTAAATAATTTAAAAGTTAAATTTTAAAAAGCATGAGTTGAGACTGATACTTCTACATATTGACATCTTACATATGTTGATAGCACTATAAATGGATCCGCTGGGGGTTTTTTTGGAACAGTTTGTTTTTTTTTATGTCAATTTGGCAATGTATAAGTTACAAAAATGCTCAAGTCTCATGACCCAATAGATGATCTGACATCTGAGATCTATCCTAAAGAAAATATTAAAATATACTGAAGTAGATTTATCAGTACATGTATACATGTATACTTACACAAACCTACATATATTTACTTTTTTAAAAAATGTGACATACTGTCTTTCCCCTTTCTCTTTTTTTTTTTTTTAAGATTGTATTTATTTATTCATGAGAGACACACAGAGAGAGAGAGAGAGAGGCGCAGACATAGGCAGGGGGAGAAGCAGGCTCCATGCAGGAAGCCCATTCCCGAACCTGATCCTGGGACTCTAGGATCACGTCCTGAACTAAAGGCAGACGCTCAACGGCTGAGCCACTCAGGCATCCCTATATATTCACTTTTATCATGTGAACAACCAATTAAGAGGAAGGAAAATAAATTGTGGAATCTAATAGAAAAATACAGGGATTTAAAATAATAGTTGAAAGTTATATAACATTAAAAAGTTATATCACATTAAGTAAAAAAGATACAAAACTAATTTTTGAATGTCAAGCTATACACCAAGAACAAAATAGCAAAAAATATTAACAATTGTTAGAGTGACAAGATTATGGGAAATTTTGCCTCTATTTTACAAGGTTTCTATAATGTTACTAAATCATTCCTAATTTTAAAAGTGGTTTAAGGGACAAATTACATTGTATGACTATCAACTAAGTAAATGCTGACATTAAAGTTATATACTACTGACTTACTGAACAGGAAGAGTGGAAAAAATAAAGAAAATGCATGGTAGGGATGCCTGGGTGGCTCAGTGGTTGAGCAACCGCCTTCGGCTCAGGGCATGATTCTGGGGTCCTGGGATCAAGTGCCCCACTGGGCTCTCCACAGGGAGCCTGCTTTTCCCTCTGCCTATGTTTCTGCCCCTCTGTGTCTCTTATGAACAAATAAAATCTTAAAAAAAAAAAGGGGGGGGGGAAGAAGATGCCGGGTATTGGGTACTTAAACTAGCAAACTTATTGATCTGATTACATGAATTACAACAAAACCATGATGCACTTAAATCAACTTCTACCACAATTCTGTAATTGTCCTAATTATTCAAAACATACCATTTTTAAACACTCAGGATACTTAAGTTACTGTGGTTTTAAAGTTCCAAGAGCAACATAGCTATGTAGCAGATAAACAGCTAGATCCTTTTAAATCAGTTCTCAAAATGGTAGCAGCACTGCCCCCTAGAGGGCCCTTTGGATATATATGGAGGCATTTTGGGGGCTGATGAGGGGAGGAGCGGGGTGAAGAAGCTACTAGCATTTAATGGGCATGTGTCTGGAATATTAGAGACCCGGCAATTCAGGGGACATTCCAGTATGACAAAGAATTGTCACATGTTCTGGGTGACTTTCAAAGGCCAAATATATCTAGGGCTGGAACTTAACTAATAATGTAAACAAATGTCTTTTTCCAGGTATTAATGTATCCCAAATATCCCAGATTACAATCATACTATAAATCTATTTGTTTTGTTCAGAATTTTACTAGGAGTTGTTCATCATTTTTGAAAATCGTGTCACCAAAAAAAAAAAAAAAAAAAAAGAAAGAAAGAAAATCGTGTCACCAATGTTGATGCCACTTGGTTATCTAAATCACCAACATAAAACACCAAATCAACCAGCTTTCCCAGCTTATTTTCACACTGATTCTATATACAGGTGCAAGCATTTGACAATCTCTTGTGTCATCTAGGGTGGTCTGCTGGAGGATTTACATACTGAAATACACATTTTATTATAAAGTGCTTTCCTTCTATTTCTCCTTTATAATTAGGTATTTTAATGATTTCTTTTAAATTATGCAGATAGGTAATAATAATAATTTTCACTGCAAGTTAACAAAAGGTACAATACAAACATTGTTAAAAGAAAGACAGCATTGGATCTAATAAGAATGAAAAATCAATAGGAATCACGTGAAGAAAATACACGTAATATCAAGTAAGACCAAAATCAAAGGCAATCTTAATTTTTTTTGTAAAGATAATTCGTAAAATGTGAAACAATGAAAATGCCCAAATGTAGAATTTCACTTCTGAGTGTCTCACCTGCGGGGAACGACACATACTCCAGAATAATTCTAATCCTCAGAGGAATTCAATTGCATTAAGACAACAAATTGACAATTGACAACAAATTGTATCTGGAGCTATATTGTTCAATATAGCTCCAGATACAGCCCTTTCAATTTACTTTGTTCATTATCTATCAAATCCTCAGAGATAAAGTGTTAGATTCACATAAAACCAAAAGGCTAGCAATAAAATGCTGCTTTTTTGCTATTGCAAATAACTCTTCCCCAATCAAATAAAGAAGTATAATTCAATTCAATAAATTTTAATGAATGTTAAATATATTTACTTGAAATACACTACATGAATGCCATCCCACATAATACCCCTTCCTGTTAAGTAATCTAAAAATTCATTGCAACAAATTCCATCCTAAATTATTTTCACTACTTCTGAAAAATTTTATCACAATCTGATACAAACTATTATTTTTTAATTTCGATAATATGAATTTTAATAAGACCTACAGGGGAACTTCAAAATACCCATCTACAAATTCCTTTTGATTAAAAGTACGTGCTGAGAGAGCCATCTAGTGGTAACAGGAATTATTAACAATAATTACTTTTTTTTTTTTTTTTAAGATTTTATTTATTTAATTGACAGAGTGAGAGACAGAGAGAGCACAAGCAGGCAGAGAGGCAGAGGGAGAGGAAGAACCAGGCTCCCTACTGAGCAAGGAGTCTGATGCAGGGCTTGATCCCAAGACCTGGGACTATGACCTGAGCCAAAGGAAGACATCTAACTAACTGAGCCACACAGGCGTCCCTATAATTGCATTTTAAAGCTTAAAGTCTATTTTGTTTTGAATTTCTATAATTCATAGTTCATAGAGTTGTTTTGAGGATTATAACATCTACTGAACATAACCTCTCTATAAAACTATAAAGTACTAGTTCCATATGAATTGACACTAACATTCCTAAAAGAGTATGAATAAAAAGTTAGAAAATATAATCCTATTCCAATATATTTAATAATAAATCTTGATTGTCTCATTAAAAACTTCAGTGTAAACTTGCAATATCACTCCTATGCTCAATGAGAACAATTACAAATCAAATAAAATTCTTCTACTGAAGGTTTTCACCAAGGAATTTAGTACTATGTATGCATCAAAAGCCTTTAAAATGATCATACTGACCTAATAATCCCACTCATAATAAGTCACTGAAACATTATTAAAAGTAATATTATTTAAACTAGGTAAAAACTGAAATGCCCTAATACAAGTAATAATTAAAGAAATTAAGATATATCATAATGGAATACTACAAGCTTTTATTTATTTTTTTACTTTTTTATATGGAAAATTTTGAGCAAATACAAGAATAGGCACAACAGTATAATGAACTTCCACATAGCCACCAACTAGCTTCAATATTATCAATTTATGGCCAGCCCATTTCTTATCCATACATGTTTTGGAGGAAATATCAGACATCATCTCATTTTACCTGTAAATATTCCAGTATGATGTCTAAAAGATAACACAGTACTATAATCATTTAGGATTATATTATTCAAAAGTATTAATCAAGCCTCTAAAATGAATACACACCATGATCTTAACTATGTAAAAAGTGCATAGAAAAGTACTCAGAAGTAATATACAATATACCATAATAATGAAAATTATAGGTTTTTCCCTTTATCCTCTATTTCATAAGTGTTCTATAATGAGTATGTATTACTCATGTAATTAAAAATAAACTTTTATTAGTCGTTTTAATAGAAATTTGTTGCATCTGAGTAATGTCATTTCAGTAAAAAAAAAATGTGAACATTTCATATCCTTCAACAGATCTATAAAGCAGACAACTAGAATGCTGTAAAGAATACTAGTTAAATATGTGAAAAAAACACAAAAACTTATTATTAAAAAGCTTTTCATCAAAACTAGATTACAGATAAAAGATGTTTTTAATGTAAGAAATTAGATAAAGTTTCTTTTAGTAGTAAAAGCATGTAAACTGTGACTCTAAAATTAAGCATATTGGGGCAGCCCAGGTGGCTCTGCGGTTTAGCACCACCTTCAGCCCAGGGCCTGATCCTGGAGACCCTGGATCAAGTCCCACGTCAGGCTCCCTGTATGGAGCCTGCTTCTCCCTCTGCCTGTGTCTCTGACTCTCTCTCTCTCTCTCTCCCTCTCTCTCTCTCTCTCTCTGTGTGTGTGTGTATTTCATGAATAAATAAGAATCTTAAAAAAAAGTCTTCATGAATAATTGTTTTTAAATAAATAAATAAAATTAAGCATATTATAACCATGTGTATAACTGTACATACGAAAATATTCTTGGGCATAAGAATTTAGTTTCCTACATTCTCATAAGTAAATATGGGCGCCTTGGGATCCCTGGGTGGCTCAGCGGTTTGGCACCTGCCTTCGGCTCGGGGCGTGATCCTGGAGTCCTGGGATCGAGTCCCGCATCAGGCTCCCTGCATGGAGCCTGCTTCTCCCTCTGCCTGTGTCTCTGCCTCTCTCTCTCTGTATGTCTCTCATGAATAAATAAATAAAATCTTAAAAAAAAAAAAAAGAAAGAAAGAAAGAAAATATGGGCACCTGGGTGGCTTTGTTGGTTAAGCGGCTACATTCTGCTCAGGTCATGATCCCACAGTCCTGAGATCAAGCCCCATGTCAGCAGGCTCCCTGCTCTGCTTCGGCTTCTCCCTCTCTCTCTGCTCTTGCTCTCTCTTTTTCTCTCAAATAAACAAATCTTTTTTTTTTTTTTAAGGAAAAATAAAATAAAATAATAAAATAAAATAACTTCAATAATAAAAGTAGTACCTGGCATCTTCCTAAATGTTTATCTATGTTGTCTCATGTAATCTAAACAGCCTTACCACAACAGTTATGGTCTCCATTTTGCAAAGGAGACAAACAAAAAGTAAAAGGACTTACCAAACAGCACTAGTTTCAGTCAAAGATAAGATCCATATTTTTTTTAAGATTTTATTTACTTATTCATTCATGCATTCGTTCATTCATTGAGAGACACAGAGAAAGGCAGAGGCATAGGCAGAGGGAGAAGCAGGCTCCCTGCAGGAACACAGGACTCAATCCCAGGACCCCAGGATCACGACCTTAGCCAAAGACAGATGTTCAACCACTGACCACCCAAGTGCCCCAAGACCCATATTCTAAACTCTTGTGTTCTAAATTAAGAGAACATTGGGAATCTGCAGGGATAAAAAAGAGCATGCCCTTCAAGTCTCTCTGTGTAATTCCTTCGAAGAAAAAATAATCATATGAACTCTGGTAATTTGGAATTTTCTCCCATTTCCATTTTGTCTAGTGGGTTTTTTATTTTTTGAACTTAAAACAAAATGACACTTTCAAACATAAAATATCTAAGAAAAATCATCTCCCATAGACCCTTATTTCAGAAAACTACAAGAAGATGTACTCCTCCAAGAGCAGTAGTAAATCAAAAACAAGAATCAAGGGCTTGTTTGGGAAATAAGGGATCCAACATATATAGAGTGGAAAAGGATTCCCCAAGGTGATGGCAAAGGAAACCCCAAAATGTGCTGTACCAGAGACCTGGAAAGCAAATCCAGATTGAAGCCACAGGACAGAGGCTCCAGAAGGAGGTCTCCATGGAAAAGATAGGCTGGTAAGATTCCCAGGAAAAGAATGAGGTTTCCAGAAAAGAATTTGACATGGGTTAATGATGAATACAAGAAAAGTAAGCAAAAGAAAAAAATGACACAGTATCTTTTTCAGAGTGAAGAAAGAAACCAACACAAGAAAGAAAATGTAATCCCAATATATATATGGCATGGGTTAGTGAAGAATAGTAGTTCCAAGATTGCAATAATAACCACTAAATACTAATCCAAGCAAAACTTTTGGTATACTTCTATCAGGAAGATGAAGAGTGAGAGGCGCCTGGGTGGCTCAGCAGGTTGGGGAGCAAACTCTTGGTTTCAGCTCAGGTTGTGATCTCATGGGGTGGTGGGATCGGGCCCCTGTGTTGGGCTCCCCACTCAGTGGGGAGTCTGCTTGGGGATTCTCTTCCTCTGCCCTTCCACCTCCTGGCTCATGTGGGTGCACTCTCCTTCTCTCTAAAATAGATAAATACATGAAGAAGGGGGAGGAGGAGGGGAGAAAGGTAGAAGACAGGGAGGAGAAGGGGAGGAGGAGGGGAGGAAAAAAGAGGAGGGGAGGAGAAAAAGAGGAAGGGGGAAGGAAGGGGAACGAGAGGGGAGGAGAGGAAAGGAGGAAGAGTAAGGAAAAATATGCTTAGAGGTAGTTTGGTTTAAGATAGCCAAAGTTCCATCTTCATTAGAAGAAAGTCAAAGATATCTAAAATAGGGAAAAAAATCAATAAATAGCATAAGCTTGTTATTTAGCAATATGGAAGTTCTAGGGGGAAAAGCAGCAAAAAGAATGGATGCTTCTGGGAAAGAAGGTTCTAGGGTGGGAAGGAATAACACAAGGGACTTTAGACTTTAGGGTTGTTGTTTCTTATACCATAAACCTTATATATTTTACTTTTCAACTTTGCAAATATATACTTTCATAAAAATAAAATTACAATAAACAAATACATGTTCACTGTATATAAAAATGTATCATTCAAAGTCATCCCCACACTTCCCAGTGGTCTTATTCCCCAGAAATAACTACTATTTAAATGTTTAGTGTGTAGCCTTCTACATCTTTTCTATGCCTACAGTAACACACATAGGCACAATGCTTCTTTTCAAACAAATAAAAAAACACAAGGGATCATACTATAATGGTTTTGCAAGTTGCTTCCTTTCCCTTAACAGGGAATCAGTAATATCTTGTTTTATCAGTAACATTTTTCTAAGTGCACACAGATAAAAACATACTTTTTACTGGCTACATAGTATTACGAACTGTGGTAAGCTGAATAATGACCCCCTCCAAAGATGTCTAGATCTTAATTCCCAGAATCTGTGAATATTAGCTTACGTGATTTTTTTTAAAAAAAGGCTTTCCAGGTGCGATTAAATTAAGGATCTTGAAATAGGAAGATCCTGGATTATCTAGATGTGCCTAATGTAATCACAAGGATCCTCATAAGAGGGATGTAGGAGTGTCAGGGTCAGAGAGAAGAAAGTAGAGATCAGAGAGGAGAGAGAGAGAAAGATCTGAAGCTGGGGTGGGGGCAAGGAGAATGCTACACCAGCCAAGAAATGCAGGCAGTCTTGAAAAACTAGAAAAGGAAAGGAAACAGATTTTCCCCTGGAACCTCCAGAAAGAACACAACCCTGCTAAAAATCTTAACTTTAAGTTTTCTGACCTCTATAACTGTAAAATAATAAATCTGTATTATTTTAAGGCACTAAATTTGTGGCACTTTGTTACAACAAATAGGAAACCATTATATTATAGAAACAGGAGGGCAGCTCGGGTGGCTCAGAGGTTTAGCGCCACCTTCGGCCCAGGGCATGACCCTGGAGACCCGGGATCGAGTCCCACATCGGGCTCCCTGCATGGAGCCTGTTTCTCCCTCTGCCTCTGTCTCTGCCTCTCACAATCCATGTTTCTCATGAATAAATAAATAAAATATTTAAAAAAAGAAAAGAAACAGGAAACAAATATATGCAGTATGAATACATTAATTATTTAATCCTGTTTTCATTTTTTTATCTTTACAAATAGTCTACAACATATCCATACACTTGGGTTAGCATTTTTATGAAAATTATTCTAAGAAGTATTAACTGCTAGATTTTTAAAATCACATTTTAATTGTGACAGACACACAAAAGATTATACCAATTGACACTCCCACAATCAGTATACAATAATGACTGCTTTTCCACAAGGTTCCCAATCCCCAAAGCCAGAATCTTGATTCCAGATCTAGACCTTCCCAAAGTCAAGGCCAAGGATCCCGTGAACTCATTCTCACAAAGATGAGGAAATACTTCCTTCCAGAATAACTTAAGAAACCGTGACCTGAGGAAATCCCACCATCATACAGGGAGAGCACCACACACAACTGTTTTAAAATCTTTAAAGCCTTCTATTAAAAGGGCATTCTTTGCCTCCAACTGGGAATTAGGGGGAGAGGATTTCATAACATTTTTTTCACCCACTTTACCAGTGAAAGTATACTTAAAACCATGTGTGTTCACATTAATTTTCATAGAGGGAACATTCCTACTCTGGGAAACCTTTCCTTCTCTGGTGCCTACCTACCCTGTCCAAAACATGAGCCCTCATTTGACTCATCAATTACTAAATGATGGCAATTCCTAAGACTTATATAATACTATAAAACAGATATAGTGGGTATAACATAGCCAAATCTGTGTATATGTATGTATGTATGTATGTATGTATGTATATATGTATGTAGAGAGACCACAAAGAATAAGATTGTGCCAGACACAGTCTAAGAATTTACACATACTAATTTGATCTCAACACCAGTCAAGTAGGAATTCATCATATTGTTGAGAAAACTGAGGTACAGAAGTTACACTGCCCAAGGTCATACCGCTAGTAGAGATTTGAACCAAGGCTGTCTGGCTCCAGAGTCCATACTCACAATCACTACGCTATATATCCCCATCGTCTGAGTTCTCCTAGTAGCTAGATATCCCCACTGAATGCAGGCACTACTAATGAATAGCATGCACTACCTATGCTACTCCTTGGCCTAAACACTAACCAATATCTCTAAACACCAAATTTCACTTCACATAAAACACAGGACGTGGTACAATGAACTTGGCACCCAGTTAGACTCCAATTTGCACTGGTCACCAAATAATTCATGTTTATGTGTCTTACTTAAATTATAAAATGCTTGGAGGCAAGGATGGTAGCTTATATGTCTTTCAGTTGGGTCCCTTTTTTCTTCCCCTTAAATATTTGGCAGTCCCTCCGTGTTTCATTTTTCAGCCCTCTTTTTCTTTCCCTACATTCTCTCTTCTAGCAGGTTTTTCTTTCTTAGTCATGATTACTTAATGACTTACAAATCTATCTTCAGTCCAAGCCTCCCTCCAAGCACTAGACCCTAATATTCAACTGGACAGATACCTCCACCAAGAGATGCATGCCAAAGCACTTCAAAAGTCAAATTATCCAAGTAGTGGCTTGTTCCATAGATCAGAAACTTTGGAATAATCCTGGACCCCTTTTTCCAACTGCCTCAATTCCAATCAGTCATCAAGACCTATCACTTTTACCTCCTAAATGTCTCTTAAATCCTACTTCTTTCCAGTGATGGAGAGTAGGCCTTCAATACATGTATGCTGGGCGTGCCCAGGTGGCTGAGTCAGTTAAGCATCTGCCTTTAGCTCAGGTCATGATCCCAGGGTCCTGGGATCAAGCCCCACATCAAGCTCCCGGCTAAGTAGAGAGTCTGTTTCTCCCTCTCCCTCTGCTCTTCCCCCTCTGCTTGTGTGATGGCTTGCTCACTCTCTCTCAAAAATAAATAAATAAATAGGGGTACCTGGGTGGCTTAGTCAGTTAAGGTCCGTCTTCGGCTCAGGTTGTGATCCTGAGGTCCTGGGATGGAAACCGGTGTCAAGCTCCCTGCTCTATGGGGAACCTACTTCAACCTCTGCCCACTCCCTCTCGTGAATAAATAAAATCTTATAAATAAATAAGTAAGTAAGTAAATAAATACATGAATGAATGTTGACAGTCTTTTCTCCTCTAACACACACTTTTGCTCATGGCTCCATCCTTTCTCTCCTGGAGCACTTCTAAACTAGTGTCTATGTCTCAGTGTTGCCTTTCTCCAATTTATTCCCCATTCTGCTACCAAATTTGTCATTCTTAAACAGAAATTATGCCCCTCATCAATTAACTCAGATGCATAAGATTCAAGGCCTTTCACATCTGGCCATCTGTTGGCATCTTCCCATTTATACCACTCATCACCTCTCACACTGAACACTATGCTCCAGACAACATGCTGTACTCAGCTCCTTTTCTCACCTTTGGGCATCTGTAGAGAACATTCCCTCTGCCAGGAAGAATGTTTTCCTCTCCATGCCCACTCCTGCCACATTTATTTCTATCTACTCAAAGAAGCCTTCCCTAATCTCCTCCAAATTAAATAAAGTATCCTTCCTGTGTATTCTTCTAGCATCTTAAGTTTCTTTCTATCATGGCATTTATCAGACCACACTAAATGTGCCTGTTTACTTGGCTATATGTTATCACTGTGCCTGAACTATGGTGCCTGATAAATTGCTCAACAAACATTCACTGAATAAACATTAGACACACAGAAGAAACTCCAGAAGTACTGGGATAACCAGGAGTCACATAACATTTGACTTTTTAAATGCAAATTAAGCTGACAACTTCACAAATTCTAGGAAATATCACATTTAATAAAATGCTCTCTGAATTCCTGTCAGCCTTTTTGTAAGTAAAGTCCTTACAAATGAATGAGATTAGAACTCGCCTGAATATTCTTTTTATTGGCAGCAACTCAAATTGACAGATCTGATCCCAAAAGAAATCTGAGGTCAGTTTCATGTTTTCTGAGACAAAAGGGAAAACTGTGAACATAATCAGTAAATCCAGGTAATAGCTTTGTCTGGGACCCTCAAAATCACTCTTGCACCTGCCACATTAGTATAAAAAATGTGGAAAGGAAGCCAGTATTTATCTAATAACAAGCAACAGGTCTATGAAGCAAGATAAGCTCATGGCCACCCTCAATGACCAGGGGGCAAATCAGTACCAAACTGAATTCAAAGGTTTCAACTGAATATGTTCTAGAATTGAGCTGACCAATACAGCAGCCACTAGCCATAATGCTACTAAGCACTGCAATGCAGCTAGTCCAAATGGAGCTATGTTTCAAGTTGTACACACCAGTACCCAAAAAGAATGTAAAATATCTCATTAATAACTTTTACACTAATTACATGTTAAAATGGTAACATTTTGGACATACGGGATTAAATAAAATATATTATTAAAATTAATTTCACCTACCTTTTTTTAATGTAGCTACTATAAAACTTCAAATATGTGGCTCACGTTATATTTCTGTTGGGCAGAGCTATTCTAGAACCATTAATCAAAACTTCTTGAAGGCAGCAACTTTAGAATTTATAAAAAGTTGCAACATTTGAAAATAAGATATAAGACATTCTCTCAGAAAAACTGCATCTGATAAATTATCCCTGTTACAACACTGGATAGACTTTCCCTTTAAAAACTTTAAGTATCTTTTGTCCTTGGAAAGCATCACAAACTCACTTGTGGATGAAGCTACCCATAAATTCTACCCATACTACCTCATACATTTTTCTCATCTTTGCAACCCACTGCCCCTTTACCCCGTTCAACTACTAGTCTCTTTTAAATCACATAGATTTATCCCAAGAAGAAACTGAGGCTTAAAAAGAATACAAGCAGAAGATGAAGACAAGGCGAGAACTCTACTAGAACTAGGCTGGTAGATGGTTTTGAATTAATATAGAAGCATAACTTACCTACTTACTATAAAATGAAGCCAACAAACTACTAGGTGTCATAAGCCACAACAGTGAATCATCAATATCCTACCCAACAATAAGAACATATACACTTTGTTCCTTTCTCTCCAAGCTTTCTCATATTCTTCCTTTACTCTGCACTACCTCCAGTCTTACACATTCATTGCCTCATACCTTAAACATCACATTAGCCTTTTAGCTGACCTAACTCTAATTTCTCTATCCTAGTGCCAGGCAATCCCACTAAAATACAATTTCATTCAACTCAAACATTTCTATATGAGTACCTACCCTCAAAGAATTCATCACCTAGTACAGAAGACATACATCTCATAATTCCTTTGTCTAAAATCTTCATCAATATGACCATTCAAAGAACAATTTATCAATACCTAGTAGAGTTGAAGGTATGCCTACCCTCTGATACAGGGATTCCACAACTAGGAAGCTGCTATATCTCCTTAACACGCACACACAGAGAGGAAACATGTATAGGAACATTTACAGAAACATTATTTGTAATAGAAAAAAAGAAACTATAAACAACCTAAGCGTCCATCAACAGAAAAATATTTTTAAGTTTTATTATAAAATCTTTTAAAATAGAAAAGTGAATGTATGCATATAAATGAATATATGTGTATACACAAACACACACACCCATATGCCCATCACCCATATTTCTAAATTAAAATTTGGCCATCTTGCTTCATCCTACTCCTTTCTAAAAAAAATGTACTTTACAGCTGGCACATGCTGCATTTGGTTGTTATATCTCTAGATTAATTATATTCTAGGACAGTTTCCCTTCCACCCCCACCCCACCCTTGTTTTCCTCTCCTATGACATCAAATGGCCAGTTCATCTGTATCTCACATTCTGTATTTTTTGACTGCTTCATCCAAGGCAGTATTTAATTTCTCTCATCTCCTGTATTTCTTATAAAGTAAAAGTTAGGGATACCTGGGTGGCTGAAGCAGTTAAGCATCTGCCTTCCGCTCAGGTCATGATCCCAGGGTCCTGGGATCGAGACTCACATCCAGCTCCTTGCTCAGCAAAGAATCTGCTTCTCTCTCTCCCTCTGCCCCTCCCCTTGCTTGTGTGTGTGCAGGCTCTCTCTCTCTAATAAATAAAACCTTTTTAAAAAATAAAATAAAATCAATAAACTGAAAGTCTGAAAAGTTTGACTAAATTCGATTTTAAATTTGGTACAAAAAGCTTCATTTGATACACAATACTTGATACTGAATCACATCAGGAAACACATACTTTTTGGTTCATTTTCAGTGATACTAAGATTAATAACTAGGCTGGTAATAGTCTGAATCTTCCACTGTAAAGTTTTATTGTTTTGAGACCAACTAGTACTCTGTGGAGTGTTACTTTGGCACCATGCAAATATCCAATTCCCAATGAACCTTTTGCCTAACAATTGTAGCAGCTATTAATGATCCTGGCCCAAGTCAAGTATTTCATAAAAGGACGTAACAAATTGTGACTTTCTAATTCTATAATCCTTTCTATATTTAATATCTGGAATTCCTCATCAACTGTAATACATTTCTACTAAAACAGCAGTTCAAATGTTAAATTATCAGTTTTCAGAGTAAAGGACAGGTGTAACCACCATCTCCGTTTGTCTGGGTTTTTTACTGTTATATATTGTTTCAAATTACATTTATTCTTTTTTATGTTGAAATTGTCCCAATTGTGGCCAACAAGAGCCTCTTCAGCTAGGCTTTTGTTGTGTCTTTGAAAACTTTCTTGCTTCCGGCACAAGATGTTCCAGGTTCACCTAGGTATGTCCCCTGACCCAGTCTTGGAATCATTTATTCCTTCAAGGAGCCCTGGATTCTAAATAGAATTATCTGAAGATCAGAATTGGGGTAATATACCTACCAAAGTAGCACACTATCTCTAGGTCCTTTCAGTGGACGCAGCTAAGAAAGAAATATATATTTGGATGGAATTAAGAAATATATATGTGTATTTATATATTAAATCCTGAATTCATACTGACACCTACAATTCAAGTTCACCATAAACATTCTTTTTGCTTAGCCTCTTTGATTTTATACTTGTATTTCTATTGATTTCTAACATACAAGCAAAAAAATTGTCATAAAAAAATTGATTATCAAATGGTATCCAAACAAAAACACCAATATTACAAGACAATAAAATGAGTGAAGTTTAAGATTTCTTTGCAGTTCTTTTTGTCCTTAGCATATATGCCATTTGATATCGAGCTCAAAAGTCACTTGAAATTATGTTTTTTTCTCCATGTATTTAAGTAACTATTTTGATATACACACAGGTTCACTTATTCAAGTTTGTTCTCAATTTAAAAATTTTTTACTTTAATTGTAATTTTTGAATGTGTAAAATATTTACATAATTCAAAAGTCAAAACTAAGTAAACTCAGAAATCTCACTTCCATTCCTGTTTCACTCTTTCCCCACTCATCCTCTCTCCCCACCACAAGGTAACCATTTTATTAGTTTCTGATTTGTCTTTTCAGCTTTCCTTTTTGCAAAAGAAACAAATTAGTGTATGTATTCTTACTCCCACACTTGCACTTCTTATACCAGAGCGTACTGCATATACTGTTCTGCACTTTGCTTTTTTTTCCCCACTTAATATATACCCTGGAAAATTTTACATAGAGATTTACCTCATTCTGTTTTACACCTGCAGAGTACTATGTGTAAACTAAACAACCATAGTTTATTTTTAATTTAAAAAAAAATGAACTAGTGAGCTTTTACTCTCCAGCAACTAAGTCAAAAGACCACCTTACAGTTCAAGGCCCTCTATCAACTGTTCCAAGCTCACATCTTCACTTCGTCCAATTTTCTCAATTCCCACCTCATAAAGGGCCCCGACAGCCATCAGATTCTAAACAATTCTTCCTTATTTGATAGGCACTCACATTATTCCAGACCCAATGCTTTCTGCCCTCATGCTATCTGCCCAGTTGAGATGGCTACATACTTTATCTCCAAATCTGACATTTCAATCAAAGCCTATTTCAAAAATTTCTCCTCTCCAATAAGCCTTCCTTAAATGAGCTAATTCCTCTACACTGCTTCCTTTAAAATTTTCTCAGGAATTTATACCATAATCTATGTTTCCCCTTCATTCATTAAACAAATGTTTACTGAGCACAGATGTGCCAACAGAAAGATGAACCAGGATAAGTCCCTATCATCAGAGAGCTTATGTTCCTGGGGGGAGTCTAACAATCAATCAATCAATCAATCAATCAATCCAATAATAGTGCTGGTAAGGATAAATGCTATGAGAGATGAAGAACTGCTATTTTAGACAAAAGTCTAAGGAAAGGCCTCTTTGAGGAAAGGATATATGAGTAGGAACATGAATTAAGAGAGGAACCAAAGCAAGGAAGGATTCCAGAGAAAAGCATCATGAAGGACAGGTCACTCTTTTGGCTGCTTAGCATCAGAGCCTCTTCATACGCCCAGGAAAAGTCCCCTGCTGATGAATCCTAAATGAAGCCAGAACCACTACCTATTAGTGAAGCTAAGTATTTGCTTTCCCAGCCACCCATGCAACTGGGATACAGTCTTATGACCTCCTCCCAAAAAAGCAGCATCCATACTAGATTTCAACTTAGAAGAAAATGCACAAAAAAGAAATATATAGAATCCATTAAGGCAAAAGTGAAAGCAGATTCAATGACAGTAGTGATAGAGGTTTCTTCTGTGACAATTCCTTTTTCCACTAAATTAACTACAGGTGGTTTCCAGTTTTTAGAACTAAGCTCTTATCTTATGTTGTTTTGTTTTGTTTAGAACTAAGAATTCTGACTGTTCCTGGTGATCCAGGGAGATGATACAGCAAGTATAAGGCATAAGGGCCCTGGGCTAGATGGAAAAAATAGCAGGATATACAATCACAGAGACACGAATGGGCCACATTACACAAAGCCTTTTGGCCCTTTTCATGGAGTTTAACTAGGAAGTTGTTGGAATGTTTTAAACAGGAGACTATTGTGATATGATTTATGTGTGTGTGTGTGTGTGTGTATTTCATCTATTAAGGCATTTTATTTGCATGTATGTATTATATCCCTGGGAAAAAAATCCAGAGATTTTTCTCAAGTGTGTGTTTTTGTATTGCTTCTTTGTGGTCCATGATGCCAGCTTAGTACAATGAAACCACACTGGTGGGATGGGAGCAGATTATTCTGCCATTTTTCTTTTTTTTTTTTTTTTTTTAAGATTTTATTTATTTATTCATAGAGACAGAGAGAGAGACAGAGAGAGAGAGAGAGAGAGAGGCAGAGACACAGGCTCCATGCAGGGAGCCTGACGTGTCTCCAGGATCACACCCCGGGCTGCAGGCAGCATCAAATCACTGAGCCACTGGGGCTGCCCTATTCTGCCATTTTTCTAGATCTTTGAGTTGCATGTCAAATCTGGAGCTGACCACTCCACACTTGTTTAACACACCCATGGGGCTCACAACAATTTTCCCAGCTCTGTCATCATCAGAGATTTCAAATTCACCCATGTAACCATGTTTCATCATCACAATTAGAAACTGGACAATGACTTTGGAGCATGGCCTAATAAGAATCCAGTGTTTGCCTCCTTTGGCATTATTAATGCTCTTGAGAGAATATGCCAGGACATTCATGGGCACCATTATAGTGGCATGAAAAGATGGTGGAAAGAGCTGATTTATATTTTTTAAAAGACGACTCCTATTATTATATAGGAAGTCCATAGAGAAAAGCAAGAATTGAGGCAGAAAGACTAGTCAGGAAATTATTCCAGGCAAGAGCTGATGGTGCCTTAGGCTAGGATAATACCTATGTAATCACTTAGACTTTTTACCTTTAATTACTACCTATCTCAGTTTAAATCTAGCATCTAATTTTGTGCTCTCCATTTGTTACCCGTTCAGGTTCTTTTCTCTCTTGCCTTATTTTGGACAGATTCTTGTTTTTTTAACATTTTATCTCTTTCTTTAACTGATTTGGATGTGACATCCTCTATTTTTGTTCCTGTAGTGGTTCCCTAGAAAATATACCATGCACTAAGACCTTTGGATTTATTTTTATCCTAATTAGGATTTACCAGGATTCCTGTGTCCCGGTTTGATATCTTTTACTGGTTCTAGAAAATATTAGCCACGATGTCTTTAAATGCCCCATTTCTCACTCCTCTTTTGGAATTCCAATCAAGACATTCTTACTCTATCCTCTGTATCTCTTACAATGTCTTTTATATTTTCCACCTTTTTGCCTCTAAGTTACGTCCTGGATAATTCTGATCTATATTCCAGTTCCATAATTTTTCTGACGTGTCCAGTCTGCTGTAAATTGCATCATTAAGTTTTCAATTCAGTTATCATATTTCCTTTTTTTTTTTAATTTTTTATTTATTTACGATAGTCACACACAGATTGAGAGAGAGAGAGAGAGAGGCAGAGACACAGGCAGAGAGAGAAGCAGGCTCCATGCACCGGGAGCCCGATGTGGGATTCGATCCCGGGTCTCCAGGATCGCGCCCTGCGCCAAAGGCAGGCGCCAAATCGCTGCGCCACCCAGGGATTCCCCAGTTATCATATTTCCTATTTCCAGCAACTGGGTTTGGTGTTTTCAAATCTATGATCCCACCTTTTTTTTTTTTTTTAATAGTTTCATGTTTCCTGTTTTCAAGTTTGCCATTTATTTCTGTAAATAAGGTAAGCATGGTTGTTTTATCACACATCTTCTAATTCTAATATATGATGCTTATGAACGTCTATTTCTGCTATTGTTTCTGTTCATGTTTCCTTGTCTCTTTGTATGCCAGCTTATCTTTGACTATGTGCTGGTCAGTGTCCTTGAAAAATTATTTGTAGAGACATCTAAAATGAAGAAGTGTTCTCCCAGGCAACATTTGCATTTGCTTCTGCCAGGCACCTAAGGGACATTCCATATAAGAGCTTAAATCTCCCTTACCTTGCTAGGCTATAGCCACAACTTTATAGAGACTTACTTTTCTCTTTTTTTTCTCCTGTTCTGCTCAGTGCCAAGACAACTTGCCTTTAAGTCCCTTGATATTTGGCTGGAAAGTAAGCCACGAAAGGGGAACAGGGATTAGTTCTGATTTAACCATCCTTCTCCCTCAGGGGTAGACACATGAAGTCTAAGCCTAATTAGAAAGGATCTCTTGTAAAACTTTACATGCTCACATGTTGGGTAGGCTTTGAATCTCGATTTCTATCTCCACAAGTATGATGAAAAGAAACCTAACTTTCTTGAAATCTGCAAACATATTCAGGCCAACAGTGGCTTCAGCTTCAGTTCCCCAGATATTCTGCTAACCTCTCTTGGTTTATTTAGGGTTTCTTCCAGAATTTGGCTTACCTACCAGATTCCCCTAACTTCCCAGTTCTTCAAAACTCTTAAGGTCGTGTTCATAGATCTTATCCAGCATTTTGCAATTCTTTTCAAAAAGAAGACTGGTCTAATAATCTAGCCCACCATTAGCCAGATATAATATATATTTTGAAATTGAGTTAACAGAACTTACCTATGTATTAGATACCAGTATACAAGAAAAACAGGAGTCAAAGATGACATCTCGGTTTTGGATCTGAATAACTTGGTGAGAAGTGGGATTATTTACTGAAATAAAGATGGCAAAGTGGGACAGGGTGGTTCAGGTATTAAGAGTTTGGCCACAGACTTATTAAGTTTGAGATGCCTTAGCTAGGTTATAATTTTCTTGTAGTACAGACAAGGTGTTGTTGTTTGTTTTTTAGTGCCATTTATACCTATGAGTACTTTATTGTTGCACACATAGCTGGTATTCAACTAATCGAATATTTCTCTACCTCAGTACTATGGACAATATCAGGTCTGGTAGTTCTTTGTTGTAGGAGATTTTTCTAGGTATTGTAGGATATTTGGTAGCATTCCTGGTCTCTACCCATTAGATGCCAGTGGCACCATCCAGTCCCCCATTTTATGACACCAAAAACAGTCTCTAGATATTGCTGAATGGCCCCTAGGGGTAAAATATCCCTGAGAACCCCTAACGCTTCTTGAATTACAGTTAATTTCTATACACTGGGCTAATATACTACCATCCTTTCACTCAACTGTACACAGCAAAGATACACAAGATGTAAGAATCTATCTAAGCCCAAACTATAGCCCACCCCAAACCAGCAATTCTCAAATTGCACTTCCCACAACACCAGAGAACTGCAGTACTGAGACAGTGGGTAAAGGGATAAGCATAGGTTAGGGGTAACAAAACAGTTTCACCCTCACTAAAGCAAGACCATCTCCAACTATTATAAATATTTGTAATATTTAAAGCATTTTTATTTTTATTTTATTTTTTTATTTTTTAATTTATGATAGTCACAGAGAGAGAGAGAGAGAGAGAGAGGCAGAGACACAGGCAGAGGGAGAAGCAGGCTCCATGCACCGGGAGCCTGACGTGGGACTCGATCCTGGGCCTCCAAGATCGCGCCCTGGGCCAAAGGCAGGCGCCAAACCACTGCGCCACCCAGGGATCATATTTAAAGCATTTTTAAAAGAAAGCTATCGCTAGCAAAATGTCTTTTCAGATATAAAATGGTTAAAATTTTAAATCTCAAGCAAGAATTACTTAACAGCTCTATTTTATTGCTATTCCACACCCAAATCCTTATTAATATAAACCTAGAAAAGATTTATTAAATTCATCTGCAAGTCCTGGCATGTATTTGCTTTAATTTTTTTTTTTTTTTTTTTTTTTTTTACTCTAACCAAACAGAAACCAGGTAAAAGTTGTATGGATAAATTAGCCCTCAAAATCAGATTCTGAACTATAACTCATTCAAATAAATTTTAAATCCCAAACTATGTAGTAAGAACTTAGAATGTTGTTCTTCTTTTCTCCATTAGGTTAAACTTCCTTGTCTTGTATAATATATAGTTATTCCCAAATGTGCTATATAAAAAATAATTTTCATGCTCTACTATGAACTCCTTCCTCTAAGCTAGTTTTGTTTTAAATATTAGAGTATAAGCTCAGCTACCCTAAAAATCACAACTTTATACAAAGCTATTTTTATTTCTTTGATTTTCAGGTACCAAAATATATAATTAAATCAGACCCATGCTAATAAATGTAGTTTCTGATTACCACATAAGCTATGTATTTATCAGATATACATTCTCTATTTCTTTATCGACATTCTGTGTATAGCAATGTCCCTATTTAACTGTAAAATTATGACATCATTACAAAGCTGTTCTCCATAAAACCTAGAATATAAATGGCTATAATCTAAGGATAAAAAAATTTATTGATGACTATCATTTATTTATTTATTTGAGAAAGAGAGCGCATACAAGAACATGGTGGGGATAGAGGAAGAGGTAGAAAAAGACTCCCCACTGAGCAGGGAGCTCAACGTGAGGCTCAATCTCAGGACCCTGGGATCATAACCTGAGCCAAAGGCAGATGCTCAACCGACTGAGCCACCCAGGTGCCCCTATTGGAGACTATTTAATATTCACGTTTAAAATTAGCTCGAGTTCCAGGGTGCCAGGATCCTAGGATTGAGCACCATGTCCGGCTCCCTGCTCAGCAGGGAGTCTGCTTCTCCTTCTCCCTCTGCCCCTATACCTCACTAGTGCCCTCTCTCTCTCAAATAAATATAATCTTTATAAATAAATGAGTAAATAAGCTCAAGTTATACATCTAAAGCGCACAAATTACACACATGTATATATACACAAACACTAAACTAAAAAGGAGAACTAAGAATCCATCAATTAGCATGCCCAAAACTTCCCAGGCACCTGCCAAAATTTAATCTTCCTCCTCTACTCCCTCATGTTGTTACCAGCCTTTTTACCTCCCAAATTAGAAATCTGAGAGCTATCCGTAACTTCCTCCTCTCCCTCATGTCTTTACATACAGTTGGCCATCAAATACTATAAATCCTACTTTGCATCTCTTTTTCTCTTAATTTCTTTTTTCTCAACAGGCAACAGTTTTATATAGCTCAAAAATCCAAACCCAGAAATGTATACATTGAAAAGTTCAATGGAAGCATTTACACTATCCCACTCCCCCCAGACAAGTAATCACCTTTACTAGTTTCATGGGTATCCTACTATTTCTATTATTACCAAAAGATAGCATTACTACATAAACTGTTCTCCACTTGCTTTTCTTACTTAACACATCCTAGAGATCTTTCCTATTAGTTCATAGACAGCTTCCTCATTTTCTGTATAGGTGCTTAGCATGCTATTGTGTGGATAGGTCTTAGTTTATTATGGATGGACACTATTCCTATTATATACAACACTGCAGCTAATAACTATGTAAATGTATCATTTTATTTCATATAACTGTAGGATAAATTCCCTGAAGTAGGATTTCTGAGACAAAAGTAAATACAGGGATGCCTGGGTGGCTCAGCGGTTGAGCATTTGAACATTGTCATAAAGTCTTATACTATAGTTTGGTCAAATTTATCAAAATATCTTCCTAAAACAATCAATCATGTATTCCAATCACCTACAGAAAGAGAATTTAGTATATGTGCTACTGAAGCAAGTACCAGAATACAGAATTTAACCACACGTATGCTTAACTTGAAGTGAAAAATAATTTACATAGTTGGCCACCTACCATTCTATTTCATAAACATAAAGCCCAGAATTACCCTGAAATGTGAATCTCCTATTTCTTCAGTATGTCTCAATTCTCAAATGCTTCTTATAGAGTGAACTTAACATTGCAATGTTAAAGCTTAATTAAAAGCTTAATGCATAAAGAAATGTTTTTTGGTACAACATAGCCCATAAATGTAACCCAACTTCCTCTAGGGCACAGCTGAGGAAACAGCAATGTATTTCATCACTTGAGGAAAAACTGGCTGTAATGGACTTATTGAGAGATGATATCTCTACTTCCCATGCAGCAACTTCCTACAATGCATTTCAGACCTTTTTGGATCTGGCCCATGCCTCACTCAAGCCTCATCAACTAACGACTTCCCGCTCGTATTTATACTCCAACACTACACAGTTACCTATAATTACCACTACACACTATTCCGTTTTGTGATACCATTCCTTTTTGTGTTATTCTGCCTGAGAAGTCTTCTTCTTACCCCAAATTACCTCACCACGTATTCACATTCTTCCTCAAAAACTCAGTTCAGACATTACCTCCTCTAACAAACTCCCATTCACCTTTTCAGCAAAAAGAATTAATCATTTCTTTATTTCCTCATTGTGCCCTGAACCTACTTTCATTAATATATGGATTTCACTCTGTTACAAGTATTTGCTTACAAGCTCTCCTCTCCTAAAAGCCTCAGCAAGTCAGGCCAAGTTTATCTTATTCTTACATGTTTAGTATTCAGCAGTTTCTAGTATCCTACTCAATAGCTATTTGCCAAATTAAACAAGTCGTCTCTATTCAGCAGTAAACACTAAAAACCTATACACAAAACAATTGAAATCATGATTTTTAACTGAAGATACTTCACAACCTGGAAGAGTATGTGGATTATAATAAAAAGCAGTCTGTAGTTCTTTTTTTAAGTATTAAGTTTTTAACTATGAAATCTTTTAGTGGGCTAAAGCCAACATTTAAAATAATGTCAGCATATATCAAATGTGGTAAAGGTAAATGTCTCATGAAACCTTTGTTCCAGTTGTACATATGCACACACAAACAATGTGTTACTGATGCAAAACACATTTCTTACCATGGATCACAATAAAGAAGATAACTTGAAAGCTAATTCCATTGTTGCTATATGGGTTCGAGAAGCTTTAAATCAACAAACAATATAATATAGTGAAGGAAGGCTTCTTCAATGAAAGACATTTGAAGCATAGTCTAGCTTCCCACCACCTCTCTAATCTCACTTATCACTCCCCCTTACTCATTCTGCTTGAGGCACACAAGCCTTAGGAATTATTCGAGTAAGCCAAACATGTTTCCACCTCAGGGTCTTAAACATGTTGTTTCTTCCACCCAGAAAGCTCTTCACTTACATAACCGTGTCATTTACTCCCTCATTCCAGGACACCCAAAGAGATTTTTCCCTGGCCACCTAAAATAGCAACCACCTCCCACCATTCTAACCCGTTATCCAGTTTTATTCCTTTTCATGCCACTCATTAACACCTGATATTCATTACTGTGCTTTTCCTCCCCTCCCTCATTGCAAATGTCAGCCCCAAGAAAACAGAGACTATCTTCTATTTTCATTACTATAACATCAGAGATTAGGACAGTACCAGCACAAAGCAAACAATTCTGAATAGGCTTTGATAGGCCTATCAAGGAAAAGAAAAAGGAAAAACACAGAATTGTGCCTGAGCATGGTATATTACAGAGGAAACAAGGCTGAAGTAAGGTTGATGAAGCAGAATATGAAAAGGTTTCAAAGTGAGAAAGCAGCGTTTGGACTTTATCCTACAGACAACTGGAAGTCATTCAATGTTTTGAGCAAACTTTGATCCATTCAAACATTTATTCAGCACAAGTTCAATTCACTTTGCTTGGCACAATGGAGAGCAAAAAGTCAATAGCACATGTTCTCTCCTCTGGCTGTTCAGGTTTAATAGCAATGGGTTCAAAAAAGTTTTAGGAAAATTATTCTGGCAGCCATATGGGGGGTGGATTGGAAGAGGAGTTCCAAAGCTAAAAAGGGAGATAATAGGCAATGCAGAGCCTCAGGACAAACTGAGACCAGTAAAGAATAATCTAAAAGAACTGTGCTGATTAATGGATAGAAATAATAAAAGAGAAACATGTATTACAAAAACTTTAAGATTTAAATATGATAAACTTAGATAAAACTTAGAAAAACTGAGCAATTTCAATAACTTTTAGATTATTACCCAACCATTGCAAATAACGATCAAAGCGATGAGAAAGGAAAAGTAAGTGTGGTAGTAAGATTACTAAAAAAGCAAAAGAATCCTCTTCCTTCCATTCAGTTCCAAAATAAGAGACAAGAATAGATTTGTTATGATAACAATGAAAAAAATGTGCAAGCTTATACTCTATTTTCTTTTTCAATTGCGTAAAAATCAATGGCATCTTCTGAGAGAGAGGAAGAAGATATATGAGAAAACAAAAATGTGAGATTAACAAAATAACTGCCAACAGTACCAAGGGCCCACTGGGAATTGTTCAGCATTAATTTATAGTGGCCAAGAAATCTTCATAATTACCCGCCTTCCTCCATAAATATGCTGTAATCTGTGAAAAAAAAAAAAAAAAAAAAAAACAGAGGAGATAAATAGTGGAAAGATCTGACAACAGGTAAATATGATAGAAGTGATTGGTGTCAAGTTCAGGCCACATCTAATGCATACAGCAATAAAGGAAGGGAGAAGAAATTAAGAGTGTATGAAGAGAATGGCTGAAGGCACAGGTAATCACATGGGCAAAGATTTAAGAGTTCATATAAGCCAGTTGGGATGTAAGAGAAATTTATCAGATCATTCACTTTAACACCATATTGTTTGCTATGATCTGAATGCTCGTGTGTCTTTCCCCTGTCCCCTAAATTTGTATGTTGAACTCCTAATGCCCAAAGTGATGGTATTAGGAGGTGAGATGTTTGGGAGGCGATTAGGTCATGAGAAAGGATCGTAAGACTCATGCCCTTATAAAAAGAACCCCCCCCTCCACAAAAAAAGAAACCCAAGACAGCTCCCTCACCCCTCTTCCATGTGAGGATACAACAGAGAAGTCTGTAACTGGAAAAGCGTCCTCACCAGACCCCAACCATACTTGCACCTTATATGTGGAACCTCCCAGCCTCTAGAACTGCAAGAAATAAATTTCTGTTGTTTATAAGCTACCAAGCCTCTGTTTTTTTATTACAGCAGCTCGGACTAAGACACTGTTTAAATGCTTTTCCTCTGTTTGGATACATGGTAAGTGCTATAGGCACAATGGAATATAGGAATCAGAAGGGCGGGATCCCTGGGTGGCACAGTGGCTTGGCGCCTGCCTTTGGCCCAGGGCGCGATCCTGGAGACTCGGGATCGAATCCCACGTCGGGCTCCCGGTGCATGGAGCCTGCTTCTCCCTCTGCCTATGTCTCTGCCTCTCTCTCTTTCTCTCTCTCTCTCTGTGACTATCATAAATAAATATTAAAAAAAATCAAATCTTTAAAAAAAAAAAGGAATCAGAAGGGCTGCACAGCCAATAAATTTATCATCAGAGGAAGTAACCTAATTTCAATGTTCAGTTCTATAATTAATATTATGACTTAGAAAAAAAAAAAAAATATTATGACTTAGGATAAATATTCACCTCGGTTCCCACATCTACAGAATGGGAGAGCATGTTAAAGAGAGGTACCATAGTGGCTTCCACTCATCTGCTTTAAAGAACTGTTGCTATCGCAGGCCAAGTTACCAAACAACAATCATACTACTGTGTACTCAAAGAATACAAAGAACACAAAAACAAACTCAAAACAATACATACAACCCTCTGCTTATTTACAAACCCTCTGCAGCATATTTACAATAGCCAAATTATAGGAGCAGCCCAAGTATCCATCGATTGATGGATAAAAAAGATGGGTGTGTGTGTGTGTGTGTGAGACAGACAGACAGACAGACAGAGATGGAATATTATTCAGCCATAAAAAAAAGAATGAGGGGATCCCTGGGTGGCTCAGCGGTTTGGCGCCTGCCTTTGGCCCAGGGCACGGTCCTGGAGTCCCGGGATCGAGTCCCACGTCAGGCTCCTGGCACGGAGCCTGCTTCTCCCTCCACCTGTGTCTCTGCCTCTCTCTCTATGTCTATGATGAATGAATGAATGAATGAATGAATGAATAAATAAATAAATCTTAAAAAAAAAAGAATGAAATCTTGCTATTTGACATGGATGGAGCTAGAGAGTATAATACTAAGCGAAATAAGTCAGAGAAAGACAAATACCATATGATTTCACTCATATGTGGAATTTAAGAAACAAAACAAGCAAACAAACAAACAAAAAAGACAAATCAAGAAACAGACTCTTAATTATAAAGAACAATCTGATTGTTACCAGAGGGGAGGCGAATAGGGGATGGGTTAAATCAGTGTGGGGATTAAGGAGTGTATTTGTTTTTATGAACACAGGGTGATATATGGAACTATTCAATTACTATACTGTACACCTGAAACTAATGTAACACTGTATGTAAGCTAACTAGAATTAAAAACCTAAACAAAATAGAAAAAAAAATGTCTTATTCCTCAAGTGTAATGAGAGCAAAGCTAATTGAGTAAGAGTAACTCTCAAGCCTCTTCTAGAAAAGATTCTGCACTATGTAATAGAATCAACAATACTAGTGGAGGTTTAACATATTTCATAATCAAAGTAAATAAAGGTAAGCATTTTTCCTTAATTTTTTAATTTTTAAATTATTGCTATATGATATATATATATATAACATGAAAAGGTATGTATTCTTTTTTTTTTTTTTTTTTTTTTAAGATTTTACTTATTTGAGAGAGTAAGAGAGGGAGAGAGAGCATAGAGGGAGAGGGAGAAGCAGACTCCCTGCCAAGCAGAGTCAGATGCAAGGCACTATCCAAGGACCTGGAAATCATGACCTGAGTCAGAGGCAGAAACTTAACTGACTGAGCCACCACCCAGGAGCCCCAAAAAGGTATGCATTCTAACATTAAAATAAAACAGGACTTGGGACGCCTGTGTGGCTCAGCGGTGGGCATCTGTCTTTGGCTCAGGGCATGATCCCGGGGTTCCAGGATCAAGTCCTGCATCGGGCTCTCTGTGGGGGTCCTGCTTCTCCCTCTGCCTATGTCTATGTCTCTGCCTCTCTCTCTCTCTGTCTCGCATGAATAAGTAAATAAAATCTTAAAAAATAAAATAAAATAGGACTCAAAACGTAGTAAATGTTCTACAGATTCCTTAACTGCAATTCCAAAATACAAAGACTCTTTTGGTGGCAAAACCTTACCTAAAGTGACAAGAAGCTATTTATAGTCTCTATTTACCCTACTTGGTGTAAACCTTCATACATTCTCCTGCAGAAATAGAAATGTTTTTGAAGAGGACTGGATTCTGTTGAAACATTACATTATGACCTTGCCTATATCCAAAAAATTCTTAATTCCAAAACCTATTAGACCCCAAAGGTTTTAGTGCACTATGATCCTATAAATATAATTGCTAATATTTGCTGAACTTTAAATGTGTGTCAGACACTGTTCTGATCACTTTATATGCAGTAACTCATTTAATCCTCCCAACCACTACAACATAGGTATGAAATTATTCCAATTTTACGAAGGAGGGAACTGAAGCAGAGCGATTAAGTAAATTGCCTAATGTCACAAAGCTGAGATGAATATATATAAATATTACACATAAGAGGAAGAAAATATAAAATAGAGAACGGAATATGACAGAAAGGTAGGAGTCCACGATTATTTCATCTGTTCAATAAATATATTCTAGAATGGTAAGGGATCAAACAAAAAAAAAAAATACTAAAGACTTTACATGCTTACAAATTCTAAATTTATGTGCAATTCCTTTTTTTTTTTTTTAAGATTTTATTTATTCATTTATGCAGGGAGCCCCACACAGGACTCGATCCGGAGTCTCCAGAATCACACCCAGGGCTGAAGGCAGGTGCTAAACCGCTGAGCCACCCAGGCTGCCCTATGTGCAATTCCTAAGTCAAACTGCATAAACTGCACAGTATAAAATCAAAGCTCCTCAGTTTATGTTAATATCTTTTTTTATTGAGATACAACATTTTAATATGCTTTTAATTACAAGTAATATACAAAAACATATTCACTGTAGAAGTCAGAAAATTTGGGTGTGCAAAAAGAAAATAATCACTTATAAAACTACACTCAGAAATAACCACTTAACAATTTGGCACATATCCTTCCAGACATCAATACAATTTTTCTCCCTTGAACAATGCAGGGCTGAGAGGTACAGACACTCCCCACCCTCCCACCCCACACACACAGTTGAAAATCTGAGTATAACTCTTCTATCCCTAGAAACTTAACTGTTAACAGCTTACTGCCAACTAGGAGCTTTACCGATATGTATTATATACCGTATTCTTACAGTAAAGCAACTTACAGGAAAGAAAATCTTAAGAAAATCATAAGAGAAACATTTGCAGTACTGTACTGTATCACAAAAAAAAAAAAAAACAACAAAAACAAAAACCCTGTGTATAAGTGGACCAATGTAGTTCAAAGCCCTATTGTTCAAGGGTCAACTGCATATTTGTTTTTTAACCAAAATGGAA
The DNA here is from genome assembly GCF_053574225.1 of Canis aureus. Taxonomy (NCBI): domain Eukaryota; kingdom Metazoa; phylum Chordata; class Mammalia; order Carnivora; family Canidae; genus Canis; species Canis aureus. The sequence goes on from NC_135642.1 coordinate 21,055,898, forward strand.
TTGTTTTTAAATCTACCTTTTTTTTTTAATTTAACATACAAGACATCTCTTCATCTCTTCCCATTCTTCTTATACCATTTAATAGCTAGACAGTGCCCCACTGTGAATATGTATCCTAGCAATCACTGTGAAACATTTAGATTGTGTACAACTTTATAGCATAGAGATCAAGACTTACTGACTCTAGTCAAACTGCGTAGACCCAACTCCTGGCTCTACCACATATTAACTCTGCTACCTTAGACAAGCTACCCCATTTCCCTATGCCTGTTTTCTCTTCTGAAAAAAAAAAAAAGGAAAATATTATCTCTGTCATATGATTAATGTGAGAGTGGGGTCAAATGTTAATACACAGCTTTTACTATCAACAGTGCTGCAATCAGGATGCTCACAGCTAAATCTTTGCACACATCCTTATTACATCAAGATCAATTCCCTTAAATGAGAATTTCCATATCAGGACATAGGCACATTTTTAAGGCTTTGAGCCTGCCAAATTATAGTTTGGTTTAAAGCCCTCGTTAAACAGTTCTCTCACTTAATACTCATTTATCATTATCCAAGAAGGTGAAAACTATGATCCAGTTAAGCTAACCAGCTTGTTTCACTCAACTGGCTTTTGCTCTTCTACTTTTGTACCTGCAAACCTAGACATATATCATAAAATCTTAAAAGTATGTAGGGAACTTTAGGACACCTGGCCCAATTCCTGATTCAGTCTATCAGTTCCTCCACCTTAGAATTCCTAACTTGAACATCATCAATGAAAGCAGAGAGCCTACAACTCAATCCTAACCCCCATTACATTTTACTGTTTTGTGGAAATTTCTCTTGAAAGTATGTTGAAATCCTCCTTCTAACTACTACTCATTGATCCTAGTTCTTTCTAGTCAGATCAAACCTGATCTGTGTGGTAGACCTCTAAAGAGTTAAAGATATCATAATTTCTTAGATGAGTTTCCTTCTCTTCTTTGGGCAAACATTGCGTTTTTCACTTTTTCCTCCTTTCCCCATGTCCTTTCCCCCATGATCAAGGTCCTCTGGAAACGCACTATAGTTCAGAGCTTTTTAAACTCGTGTGCCTATCACCTGGGGAACTTCAGAAAAATACAATAGCCCAGGCCCTATCCTACTTAAGCATGGGCCTCTGTGTTTTTGCCCTGCAGGTGATTCTGATATAAAGTCTGAGAAATGATATAAGGGCCCACTCACAAAGTGATAGTATGCTACCTAAAAGCTGACACAATGTAATTATCCCAGGTATAATACAACAAGTACAAAGTAAAGTGTGGCTAATACCTCCTCCCTCTTTCCAGAGAGAGAGAGAGCACCAGCACAAAGGACAGAGAGAGAGGGAGAATCCCAAGCTGACTCCACACTGAGGGCAGAGCCAGATATGTGGCTTGATCTCACAATCCTCAGGTTATGACCTACACCAACATACAGTCAGACTTAGCTTAACCAATTGAGCCACCCAGGTGCCCCAATACCTGTTCTATGTTGTTCTACCAACTTCAAGATGACATTTACTTTTTTCAAAAATTATACCAGAGTGTTAATTCACATTAAATGTACATTTAAAATGATGAGTCTTTTCCACATTCTCTATTAGTGCATTAGTGTCTTGTGACCCTAACTGCCAGCCTTTCCAATTATTCCCATTAAAAGGTAAGAGAACCAGGACAAAGAGTTTTAAATCCCTATTTCTAAATACATCACCTCTGTGCATATGATTTACCTTCAGTGGAGAAATCATTTCAAGCTTCATCCTCTAAACATCGCATGGAAAGACTTAGCCTAAATGAAAGTACACTGGTCCACCAACAACTGAACTGACAGGCGACTGCATCAACACATCTCCTCTATGCAAAGCACTGTTGTCAATACAGTGGGGAAATACAGTCCTTAATACTAGTTGGCAGACCTTCTAGAGAGCCTGATGGAACAAATACCTTCAAAGAATGAGAATACCTAGATAAACACATTAATGCTATAGAAACCTATGATTACTACTTACTTAGCTCTGGGGCCAAAGAAATGATACTCATTAGAAAACTAAGTTATTCTGAACTTTAAGGTTTTGTTTCCCTTTGTTTTTTAATGTTTATGAGACAAGAGAGGAGATGGACCCATCAGTGAATTCACCCACACTCAGGCTACTTGAAAAGGAACATTGCCCCCCTCAAAAATACACCCTCAGGGACGCCTGCCTGGGTGGCTGTTGAGCGTCTGCCTTCAGCTCAGGGCATGATCCCAGTCTGGGGATGGAGTCCCACATGGGGCTCCCTGCTCAGTGGGGAGCCTGCTTCTCCCTCTGCCCCTCACCCTGCTTGTATGTGCTCACTAATAAATAAATCTTTAAAAAATAAAAGTTGACTTTAAAAAAAGAAGCTCGCTGGTGGCATTTTGGACAACTGTTGTCAGGCAAAGGCAAACTATGAGGAAAGTTATAGACATAGGGGCAAGAGTAAAAGAGGGACAAGCTATGAGGTGAAGGGACTCTAAATTTTTGCAGAAGCGTAGTAGCCGATTCAGAAACATAGGGAGATCCCTGGGTGGCGCAGCAGTCTGGCGCCTGCCTTTGGCCCAGGGCACGATCCTGGAGACCCGGGATCGAATCCCACGTCGGGCTCCCTGTGCATGGAGCCTGCTTCTCCCTCTGCCTATGTCTCTGCCTCTCTCTCTCTCTCTGTGTGTGACTATCATAAATTTAAAAAAAAAAAAAAAAACACCTCCTTAACCTTAGGGAGATGCCACCTTCTGAACAGACTAAGAAAGGGAAAAGCAACATGATGACTGGATTGAAAAACTATGAAGTTGAAAAGAAAACAGAACAGATTGTAGAAATTCTTAAAGAGCACTTATTTCATGAGAAAAGTAGTAGAAACAAGAAAGTCAAGTTAGGTCAGGACACAGAAAGAAAAGGAAAGGACGCCTGGGTGGCTCTGCGGTTGAGCTTCTGCCTTCAGCTCAGGGTGTGATTCGGGGTGTGGGGATTAAGTCCTGCATCCAGCTCCCTGCAAGGAGACTGCTTCTCCCTCTGCCTACATCTCTGCCTCTGTGTCTCTCATGAATAAATAAAATCTTAAAAAAAAAAAAATACACACTCAAAACAAATTCATGATTCAAAACTTCATGTAATGACTTCTGAATTCCTGACTTGTTTGCTTTACCTGTTACTATTCTTAACTTATGAGGTATTCAAGAGGGGGGGGAAAATGGCCATTCTACAGATGAGTTCCACCATAAATACAACTTAGAGATGCTGGATGAAAGGGAGACAAGTAAAATTAACCAAGATCCAATGTGATATTTATTTTCATTTGCATGGCAAACATCAAAAATATACCTGGCATTTTCAAACAATTATGTCAAGAATGACCAGATGCTTCCTGTTGATGGAACAGTAGAGAACTAGTCTGACAGAATCAAAATAGAGTTCACAGAAACAACTGGAAATGAATTTAGCTTCATTTCAAAACCATTAAACCAAAGTATGTCCTTACATTTTCACACATTTAGTGTAACTGGCCCCCAACCTAAAATATAAAATACCCAGATGGACAGAAAGAGAGAACTCAAACTCTAAGTTAGGAGACTTAACTCTAAAGTTAAGTATATGCATTACAAAAGTATTGTTTGACCAAATGTTTCACTGCAGGATTCCTTTTAAATCTGAAACTCCTGCAGGGCTTTTGACAGTGTCCTATCTTCAAATATTACTTTTACACACTAGTTTTCACAAGCGTATCTAACATGGAATTCACATTTTGTGTACATAATTAAAAATAAATTGTGGAATTAAAAATAAAGTTTAGTCACTTAAAAATATTTTCAAGTGTTCCTGAGTCTCCAGGATCATATGCAGATTACACAATCTGTATACTGTTTATGCATCTAAATCCCAAATTGAAAAAAAGAGCCCAAGAAACAAGTATAGAAATCAACTCTCCTATCCATATTTTTTTAAATGTGTCTTGTATCATATGCTGATTCGACTTGTATGGTGAAAGGATAGAAATGACAAATCTCTCAGTTTAAAAAAAAAAAAAATTACACAACAACAAGCATGAGCATACAATGGAGTTTTGGGAGTTTTCCAGAGGTTACACGGTGTGATACCACAGACTGAATGCAGTAGAGATTTAAGAATCTAGATGTCTTTTAAACCAGACATTCAAAAGACCTGCAGAAATGCAAAACAATGTCACTCTTACCGCTTGTATTAACTTGTATTAATGTCACCTGTATTAACTTGTAATGAATTTTTGTTGTAGCTATTATGGGGAGGGGGGGGATATGTAAAGAGTAAAATTAAGAGAAAAAAATTAATAAAAGCGTAAGGCCATCTTTAATTTCCTTAAAATCAGAGAGCCTGAGCCTGAAAGTGGCAGTGCCAAGGCCGAATGGTTATAGGTCAGCGCGAAGCAACTTACACCAAGCTGGGTAGGTCTACACGTGAAATAACGAACTGCAAAAAGAATTTTTCAACACTACCATCTGCGTAATAAATTATAGTGCCCCTCTAATTCTGGAATGGGAAATTATTTTACAAGGACCATTTATTGACTACATCAAAAACATCTTCCAGGTTAAAAAAAAAAAAAATGATACTTCAGAAAGTAACTTGCCTGAACCGAGACAGCAAACCAGTGTTCGCAGAGAGCACCTACAATATTTCCACGTTACCAAGCCCCCCTCCGAGAGTACTGCCGCGGTCGCCACCCCTCCTTTGAACAGATGTCTGCTCGCCACAGTCCAATCAGGTTTAAAGCAAGCGTCTGTGTACTGAAAACAAGCTGAAAGTGGGAAAACACACACGAGGCAGGCCTCTATTATCCCGTTGGTTTCAGTTTTCGCGATGCACCCCCGAGGCGATGCTCGCTGACTGAACGCGGCACGACGGCTTCCACCGAGCTCTCTGCACACACACGGATTAACTGTGTCCAGGCAGAGATGACCTGGCAAAATTCTCAACTTTCTTCCGAAGCCGTGCACCCGCAGATCCCGGCGGCCAGGTCCCAAGAGCAGAATCCGAGCATCCGGAGCGGCGGGCCTTTGTCCCCTCAGGGGCCCGAGAGCCCGCGGTCGTGGCAGCAGGCGCGATCGGCCGCGCGCGGGCCGGGCCGGGCCCTCCGCTCAGCCGCGTCAGGGCTGCCGCTCCCGCCGCGGCCCGAGCGCGTCCCGGCCGCGCAGGCCCCACAGCGCTGCGCCCGCGAGGACGCCCGCCCCCGCCGCCCCTGCCCCGCTCCGGAGAAGCCGCCAGGGCGCCCAGACAAAGAGGCCGGCAGCTCCCGGGGCGGCGGGCGGCGGGCGCCGAGGCCCGGCCGGGCCGCGCCGCGCCAACCTGCCTCCCTCCGGCTCCCGCCCGCCTCCCGCCGCCCGCCGCCCGCAGAGCCCCCGCCGCCGGGGCTCGACCCCCTCCCCGCCCCGGGGCCGCCGCTCGGGCCCGGGCCGGCTGGGAGGCCGCGGCGCGCCGGGGCCGAGGAGGGGGCGGCGGCCGCCACCATGTCTGCCCGCCCCTCCCAGAAGCGGGGTGCCCGGCGGACAAAGCGCGGCGGCGGCGCGGGCGGAGCGGGCGCCCAGGCCGACCCCGCCGACCCCCGCGGAATAAGCGGGGCCAGGAGCCCCGGAAACCCGGCGCCTTAATGCAATAAACAGGAAATCGCGGGGATGATCTGGGTTCCGGGGGAAGTGGAATTATTTTTTACCAGCGAAGAGATCAACTTCCACATCCGGTGGTAACAGGGCCCTACACAGACCCGCACTGACCTGGAAAAGCTTCGGGAGCGGCGACGGGGGAGCAGCAGGAGGTGGTGCGGGGACCCGAGGCGCCTCGTACCCGGCCGGGCTGACGCGGCCCCGCTACACACAAAGCGCTTCAGCTGCACAGGGCGCTATTTTCCGAAAATGCCGCGTCTGGTCGGCGCCCAAAATCCCCACCGAAAAGTCCCCCGTGCTGCGCGCGGAGGGACACATGGTGTGCGAGTGAGTCAAAGCTCCCAGCATCCCTCCCGGACCCGGCCCCTGTCAAGCCCGCGCCTCAGCCTTTCCGCCCCTGCCTTCGGCCGCAGAGCGCTCTCCCACCCACTCCGCGACCCCATTCCGGCGGGAGGAAGGGGGCGACGGGGTCTGCGCTTTGTTTTTAACGGAGGGAAGGGAAATAGGCCATTTGCAGAGCTCGAGCCACACAAAGAAAGCGGCGGAATGATCCGCTCTCGGCGACCGCAAGTCCCGGCTCGCCCGGCGCCTGCGCGGCACGGGGGTGGGAGCCGCGGCGGGCCATGTGCGCGGCGGAGCCTCCCGGCTGCTGGCGCGGCCTTCCCGCCTCTTTTTGCGGGGGCTGGCGGTTGGGGACCCAGAGGACGTGTGCCTCGCTGGGTGTCTCTGCGACGTGACCGCTGAGAGACGGGGAACCCGAACTCGGGGGGGGGTTAAGCCGAGCCGCCCCGCAGAGCCCCGGGACACGGAAGGGCAGCCGGGAAGCTAGGATTTAACTGAAAGTGGCCCTAGAGTCAACTAGGCCGCCCGGGACGGGAGTGGCGGGTGAGGTACCGGGGCGGGAACGAAGGCTGTTCCTCCACGTCGCTCGAACTGAGCAGCCAGGTTCCTCACAGAGATGCACTTATTCCTGTAGACTTTTTTTTTAATTATTTTTTTTAATTTTAACATGCCCATGGCGTCGCAGGTGTCTCGTACTTCATAGACGCTAATTGCTCGCTCGGTTGCCTTGGGTTTCTGTCACCTCAGAGGTGAAGGTCTTTTTTTTTTTTTTTTTTTTTTTTACCGTGGCTACCATGCCTAGATGATTGTTGTGCCGTATTTTATGAAGTTTATTTTATGTAGTTTATTTTTTATGAAGTTTATTTTATGTAGTTTATTTGGAGATAGTGGTTTACAGAGTGAAAGCCTTTGCAAGTTAATGCACTTCTGATGAGTTGCTAAGTAAACCCCAACCCACTGGTATTGTGTTTAACAGGTGAGCCCCCGGGGATGACTTCCCCAAGCTGCTGACCTGCAGCTTCTGTCTTCCCATATTTAGGAATTGGGAGTATCTGAGACAGCGCCAAGAGTTTCATCCAGGAGAGTTTACGAGTTTAAGTGAAATCCGTATGACCCATTGATTTCTGTGTGGCCTGAGATAAGTCCTTTTTTTCTACCTCCAGTTACCCTTTTGGGATATTGACGCGGTAAGGATTTGTAAAGTCTTTGTGTAACTTATTAAGTCATTTTGCCTAAAATAGAAGCGAAGTAAATGTCACAGTAGCCATATTGTTTTCTTTTGATGTAATATTTTCAATGCTTCAGTTGATAAAAATTTGCCAAGTTTTTGATACCATGTTTTCCTCTAACCTTTGAGTTTGAGTAAGCATTGAGTTAACGATTGCTATGGAATCCTTGCCCTCATTGATCTTCTTTCTACTGTAGACTGAGAGGGGTAAATAGTAAGTATACCAGTAAGTATAAGGAGGGTAAACTGCTCAATACTGCGAAATCTCATACAGGAGAAATCTCTTGCCCACCTGGGTTGGAGGAATGAAATGGGACTGAGAAGCAATTAGCTTTAATAAAGGAAGTGGGGAGGAGCCTTCCAGACAGAAGCAGCAATACACGGAAAGGTTAGGAGGCAAACTTTGGAGAGATTGTTTAGTGGCGCAGCGGTTTAGCGCCTGCCTTTGGCCCAGGGCGTGATCATGGAGACCCAGGATCGAGTCCCACGTCGGGCTCCGGGTGCATAGAGCCTGCTTCTCCCTTACCTGTGTCTCTACCTCTGTGTGTGTGTGTGTCATGAATAAATAAATAAAATCTTTAAAAAAAAAAAAAGAAGAAGAAGAAGATAATGCTGTTTCAGGACTGCCTAGAGAGGTTCCTGAAGAGATTCAATCATGAAGACTTTGAATGCCATGTGCAGAAATTAGCTTTTGAGAAGAACTGAGAGGAAACTGTTGAAGGGTGTTAAGTAGAAGTGTTACAGGATTGGATTTGCATTTTAGACAGATTAGACTGTTATGCAAAACTCAGGCATGGAAAACAGTTTGGGGGAAAAAATAGTAATTTGTGAGAGAATAATGCTTTGGACTGAGATAGTGGCAAATAGTGTGAAGAATATGACCAAGGTAGTTATTGAGAGTTTGGTGATTTGGTTGAGCCGGTAAGGGAATGACTGAGAGGAAGTCATCCTTGACATCTTTGACCTTGTTGAATTTGTAAGTCCTTGTGAGCCAACCAAGCACATATGTCTGGCAGGCAATTAGATATTAATTCATTTAAGTTGTTTCATGAGCACTTTCTGTAACTGGCAGTGTTCTAAAATCCTGGAATAGATTAAGCAGCAACAAAACGAGCAAGGTTCCTGTTCCTGTTGCTAGTGGAAGGAACAGACCATAAAAAAAAAAAAAAGTGTTATAAAAGAGTAAAGATAATATCTTATAATATGCGCTATTAAGAAAATAAAAGGGTATCTGATTAAAGCATTTCTTTGGGGGAGAGAACAGGCAAAATTTTGGAAGTTGATCACAGATGGCCTCACAGAGAAGGTATTCTCTAACCTAAGACCTGAATGGGCATAAGTGTAGAGCAGTATTTGAGACCTAAGGGAACAGCAGAGCAGAATCCTGTGTTTAGCAAGAAGACCAGTGTAACTGAAGTTTAGAGACCAAAGAAAGGAATGGTAGGAGAAGAAATCTGCTGCCTTAGTAAGTTTAAGTGCTGTAGCAGCCACTGAAGAGTTTTTTCTTTTTTAAGATTTTATTTATTCATGAGAGAGACGCAGAGACACAGGCAGAGGGAGAAGCAGGCTCCATGCAGGGAGCCCGACGTGGGACTCGATCCCGGGTCTCCAGGGTCACGCCCTGGGCTGAAGGCAGCACTAACCCCTGAGCCACCCAGGCTGCCCCACTGAAGGGTTTTAAGGAATGGAATAACATAACATAAGTAGCAGCAGAGGGAAAAAAATGGATGAATTTAAGATCTATTTGGTGATTAGACCTGACCTGTATTGCTAATGAGTCAATATGAGTGAGGGAAAGGGAGGAATCAAGAGTGATTCCTAGGTTTGGGCATGTCTAGGCTGGCACCATTCGGTATAAATATAACACCAGCCACAGAGTTTATAGTAGCCACATTAAAAAAGTAAAAAGTTAATTTTAATGTCTTTTATTTAACCCAGTATAGCCAAAATCGTACCATTTCATATGTGATCAATATTAAAAAGTATTAAATGTTTTACAGTCTTTTTCTCATTACTGTGTTCAAAATCTAGTGTGTGTTTTATACTTTGAGCATATCTCAAAACTTGATTCCGTGAAATTTACCGTTGAAAACTAGATTTTCATACTCAGGTCATTCCAAACATACTTAAAAGTTTTGCAGTAATTGAATTATGTATCAGATTTGTCATTTAATTTTAAATTAAAGATTAAGATTTTAATTCCTGAATTAGTCACATTTTAACTGCTCACTAGCCACATGTGGCTAGTTGGCTAGTTGCTACTATATTAATAAGACAGTGCGGCCAAGTGGAAAATCAAACTAAAGTGTGAAATCAGCCTGGAAGGCCTTGGATGCCATGTTAAAAGGTTGAGATTTTATCCTAGATACAAGGGAACAATAGATGGTTTTTGAGCTAGGGGGTGACGCAATGTTGTGCTAAAGGCTAGAAAAAGACCAGTAGGTGGCCAGCTGGTGGCTCAGGACCAAGAGCAACCCTTTACTTGAGTCCCCACATTCCAGGCTCTAACCTCAGCCCTTCAGATTCAGAAGTCTGATTTTTGCCAGTGCTCCAGAGCAGTGTCACCAAAGTATGGTCCACAGGCCGGTACTAGTCTGCAAACCCTTTGTTATTGATCCTAGAGAAGGCATTTAACCATTAAGGTTTTAGAAGTTTGCAATAACTTTAAGACTAATTTCATGTCTGTGGATCTGTATTATTGTATATATTTTCCTTTTACTTCCCTTTACTAGTAAGTCATATTTTATAGAGGTATCTATGATCTTTCACCAGAGATAATTTTTTTATGCTGAGAGGTGTCGGGTTTGTTTTTTTTTCCTCCAGATACACAAACTATATATCCTCTATGCCATTAAGATATCTTTTTCTCTGTTATGTTACTATAAATAGAGCCTTTTTTCAAGCTGTCAGTGAAAATCTCAGCCAACTCCTTTATTTTCCTTTCACATCTGGACACTTGTGAATCACAAGTTTAAGCACACTGACCTGATCACATGTCACTTGGCCCTTGTCCACATAGTTATGCTCCTTACTGTACTGTTTGTTGTCTCCAGACCTGTTTGATTTATTGGATTTTTGGAATGACTTCAAATGTTAAACATTTTTCTGTATGAACAAGGATGATGAGCAAACCCTCCATCTGCGCCAGCTGCCTCCTAAACATGTTCCAAGGCCTTCCCTATCAGCCCCAGCACCTCCTGATTGACCAGGTTTAAATATAAATTCATAAATTACAATTCCCATATTTTTTTCTTCTTGTGGTCCCTCAGTTTGTCATGCAACAGTTACTTGATCTTCTACACCACCACAGGTAATTTTTAAAGCACTGAGACCAAGGGAATAAGAAGAGCCAAGTTCTCAGAAGATTACCTAAAACAAATAGGGTTTTTTCAGGTTGCTTTTTTGCTTTATAGTGAGAACCATAGCAGCTAAGAAAGAAATTGACATCTATCTGCTCAGTTTCTCCCTCCATAGAGAAATGGAAGGCTGCAAGGAAATAACCAAATTTATAATAGCTACCACTTATTAAATGTTCCTGTTTGCCAGCCACTGTACAAAATCTTGTATATATTGTTCAATTAACTCTCAAAACAATGCTAAAAAACGGGTATTAGCCCCATCTTTTCAGCAAGTAAACAGAGGCCAAAATAGGCTAAATAACTTGCCTAATGTCATGAAGCTAATAACCATTAGGTTTCCAATACAGGTCTCATTTAAAAGTATTATTTCTAATCTTTTTTTTTTTTTTTTTTTTTTTTTGCCATTATATTCCCAGTATCTAGCAAATTCTCTGGCACAATGACTACTTTGTTTTACAGAGACTACATGAAGTTGACTACATTATCTCCCAGAGGGTTCATCAGGGAATTTGGGCCCAGAGTAAGGGGAGATGGTGATATTCTAATGACACCAGGCAAATGTGTTGTAGAGTAGAAATATGTTTTGCTCCTATCTAGAATTTATAATGTCCCACAAATCAATATAAAATAAAAAGACAACCCAATAGAAAAATGGGTAACAGACCTAAACAGTCATTTTACCAAAGAGGGTATCTAAATGACCAATAAACAAGTCAAGGTGCCCAACTTTTATAATCATTAGAAAAATGTGAATTAAAACCACAATCAGCTATGGCTACACATCCACAATAATGGCTAAAATGGACACTACAGTAAATGCCCAATGTGGCCAAGTATTGGAACCATGAAACTACATGTTGCTGGTGAGAATGTATATTAGTATAGCCACTTTGGAAAGTTCAGAGTTCAAAAAACAGGCAGCACTGGGGCACCTGGGTGGCTCAGTTGGTTAAGTGTCCACCTTTGGCTCAGGTCATGATCCCAGTGTCCTGGGATAGAGCCCCACCTTGGGCTTCTTGCTCAGCAGGGTGTTTGCTGCTCTCTCTCCCTCTGCCTGCACTCCCCTTGCTTGTGTACATTCTCTCGGTGTCAAATAAAATAAATTAAAAATTAAAAAAAAACATGTCAAACTAGATTTAAGGATATATGTTTAGGTAGTAAAAACTATAAAAGCAATAATTTGCTTTGGGTTAGGGAGTAATGTTTGGGAGGAGGAAATGAGGAGGCCTCTGGGGTGTTAGCAATGTTTGGTTTCTTGATATAAGTGCTGGATACATGGGTATTTTGTGATTCATTGAGCTGTAGGGTTTTAGAGTGGGTGACTTTTTCAGTATGTGTATTATATATTTCATGGTTTTTAAAAATTTGTTGCAATTAACAAGTAGGGAAAAAATTTCATGGACAATGCTGGATACACATTACCAACTATTTTACCTCACTGACTGAGTCAGTCTTTCTATCTGTGTACATCATAAATATGAAACACAAGAAAGGCCTGAATTCTGGGAGCGACAATGATAAGGGGAGAGACAGATGCAAAAATACTGCAGAATTTAAGGCAGTCTGAGAAGGTGAAAGACCATGGCAGTTGGGAGTGAGGAGCCCCAAGTTCAAGTTTTAACTGATTTTTAATCTAGGCTCTAACAACTCTAGTCATGTGACCTGGGCACCTCTTAACTTGCCTTAATTTCATTTTTCTTACCTGGCAGGAGAGGGAAGTTTCATAAAACAGACCTTTATGTAACCCCCAAAGCTACTAAAATGCCCTATAAAATATTTCTTGATGCCTGATTCAATATAATGGGAAAAGGTGAAAGAAAATGATTGAGATTTTGAACCTGAGTAAAGGAGGTAATAGTGATAACATGAACAAAATGAGACAACCAAGAGAAGGAGTAGATTGGGAGAAAGATACTCTATTTTATACATATTGAGTTTAAGATCATGCCAGAACATCAGGGTAGCATTATTATACAGCTACAGAACTTAAGGTTTGGTACTCTGAAAACAAATACGGTATTACTGATAGAAAATTAGAAGTTGGGACGCCTGGGTGCTCAGCCTTTGAGCATCTGCCTTTGGCTCAGGGTGTGATCCTAGAGTCCCCGGATTGAATCCCACATCGGGCTCCCTGCATGCAGCCTGCTTCTCCCTCCACCTATGTGTCTGCCTCTCTGTGTGTCTCTCTTGAATAAATAAATAAAATCTTTTTTTAAAAATTAGAAGTTATCCACATCAGGGTAATAGTTGAAGTTATGGGAATGAATGAGATAATTGGGAAGAATATAGAAAATAAAGGAGAGAAGTAAAGAGAAGAGGAAATCATTTAAACTGCCTCCTAGGGCACCTGAGTGGCTCAGTCAGTTGAGCATCTGCCTTCAGCTCAAGTCGTGACCCCAGGATCCTGAGATCGAGCTCCTCATGAGGCTCCCTGCTCATCAGAGAGTCTGCTTCTCCTCTCCCTCTGTCCCTCCCCCCGCTCATAATGACACCAGGCAAATGTGTTGTAGAGTTGTACGTGCTCTCAAATAAACAAATGAACTACATGCCAGCTGTTCTACATGTGTTATCATTTATTCCCCTCCGATTCCAAGGCAGCCAATTGGTTCTCATTTGGTAGACTTTTTGGTAGACTGACTATAGACTCACAGCAAGATAAAGAAGCATCATTTGAAACCAGCTTGAGGAGTGCCTGAGTGGCTCAGATGGTTAAGCGTCTGACTCTTGATTTCACCTCAGGCCTTGATCTCAGAATTGTGAGTTCAAACCCTGCACTGGGCTCCGTGCTGCACGTGGAGCCTATATTAAAAAAATAAAGCCATTTTGACTCCAGTTTATATGGTGCCCTACACCATTTCTGGAGAGCCAAGTGTCTTTTGAAGCCCATGGAGAGAATTTGAGTCAAGGAAGGATAAGCCCTGAGAAAAGACCTTTGAGTTTTTGTGATTTGTGACCAAGGGGTTCCTGAAACATACATAGCAACACCTGCACTTCTGTTTGTTGTGTTCCTGTAAACACGGTAATCCAGACAAACATTTGGGTCCCAGACCTCTGGCAATTAGAAAAAAAGATCTAAAAATTAGTATAATGAAAACAAAGTCAATTGTTAAGCCCTAGCTAAACACTCTTGCCAGCCAAGAGCTTTGACTCTGAAAGCTTGAAAAACAGGAATAACACTATGATGTGATGTAATTTGCTGCTTTGTTCATGTACTGCCTCGAACCAGGAGTATCACCAGTGGTATGGGTAATTCACATTAGGAAACATTGGAATGTTATAGAAGTGTCCACTGTTTATTGTACATTTTTTAGTCACTGAAATTTTAAGGGAAAAGATCAAGATGGCTATGTCACCTGAGGTCATTAAAATTTGGAACGAAAGATAATTAAGGCTGGTGGTGAACACAGATCTTTTGGAAAGCAGCAGTATCTCCTCAAAATTGAGGAATGTGTAATCAATGAGGAATACTTTTCCTTACTAGGTTTACCAAAAATTTATTTACTCTTAATATTTTAACATTAAGAAAAGTAAGAGAAAAATGTTCTACCACAATACAATTACTGGCTTCTTCCTGCATGTTTTTAGATTTACAGATGAATAATGTGCCTTTTTTGGCAGACTGCTAAAGAATTTTAAATTGAATGCAAAAGTATGATGTCTTCTTTCTCTACCCCCTCTTTCTTAGTGGTAGACAAGACCTCCAGTAAGCAAGTAAAGTCCTTTGGGAAAGTCACTGATCTCAGAATTCCCCAGAAACACCAAGAACTTTGCTTTCTAGGAATTGGTTAGGTGCAGCAACTTGAATTTTACATATATTTTGCATTTGGGCACCTTTATTTTCTTACTGTATTTTAAGCCTGTGGGCACTTAATAATTGTTGGCTTTGTTTTCCAGCCAGATTTTTAAAAATTATTTGAATAGATAATCCATCCACTGGTGCAGAGAATTTTTTAAACATCATCACTGTCTTCTATTCATACAATTCCCACTCCAAAATTAACCTCTACTCTTTCTTGTGTATTCTTCCAGAATTTTTTTCATGCCTATACATGTAAGAAAGAATATTCATATTTTCCCCAATTTTTACTTAAAGGGAGGATGCCACGTATATTTTTCAGCACTTTACACTTAAGACTTCTCTGGCTTTTTTTATATGAATGCATAAGGTACATCATTTTTTTCTTCTCCCCTGCAGACTATTTAGCCAGTTATCATCCAATTGAGAGACGCAGAGTTTCTAAATTGTTACATTCCATATTAGTGCTTGGATGAATATCTTCATACACACACCTTCTTGTATATTTAAGTATGTCTCATCTCAGTTCTCAGAGTGGAATTGTTCTGCAAAGGGGCATATATGTATTTTTAATTTTGATTGGTTCTGCCCTATTGCCCTCCATGTACCGGATGTTTCATCACAACATTGTCAATAGATTAGAGTGTTAGCAGATATTTGGATATTTTTCCTGTCAACTTTTGAAGGGCAGATTATTTCATGTCCTACCTGATATTTTCAGGACCAACAACAGAATCATGTGGCTAAGTTGGGGGAAATGGGGTTTAGTTTACAAGATTTCTTCAGGATACAGAAATTCTCTGCTGCAGCTCCTGCAGCGACACCCATAACTAGTAAAAACATGGTTGCTTATGCAGTCACAGCAGCCAGCAAACCTGGAGAAGGGCCAAGGATGACTACAAACAGCTCCATCCACACTTTTTTTTTTTTTTTTTTTTTGGCAAATTTGCAAGCTTAGCAGGATTTTAAGACCCTTCAGCCTTTGTTTGAATTACAAAGAACCTAGGAAGAGAGAGGAAAAATTATTCAATTCATGAAAAACTTACCCTGATAGGAGCTAAAAATAATTTTTACTTAATTTTGCTTTGGTGCTAAGGTGGCACATGGAGGGAGAAAGCAGGGATATTAGGCTATTATTGTTTCTGCCTGCACAGGGGTTATATTAGGATGTGAAGAAAGATTTCCAGGAATGAGAATCTCAGATCCTTAGAGCCAAAGTAACTTAGGGAGAGGAAAAGAGTTAGATGTGGTGTGCTAGCTTACTGACTTTTCCAACTTAGTAATCATTTTTATAAATGTGTAGGTTTATTATGGACTGAATGTTTGTATCCCACCAAAACCCATGTCCTCTAACCCCTAATGTTGATGGTTATTGAGAATTGTGCCTTTGGGAGGTAATTAGGGTTATATTAGGTCCAAAGAGTAGAGTCTCATGATGGAATTGGTATCCTTATAAGAAGGAGGAAGAGAGAGAGAACTATCTCAGCATGGGCACAGAGGAAAAGCCATGTGAGGCCACAGTGAGGAGGCCAGAAAGAGAATTCTCACCAAATTAGCCAGCACCCTGATCTTGGACTTGCCAGCCTCTAGACCTGTGAAGAACAAATTGCTGCTGTTTAAACCACCCAGTAGATGGTAGTTTGTAAGAGCAGCCGACTTGAGTAAGAACATATCTCTAGTTTTCTGCAGATTTATAAAGGTTCATTTTTTAAAAGCTGTCATAACTATTAATAGTGTCCTGTCTTTCTTCAAATTATTGACAACCAACATATTGTTTGTGTAGTTCTGCACAATTTGAAAACAGTGACACCTTTAGGCATGGCAAGTAACTATTGGGAAATCCTTCAATTTAATATTCCTAAACTCAATTTGTATCTCTGGAGTACTTGGAATTTAGAATCTTTCTGTCTCTTTAGTTGAAATAAGAGGTATATAAAAGCAGATGTAAATTCATTCTACCTGATGGGCTTTACGTGTTACACACTGGTGATTGGATATTTCATGGTACTAAGGAATCACATTACTTTTGTTGAGTTATGATATTTTGTTATGATTAGTGTTATGGTTAACTCTTTTAAAAAAGAATCTTGGGATCCCTGGGTGGCGCAGCGGTTTGGTGCCTGCCTTTGGCCCAGGGCACGATCCTGGAGACCCTGGATCGAATCCCACGTCGGGCTCCCGGTGCATGGAGCCTGCTTCTCCCTCTGCCTGTGTCTCTGCCTCTCTCTCTCTCTCTCTCTCTGTGACTATCATAAATAAATAAAAATTAAAAAAAAAAAAAAAGAATCTTGTAGAAAGATACTGAAATTTAAGAGGGGCAGGCCCGGTGGCGCAGCGGTTTAGCGCCGCCTGCAGCCCAGGGCGTGAGCTGGAGACCTTGGATGAGTCCCACGTCGGGCTCTCTGCGTGGAACCTGCTTCTCTCTCTGCCTCTCTCTCTCTCTGCATCTCTATGAATAAATAAATAAAATATTTGGGATCCCTGGGTGGCGCAGCGGTTTGGCGCCTGCCTTTGGCTCAGGGAGCGATCCTGGAGACCCGGGATCGAATCCCACGTCGGGCTCCCGGGGCATGGAGCCTGCTTCTCCCTCTGCCTGTGTCTCTGCCTCTCTCTCTCTCTCTCTCTCTCTCTCTCTCTCTGTGACTATCATAAATAAATAAAAATTAAATAAAAATTTAAAAAAAAAGAAATTTAAGAGGAAATGATATTTTATCTGAGATTTGTTTCAAAATAATCTGGAGTTGCAACAGGATTTAAATTGTTGGTATTATCAAGGAAACGAGTACTCAAAGAATGATAATTAAGAAGCTGGATGATGGGTACATGGAGGTTCTTTATATTCTACTTCTGTATGTGTTTTGCACTAAAAAGGCTGTTAAAAATAATTTTGATTGTGTATAACTAATGACTGCAATTATGCTTTCATTTTCTTACCTTCCATTATTCTGTGTGATTCTGATACCTGTTAAAATTAACATTAAAGAATCTTCAACTTAAATGTCTTACCAAGAATTACAAATTAAAATGCTAAGCATTAGTACACATTGGACCTCACTTAACATGCATTTATTTAGCAACTATTGAATGCATTCAAGTAGATTTTCTCATTTAATCTCTGCAAAGATAGGTGCTAGCCCATGTATACAATTGCCAAACTATGGAAAGAGTCCAGATGTCCATTGACAGATGAATGGATACACCTGACACATACACACAATGGAATATTACATTAAAAAGAATGAAATCTTGCCATTTGCAACAATGTGGATGAAACTAGAGGGTATTATGCTAAGCAAATAAGTCCGAGAAAGACAAATACCATATGATTTCATATGATTTTTTGTTAAGAAACAAAACAGAGGAACCTAGGGGAAAGGGAGGAAAACAGAGGGAGGCAGACCATAAGAGACTCTTAACTGTAGAGAACAAACTGAGGGTCACTGGAGGGAAGTTGGGTGGGGCTGGGGGTAACTGGGTGATGGGCTTGAAAGAGGGCACTTAAAGTAATGAGCACTGAGTATTGTAGGCAACTGATGAATAACTGAATTCTACCTCCGCAACTAATAATACAGTATATGTTAATGTAATTGAATTTAAATAAATTTTTTAAAAGATGTTATCCTCATTTTACAAATGAGAAAATATAGACTCTAGTGATGCACAGGTAGAAAATAGAAGAATTCGGATTTTTTTTCCCCAAATGGTCTTCCTCCCAAAATTCCTGTTGTATTTCCTGTCTGCCAACTGCTGCTCAGATATAACTGACTACCCTTTCTTCCATACTGTTTTCCTTTTAAGAGTGAAAGTGTGTTACAGCAGGTAGACAAACTCACATGTTCAATGTGAACAATTTCTGAGGTCTTTGTCCTCTCCCTTGTGTTAAGGCAACCAGAGTCCCAGTGCAGGAGTTAAAGGTATACTACACCTTAAGGAAAACAAGGAACACTAAACTGATAAAATTCCAGACCTAACTCACCAAGCATTGGTTCTTCTAAAATTCATTTAACCATTATTACATATATTTGTGTTGACCGCTGTTCAAGATGCTGAACTGATACTCTCATATTACTTTCAGAACATAAATTAAGAGCTCAACCTTGAGGGCTTTATGCTAACCTTGAGGGTTAAATAAAATAAATCAGACAAAAAAGGCAAATGCTGTATGATATCATATATATCAAATCTAAAAAACCAACCTCATAGAAAGAGATTGATGGTTGCCGGGGTTGAAGTGGAGAGGAGGCAGAAGGATGGGTGAAGGTTGTCAAAGGGCATAAACTTCTAGTTATAAGATAAATAAGTTCTGGTGATCTAATGTACAGCATGGTGACTAAAATTAATGATTTCATATAGTTGAAACTTACTAAAAGAGTAGATTTTAAAAGTTCTCACCACAAAAAAAAAAATAATGTAGGGTGATGGGTGTGTTAAGTAACCTTATTGTAATAATCATTTCACAGTATATATATGAAATCATATTGTATATCTTAAACTTATACAATATTATATTTCACTTATATCTCAAAAAAGCTGAGGGGGTAGAGGTGGGCTCAATCCTAATACACTTGACCCTGTCTTCTGTCCTGCATCTCACTCTATCAACTACATCCCCTCAGTTAGAAGCCATGCCTAAGCAACTCAGGAAATGGAGTAAGTACATGGTAGAAACATCACCCAGCTAATACTGAGCAGCTCACCCAGTCCTTTCTCCTTTCTCTTCCCAAGGACATGCCAAGTTTGCAATATAAGGGAGCTTGGAGGCAACCCCTTACTCCCAAGGTGGTTGTAACAATGGAGCTTTTAAAATACTTATGTACAGGAGCACCTGGGTAGCTCAGTTGATTGAGCAGCCAACTCTCGATTTCAGCTTAGGTCATGACCTCAGGGATCTCAGCGTCCTGGGATTGAGCTCTGTGTCAAGCCCCATGTCAGGCACCCTGCTCAGCAGGGAGTCAGCTTGAGGATTTTCTCTCCCCCTGCTTGCTTGTTTTCTGTCTGTCTGTCTCTCTCTCTTTCTCTCATGGGTAAATAAATCTTTTAAAAAATACTTATATATAGTGTGGCAGAGCTTAACAAGTCCTACCCTGAAGTGTCTGGAGGGAGGAGACCAGGTTTTATAAGCAATGATGGTTAAAGCAAGACTTGAATCCAAGGAAAGAGTCTATTCTTTGAGCCCTTACATGGGATCTGGGTTTATATCCACTCTCATCCATCTATCCCCTCAAATAAAAAGCACCCTACTTAGGTAAATCTAGACTCAGCTATACTTAAAACAACTCCTTGCTGACTAGCCCACAGGGTAGATCACATGGGATAGACTTAGAGCTCCATGGTATACTTGTCCTGGCCCTGGATTCCTACATCTCCAGGCCACAGAAAGATAAAATGACCAAGTTAATAACAGCACAAATTTCACACTTTTATCGAGAGGTGTTCTTGATGAGGTAAAAACACAGAATCATTGGAGAAGCTAGAACCTGTTTGATTATTTAAAAAAAAAAAAATTTAATACCTGATTCCCAAAGAGATAGAAAACTAGGAAATAAGAAATTGAGTTTCAGGTTTGAGCAAGGGAACATCTATAAGGGCATAAATTTTAAAATGCCACTGTCCAAACCTCTGAGAAGGTTTTCACCAGGATGGGAAGCTGAGGGCTGCCTTTTACCCCTTGGCTAGCCCAATTCTCCCTGGCAGCAGGCAGCAGTAGGTGGGGTAATATGTTATTTAGCAAAATGGTGAAGCTTGAAGTTTTGGGTTAAATTTAGATCTTTGTACTAAAAGCTAATTTGTTCTCTGCCGACTGCACGCACTTCACTTGCATACAGGACCTAGAAGAAGGAACTTGAGGATCCCACTTCCCTTTAAGCTCTTCAGATGAAACTTGTTTTGCTTTTCCCCTTACCAACTTCTTTATCTTTGACAAGGTACCACCCTTTCTCCAAAAGTCCAGCCTCAAAACATTCTTCATTTTTATTTAGTTTTTCTTTCATAATATTCAACCTAATGTTGCAATTCAGCTAGACTTGGAGGGAAATAAGAAAAATATGGAACCCAAAGAAATGCAGCAAGAGCACAAAGATTATAGGATTTAATGAGCAGCTGAGAGTGGTGAGGTATTCTTCTGAGGTCAGTAGCAATGGGCTAAAGGTCAAGGTAAAACACAAGTCAAATTTATTGGAGTTGTCTATAGTTGGCAATAGTGAACCTCCTGCTGGTCCTGCCATTCCTGGACCCAAGCACTCCGTGGCTTCCACAATACTCTTTCCCTCTTCTACTTTGCCAAAGATCACATTTGCCATCTAACGACTCTGTCTTGGCAATGTACCTGAAAATCTGGAAGCCATTTGTGTTGGGGCCAGCATTTGCCATGGACAAGATGCCAGGACCCATATGCTTCAGGATGAAATTCATCATCAAATTTCTCCCCTCAGGTGAACTTGTCACCAGTGCCATTGTGGTATATGAAGTCACCACCCTGGCACATAAGCCCCAGAATAGTTCTGTGAAAGCAGGAACCTTTATAACCAAATCCTTTCTTTTCAGTGCTCAGAGCGTGAAAGTTTTCTGCTGTCTTTGAAACTTTATCTGCACACAGCTCAACAGAGACATAGCCCAAGGGCTTGCTATAGACAGCAGTGTCAAAGAGTATCAAAGAACACAGTGGAGTTGACAGTGTCTGGGTGGCATTGGCATCTACAAAGCCAACTTTCTTAATTCCTCAGTCCAAATTGCTTGTCCTCCCTGGAAAAAAATCATCTTTGTATTTACATATTTATCTCCACAGATAAGGACTTCACCGTAAACAAGCCTTTTCACTTTTCTTTCAGATTACTGAATCTTGTTGCCCTCTAAATTTAACCTTTCCTTCCCAGTCCTGGACTATCCTACTTCTGTGATCATCCTCAAATATTGCTTTCATCTTGATATTCCTCTGAGCATTATCCTACAGAGTATCTAGGAGGACATCTAGGCTCGTCCTTGATCTGGCCCCATCCGATCCTAGGTTTGGGTATGTCTGCTGTGAAGTATGACAGAATGAAAAACACCTAGCATAATTCCTGGCACACAGCAGACACAGTTAGCTTCTTTTCCCTCCTCTCTACCAAGCTACTGCCCCCAAAACTACCAATGGTCCTATCTATCTCATAGATTATTCTCCTTCCAAAAAAATTATTCACTCTACTTTTCTGCTTCTCCAAATCTAGCAAACAGGAACAAATTCCAATTCTACCTTCAATTTTTAACACAGCCTTCAAGGGCACAAGATTAGGAACAAATAGAAACCATACTTTGTTCTTGGCTGAGAAATTCAACATCATAAAAATATTGTTTCTATATTTAACCTGTCAAAATACTAATAAGGCTTTGGGGTAGCAAAGGAAATGTGAGGAGGGGAGCTAACC
The DNA here is from genome assembly GCF_053574225.1 of Canis aureus. Taxonomy (NCBI): domain Eukaryota; kingdom Metazoa; phylum Chordata; class Mammalia; order Carnivora; family Canidae; genus Canis; species Canis aureus. The sequence goes on from NC_135642.1 coordinate 21,077,687, forward strand.
AAGCTGATTCTCAAGCTTATATGAGAAAAATATACATGCAAAAATGGTCAGAAAGGGGCACCTGAGTGGCTCAGTTGATTAAGTGGTTGACTTAACCATGATCTGGGTCATGATCTCGGAGTCCTGGGATCCAGCCCTACATCGAGCTCTGTGCTCTTCCGGAAGTCTGCTTCCTCTTCCCTTCCCCCTGCCTGTGGTCACACATGTACTCACGCTCTCTCAAATAAACAAATAAAACCTAAAGAAAAAAAAAGGGCCAGAAAGCCCTGGCAAAGAATAGTGGTAAGAAGACTGGCAGCTGCTAGATATTAGACGGCAAAGCCTCAATACAGGCACTAATCTGCCCTCATAACCTAAACACTTCCAAATACCTACACTTTGAAGATTAGGTTTCAACTCAAATTTTGGGGAAATATATTCAGTGTGTAGTCCATGTACAGGCAGAAAGATATCTATAAGCACCGACTGGGAAACATCGCTAACTCAACATAAACAATATATCATTAAATTTAGGGAGGCTGGGTGGCTCAGTCAGTTGAGCATCTGCCTTTTGCTTGGGTCATGATCCCAGGACCCTGGGATCAAGCCCCACATTGGACTCCCTGCTCACTGGGGAGTCTGCTTCTGCCCTGCCTGTGCTCTCTTGCTCTCTCTCTCTCTCTAATAAATACATAAAATCTTTAAAAATATATATATGTATATATCTCTCATTAAGTTTAAAAAGAAAAGTGCAGAAAAGATATATAGTGCACTACCTTTTAAAAAATGGAGAAGTATTTTTTTATATTTGTATTTTGAAAACTCTCAAAAAAAAAAAAAAAAAGAAAACTCTCAAAAGATCCTTGAGATGATAATGTAACTGCTTACCCGTAAAGTTAGCATAATGGACAGTGATGGGAGCAGAACTTTTCAATGTACCTATTGATAATTGTTTTTTAACCACATAAATTAAAATATAATTCCTTTAACAAGGGGGTGGGGAGTTCCCATCTATAAGTAGAAACATAAAAATTAAGAGTTGGGAAGGCCTTTAGAGATCACCTAAAAATATCTTCATTGTGAAAGTGAGAAAAGGAAGGAATATAAGGGGGAAATATTCTATATGAGATGACATAGCTAGTTTATGATCAAACTGGAATACAGGTCTCTTGATAAGCACTTTTCCTTCTCTGTCTTTGTTTCTTTCTCTTCACTCTCTTGATAGATGCTGTCTACTCCAACCTTCGCTAATCTCCCTTTTTACCAACTCACCGATGTCTTACCTTGTTTGCTGATTATTTCATGTATTTTAATTTCTTCTCATAAATGTTTACATCTTCAAAGTGTTTCTTTGTATTTTCTACAGCACAGTGACCCATAACTGCTATGTTCATTTGTTTAACAATAGATCAAATGCTCACTAAATGCCAGGCACGTTGCTGGGTTTCATGAATGCATGGCTGTAGAATACTAGAAGTGGAAGTAGAAGCTTTAATCCTTATTCTAAACATCGAACATAAAGGCAATAAAGCCTCTAATTCATTCACTGAAAGCCATATTTAAATTTACTTTCTTAATTATTTTTTGGGGGGTAAGGCCTAAGCAGAGGGTGACACACATCCTACTGCTAGTATATAGATGTTAGGTGAACAAGACTACTGATCATCAAGACAAGTTTTAGGTAAACTGAGAGAAACTTTGGCCTGCCTGCTCTTAATAACCCAAAGATTACTCTTCTATGGTATTTCTAGGGATAGGATCACTCTGGGTTTTCAGGAACTTTCTAGAAAAGACTCTCCCCTGGCACTCTGTCTCATATCTCTATCAACAGACTGCTCCAGGCCAGACTGTTAGTGTCTGGAAGGCAAAAACCACTTGTTCCTTTGTATTCTAGCACCTCTTACAGTACACAGCACTTTTCATGTTAATTGAACTGAACCAAACATGTCTAGGGCCATGTACACACTAGATTTAAGGTCCAGATGTGTCCCCTCCAATGTGTTTCCCACTAGAGTGAGTTTCACCTGATTTCCAATCTGTTCTAATGTTTTTGATTCCCAGTTATAAATCCTGTAGCCTCCATTTCCTTTTCCCACAACCATAACTACCATCTTGCTTCTATCCCTTCTGAGAATGTTCCCATTCCCTAGCCCTAAGCCTACTGGGAAGCAGGTATTTCCCTAGTTGTTAAGATAAAATTTGGCAAGTTTATTTGTGTTTTTCAGGATTTCCTCAACACAAAGTTTGATACCATCCTGACCTTTGGTTATGCCCCCCTCCCCTTGATTCAAGGGTTTCTCTGGAGGCTTCTCCAGAAACCTGAGTATATTGCATGATGAGGTGGATAAGAGCTTACACTTGGGTATCTTTCATGCTTGCTTTCAAATCCTAGTTATGTCACTCATCAGCTCCACGATATTGAATTAAGTCACTAAAGTAATTTTGAGTCTTGTTTTCCTTATTTGTAAATTCAGAATACTAGTGCTCATCTCAGAATGTTGTTATAGTGATTGAGATAAGCATAGAGTTACTGTTCTATACACATCCCCCTTCTTTCCACAAAGTAGTTTACAAATTAATGAAAAAACAAATGAATGGCTTTCCCAAGCAGCAACACTTACCTTATTTATAGAAATCTGAACTACCTGTTTCTGAATACAGGGGCAAATCAGGTCTCTTAGCAGCTTGCCTTGGCCTGTGTCTAACATTGTGCTCTTCAGGTGTGTCATAGTATGTCCTAAACAAAAGTCAAGTCTAATTATGACAATGATGTAGGTATGTAATGATTCCTCTTACTAGGCTCCATGAGGCCTTTGGATTTAATTAGGCAGTCTCTGGCCTTTCAATAACAATCTATTAGAGAATATAAGCTACCTACATAGATAACAATTACACATAGTAGAAAGTGATGATACATCAGAAAAGAGATATATAAAATGCTATCAGTTTAATAAGGAAAAATTGCAGCTGGAGATCAAAACTAGTTTCACTCATTCAATAAATAAAGATTGATCATAATGTCTCTGTGCAAAATATTAATCTAGACACTGGGGACTCAAGGTTAAGATTATACTTGCTTTTGAGAGGCTAAGAGCCCAGGAGTTCAATGATAAAATAATTGCAGTACTTTGTGGTAGGGACTGTTTTGTTTTTATAGTGGTATGTTTGGTTTGCTTTGGAAACAGAAATCAATAGTGATTAACTCAGGGGTGCCTGAATGGTTCAGTTGGTTAAGCATTTGCCTTCAGCTCAGGTCATGATCTCGGAGTCCCAGGTCCAAGTCCCACATTGAGCTCCCTGCTCATTGGGGAGTCTGCTTTTTCCCTGTTGCCCCTCACCTCAGGCCTGCTCTCTCTCACTCTCTCAAATAAATAAACAAATTAAAAAAAAACTTTTTAAAAAAGTGATTAACTCAGTGATACAGGTAGTATAAGGAGCTGTGTTTGAGCTGTGTTCTAGAGTATAAAGAGGAGTTCACCAGACAGAGAAGATGGAAAAGGATATTCATGAAGAAGTTGACTTTTTATCTTGAAAAAACGGAAAGAATTTAGACATTCAGAAGTGAAGGAAATCTAGAATTGCTCAACAAAGGTAGCAAAATCAGAAGAAAACATGAAGTGAAATAGTTTTGACTATAGTATGAGTGAATAAAAGAATTAATAATAAATTTCATCTAGTTTGTGGTGGGACTTAAGACAATGAGAAAACCTATTAAAGGTCTTCAAACTAGGATATGATAAGGTTAGAACTTTGGTTTAAGAAGATTAATCCCAGTTTGTACAGGAGAGGTTAGGTAAAGACACATTAGGAACAAGGAAGGCAGTCGGACAATTAAGGTAGCTAGCAGGGGGGACCTGGGTGGCTGGCATTTAAGTGTCTGACTTCAGCCCAGGTTATGATCTCAGGGTGCTGGGATCCAGCCCCGTGTTGGGCTCCTCCTGATCACGGCGTCTACTTGTCCCTCTCCTTCTGCCCTTCCCCTGCTTGAGTGTGCTCGCTTTCATAAATAAATAAATAAATAAACAAACAAACAAATAAATAAATAAATAAACTTTAAAATAGCTAGGTAAGAGATAAGGAGACCATGTAGGAAATGGCAAGAGGAATGAAGGGAGACGTCAAACGGATGAAATATTGCAGACATGGGTGTGTGGTTATTGGCAACCTGAGCGTTTGAGAGGATGGTGTACTCTTTAACAGAAATAAGCAATGTAAAAGATAAGTCTTGGGGAAAGTGAAAAAATTCAGCCTGGACACACTAATTTTGGACATCTTCAAGAGAGCTGTTTCCACAGAGGAGTGGAAACAATAGACAATGTGGTACAAGTTAGGGGAAATGGGAAGTGAACAAACAATGGCAGCAAATGTGACTGCTTTTTTGCGAACTCTGGCTATGAAGGAAAAGCCACACTGAGGAGAGGGGTTGAGGGTTTCCAATGTATGATGAGCTGGGGAGACTGAGTTTGTGAATGGAAAGGGAAAATAAAGAGTGGGGGGCGGGGATAAGTGATAGAGCAAGGTCATAGTAGGAGAGGTATTAGCAGAGGGGAAAGATAGGCAAGAATTTCCAGGCATAAGAGATAAAGGATCTCAGATTCTACCTCAGATGATCTCAAGGGGTTTTTTTCCTGTGTGGAAAATCTCACCCTGTTTTATTTTTTTTTCCAGTCCCTTGGCAATTAAACTAATTTCTGACTAGCTTGCAACATGGCCTAGTTAGTAGAGACACTTTGCTGAAGTAGAGTGGGAGTTATGTAATTGCTTTCCCTAGTATTCCTGCTGCAGAGAGCTGCTTGTTCAACTACTTCAGATTTGATATCACAGTACTCTGTGACTGGCTCTTCAAAAATAGCTCTTCAATTTGGATAGATGTTGATTTTCATAACTTTCCCAACTCAGACATTTTTAATGCCAGGAGTAAAACAATAAGGCCTCTAGAAGAAAACATACAAGAATAGCTTCTTAACCAAAGATTTTTTAAATGGGATAAAAAAAATACTAAAAAAAAAAAAATACTACCTGTAAAGAGGGGTAGGGAATGTAATAAATTGAGACTATTAAACAAGTATAAATTTTTCATCAAAAGACATCAATAATACAAAAAAAATAAAGATGAGACAGACGGGAAAAATATGTTCACAATACATAAATTAAAAAAGACTCATAGCCAGAATGTATAAAGAATTTCTACAAATCAATAAGAAAAAGATAACTCAAGCATAAAATAAGCAAAGAATTTAAATAGGCATTTCATAAAAGAGACTATTCAAAGAACAAATAAACATCTTAAGAGGTACTCTACTTTGTTAGTCATCAAAGAAATGTATATTAAAACCACAGATATTTTAGCCAACAAAATGCCTAAAATGAAAACAGAAAATATCAAGTATTGGCAAGTATGTGGAGCAAATAAAATTCTCATAAATAGCTGTTGAGTATAAACTGCAACAACCACCTTAGAAAACTAGTTGTATCTACTAAAGCTGAACAAATAACACATACTCTACCATTTTCCCTCTGATTTTTTCTATTTATTAAAACTGTCTGTTCTTCTCATTAGTTTCTACCTTCCAAATCTCTCACAGCCCAGTTCCTCACATCTTGGAACTGTTTAGTGATTTCCACACAGGAAAATATTACAACAGGTTCTATACTTTCTGGTCTTTGCTTTTGTGTGATAGAGCACAGGGTATCTACCTTAAAATCCACAACACTAATAGAATTGCTCAAACAACTGGGTGGATAATAACATCCATTTAGTTTGGAGTTCACACTCCAGCACTACTGTAATTCGGGACATCCACATCTGGTCAGGACTTTGGTGCTTTGCTGTCACATTCTAATCTTCCAGTTTCCTTGAGGACAGTTAGACATTATCATCAAGTTCAAGAGGATGTAACGATAGTGGAAGGAGCACTGAAGTCAGGAATTCCTTGTTTTTGGCAGAATCCTTGTTAATAAATCACTCACCATTCAGGAGAGACAATTATACAAAAATACCTTCAATATGGACATCTGAGTAGTAGAGAAAAAAAGAAATGAGAAAAAAATGAAATGAGAACAAAGTTTTTCAGAGTAAAAGTAAGCTTAACATCATGGGGGTTTGATTTTTTTAAATAGTACATTGCTGGTTCAGAAGTTATGCAAATTTTGACAGGTATTGCATTTCACCAAAATGTGATTTGGAAAGAATAGGCATTTTAAGTGCACCTGGGTGGCTCAGTTGGTTGAGTGTCTGCCTTCTGCTCAGGTCATGATCTTGGGGTCCTGAGATTGAGCCCAACATTGGGCTCCCTACTCAGCAAGGTGTCTGCTTCTCCCTCTCCCTCTGTGCCTCACACCTGCTCATAATTTCTCTCTATCAAATAAATAAATAGAAAATATTTTTAAAATAGGCATTTTAAATAAAGTTCCATTCTCTAATCCAGCAACATGATGTGTCTTTTCATTTATTTTCCTGTTCTTTATGTAAGTTTTTAAGATTTCTCATTTAGACTCTTCCTATACTTATTAGGTTAATTAATTTCTAAGTAAACCTAAGTGAAGAATGACATTCCTGGAACTCTGTTCCCAAGGGAGCCCAAGTGGGCAGAGTCCTTTTTCCTCGTTCATTTGTGCGTTTCCTAGTACAATTCAGGGAAGAATAAACTCTTCCTATTCATATAGCCTCAGATAAATCCATATTTTTATTTTGATTGTGGCAAAGGCAAGAAAAGAACACGTGGTTGTGTTTTACCACTTTTGTGGTTGGGATGAAAATATTAATATCTTTAATCAACTAGTTTTCTCATTATCATTGCTCTTCTATAAATACCGCCATTAGATCCAGGAAATAGGGGTCTTTGCTGTGTGTTACATGATGTAGAGGGCCCATATTCTCCCAGCCACAAAACAACAAACGATTAAAGAACATAGAAGTGCTTCTGACACTCAGAATTAGATGAAACTTTCAACAGCCAGTCCCATAATTAATCCCATTTAGTTCCCAGGGAAGTATTTCACATCCTGAGCTCTGTCTCTGAAACAAAACCCATTTTATTCAGACGCCACAAAGCAAAGATTCTCAAGACCCGTTCACACTTAAAAAATAAAGGCCCTATAAAGCTTTTGTTTATGCAGGTTGTATCTATCAACATTCACTGAAATCTAAATTAAAACTGAAAAAAAAAAATAGTGACACCTGCATGGCTCAGTTGGTTAAGCATCTGATTCTTGATTTCTGTTTGGGTCATGATCTTGGGGTGCTGGGATGAAGTCCTGAGTCAGGCTCTGCACTCAGCACGGAATCTGCTTGTCCCTCTCCCTCTGCTCCTCCCCTTGCTTTCCCTCTCCCAAATAAATAAATAAGATCTTAAAAAATAATACGATAAATTTTTTAAAACTGAAAAAATAAATATTAAGTCATTTTGAATAAACCCATTGCATGTTGATATAAATAGCATATTTTTATAAAAAAAATTCTATTTTCCCAAACCAAAAAAAAAAAAGTGACATTGTTTTACACTTTTTGCAAATCTCCTCAGTTTCTGGCTTAATAGAAGACAGATGGATTCTCATCTGCTTCTACACTCAGTTTGTTAGAATATCACACATCATACAGCCTCTGGAAAATTCCACTGTACACTTGTCAAGAAAATGAAAGTGAAAGTGCAAATGATGTCTTAACGCTATTGTGAAAATAGTTTTGACCTTGTAGCCCCCTGAAAATGGAATTGGGAACCTCTTAGGATCCCAGACCACAATTTGAGAATCATTACCACGTAGGGTTGGTAATTTCACACAATTCAATCCAATATACAACTGCTCCTTCAAGATATTCATTGCCAATAAATCAAATAAATATTTACATCTCCTTAAATATGGTATGTGTTTCTTCTCAAAAATTGTCTTTTTATGTGTTCAGCAATGTCTGAGTAAGTACAACACATATATCCAACTTTTACCCAAAAAGATTTCTGAAATCAGAAAAAAATATACCAGTAGCAAAGTGCTAAAGGTAAATGATACATGTGGGAAATTCAGGAAGAATGATGAATATACATATAAAAACATTTTTCACTTTGCCACTCAAAAAGAAACCCACGTAAAGCAACATTGGGTACTATTTTTTAATACTCCAAGTGACAAAATGTTGGGTTTTTAAATTTTAAAACCATGAATCCATCTTTCATCATCACATTTAATGTTAACAAAGCTTTTGGAAAAATGAGCAAAAGCCTGTTGGGGTATGAGCTGGTTTAACCTCACCAAAGGTCGTTTGGCATTTGCCATGCCATTTGTCCCAGGAATTTCACTTCTGAAAACTTATTCTATGAAGTTTTTTTTTAAAGATTTATTTATCTATTTATTTATGAGAGACACACAGAGAGAGAGAGAGAGGAAGAGACACAGGCAGAAGGAGACGCAGGCTCCATGCAGGGTGCTGGATGCGGGACTCGATCCCGGGACTCCAGGATCACACCCCGAGTGGAAGGCAGGCAAGCGCTCAACTGCTGAGCAACCCAGGCATCCCCTATTCTAAGAAGTTTAATCATGCACTAATATTTATGTGACAAATACATAGGAATATATACTTTCATAATCAGTGTTTTTTATCATATGATATGCACAGAGCTGCATACAGCCAAGAGAAGAGGAACTGTTTTCTGAATTGTGCCAAAGCATCAATCAGTTGGACTACTGAGAGCCCTGCCAGAAGGACTGACATTGTGACCAGTACATATTTCCTTATGCCTGTTCTGTATTTTCTATATTTTCATTAATGAATAAGTATTACTTTTGTAAAAGGAAAAAAACCAGTTATTTAAAAAATATATCTTTTTACAAGCGGCCAATAGATGGTAGTTGAAGCGAGGTGATGGGTAAGTACATGGGTATTAATTGTACTACTCCACTTTTTGTGTTTGAAATTTTCTATAATAAATGTATCTTTTCTGACACCCTTACAGACACAATATTTCATATAGCTTGCTCTTTCTTGAAATGAATCCATGTCTTTCACCATAACTGGAGCTAGTGTCTGAAGAGCCTCTAAAAGATTGACTTCAAAGTTATACAGTAAATACCAGCCTCTGCTCCTTTAACCTGGAATGTTTAAGCAAGGTTAATAGAGACCTTTCAGACTCCAGAACCTTAACTGAAGTACCCACTTAAAATGTAAGACTGTGGGAGTTTTCAATTTGCAAAAGATTAACAGTTCTTAATTGGTTAAGTTCTGACCTGCAGCAGAAAACTTGTTTCAAAACTAGACACAGAAACTTTCCATTTGCCCCCCTTTTCCCTTTCTTCAAGTAAATAAAATATTCCTTAAATTGACAAGCTGTTTATTTGACAATTATCGAAGGCTAATTTGTCACTTTCTGAAATGTCTGAGATTCAGCCTTTCTACACTAATTGTCCCTCCTGCTTCCATCAGTAGCCATGGAAATGTTTTCCCCCTCTTACCAAATGTATTTATTTGTTCATCACTGTTCCATCGCTAATTAACTGAAGTCTATTTGAATGAGAATTTCCTTTTCAACCTTGATTCTGTCAACCTAAGAGAGACCACATCACATTTTATATCTAAGCCCTGGATCCATATATCCAATTTCTCTAAATATCTAACTTCCTTTGGAGGTCTGCTTTCCACTTCTAATCTGCATGTTAAATATTGAGACCTCCTCTTTTTCCCCCAACCTGATCCTCTTTTAGTGTCCCCATCTTAACGAATGGCTCCATTATCCACCCATGGCTCAGTTGAGAGTCTTCAGTATCACAGTGTTGTTTATTCCCCATTGACCTCCCCACATTTCCTCTCACCTGCCTCCCAACTATTCTCTCTCACAGCAGCAGAGTTTATCTTTATAAAAGCAAATTGGATCATGTCGTCCCTTGCTTAAAATCCTCAAAAGGCTTCTCATGGCTTTTAGAATAAAAACTAAATCCTAAATCCAATATCTGCCAGGTCCAGAATGATCTGGCACTGCTCACCTCTCTAGCCACTCTTAGCTCCTACTGATTCCCCTAAATACCCAGCACCTCCTTCCTGCCTCAGGGACTGCAAATACAATGTTCCCTCTATCCAGAAAACTCTCCCCTCACTCCCTCGCTCCACTCCACTGCACTCCTAATTAATTCCCATTAGTCATCTAGAATTAAGCAGGAGCTAACAGTAGCTAATATTTTCAGGGAGCACTTATGTGTTAAGTACTTCTTAGTTAATTAATAATTTAATCCTCAATGCCACTCCAGGAAGGGGATACTATTATTATCATTTCCATTTGATAAACAACAAAAGTGAGGCACAGAAAAGTGAAAAAGCCTAGCCAAGGTCACATAACTCCTAGCTGGCAGAGCCAGGATTCAAAAACAGGCATCTGGTTCCAGAGCCTGTGCCCTTAAATATTACTCTATTACAGTTCTGCCACAATCCAAGAAATCTTTGCTGTAGACCTCAAAATATACCTGTTGAATCAATGGCAAGAAGAAAGGAGGAAAGAGGAAAAAGGGAAAGAAATGTGAAAGAGCTTCTCTGCCTATGCACGTCAAGTTGCACAGTATAGTTGATTTCTGTCTTCTAAGTTTGAGATTTTCTCTTACAATTGGCCAAAGGTTTACTTCCTCAGTTTGACCGTATTTTTAAAATTTTTATTTATTTATTGGGGAGAGAGAGCACAAATGAGTGAGGAGGGAGGGGGACAGAGGGAGAGAATCTCAAGCAGACTCCCTGCTGAGCAGGGAACCCAACTGGGGGCTCCATCACAGGACCCTGGGATCATGACCTGAGCTAAAGGCAGATGCTTAACTGACTGAACCAGCCTGGTGCCCCGTTTGACACCATTTCTACAGGGAAGATGTTACCAGGAGGACCAAAGGGCATAAGAAGAAACATTGAGTGTACAAGATACTATTATGTAGCAATAAATAATTGGTAGGGATGCTTTTAAGTTGAAGGCATTTTTAGTAAATGTTATGAAACTCTTATAGACAATCCAGAGCACTTCTTATTCTAATGGAGGAATATGCGCCTTGTGATAAAACAGAAATTATTAACGGAAAGGTCTGATTCAAAGGTAATGTTTTGGAAGATTTTCAGAGGATCATCCATCAATATTTTATAAAGATCATCAGATCAGTTGGCTAATAGACTGGGATACAAAGATTCATTTTGCTGGAGAACGTGGATTCTAAAAGGTCCACGAAAAGAAAAGAAAAGATGGGCAGAGAGTATGAAGGTAGGCTGGGTCAGCTGGGAATGACCTGGTGGCCACATGAAATCAGAAGTGCCTGTGGGAGGAAGGAACAGCAGAAGGGGTATGTGGTCAGAAGAGAGAGAGAATGATTTCAGTCCCTTCATTTCTCCCCACATGTCAAGATTAAACTAAAATCTTTCAAAGACATTCTGTAGCTTTCTATATATGTTTACTTAGTTTATAGTAGAGAATTGTTTCTGAAATGCTGAAACTTTCCAAACCTTGCTGGATCATTGCAAGATGACAAACACTTTTGGAAAACAACATTTGCTGAGTGCTCCTTCTTCTTTTTTCCTTTAAGATTTTATTTATTTATTTATTTGAGATAGCAAATGAGAGAGAGACAGAGACCATGAGCAGGGGGTAGGGGAGAAGAAGAGGGAAAAGCAGTCTCTCCAACGATCAGAGAGTCTGATGCGGGGCTTGATCCCCGGACCCTGGGATCATGACCTGGGCTGAAGGCAGACACTTAACTGACTGAGACACGCAGGTGCCTCTGCTGAGTACTTCTTAAGGCAAGTATCTCGTCTTCATAGTAATGGCCTCCAAGGCAAGACTTGGGCACGCTGTATAGTAAGGGAATTGTCTTCACCCAAACCCTATCACTTCGCTTTCTCCCTTCTACTCTCGGTTACCCCCCTTACCCCCCCAATTCAGTTCAAGTGCAACACAGTGGCAGCAGCGGGGTGACAATTAGTCCTCAAGAGTTACAGAATAGGAGGGAGAGACAGACTGTGATTTATATTCTGCAATTGATAGACTAAGAAGCAAGTCATATGCTAAGTAGTAGAAGTACTCAGTGCTAAGGGAACACTAAGAGGAAAAACTAAGGCAAGGATGAGAATAGAGTTCACAGGAGAGAAAAAACTTGAGGCGAAGATTAAAAGGACAATAGAAATTGCCAAATGGTTGGGTTGGTGGGGAGAGGGGGGACAATGGGTACAGAAGTAAATGCAAGGAAGCTAAGCTTGTTGAAAGGACTGCAACTAGTTCAGCATGACTACAAATTCAGGTGTTGTGGAAGCCTGCTAGGAGATAAGACCAGAGAGGGATTATCTTGAAATGATGGTCAACTGGGTGATGGGCATTAAAGAGGGCACGTGATGTGATGAGCACTGTGTGTTTTACACAACTGATGAAATATTGAACATTGCATCTGAAACTGATGGTATACTAGATAGATGTTGGCTACTTGAATTTAAATTTTAAAAAATAAAATGCTAGGAAGCTATTTAATATCTTAAGTAGAGAGGCTTTACTTGTCAATCAAATTTTTCTTTTAAAAAATATTTATTTTTAGATAGAAAGAGAGAGCTGAGGAGGAGGGACAGAGGGAGAGGGAGAGAAAGAATCTCCAGCAGACTCCCTGCTGAGTGCAGAGCCCAACAATCGCATGACCATGAGACCACAACCTGAGCTGAAACCAAGAGTCGGATGCTCAAGCAACTGAGCCACCCAGGTACCACAATCAAATTTTTCTTGATTGCCAGTTATCTACCATGTGCCAGATTCTATGCTAGATGCTAGAAATCAAAACAAGATTTTTAAAAGAGGGGAGAAAAGATTTATAAGAAATAATTCCACAAATATGAGTCATGCTTAAAGGCAGCATGTGTGCGAGGTGCAATAGGGTCATATAAAAAGTGGCTTGTTCTGCCGTCCTCCTTCACAGAGTTCAAGATGAAGCTTGAGCTGTGCTCTGAGGGACGAAAAATTTTCTAGGTGTACAGATAGTGCAAAGGTAGAGGTATGAAAGAGTGTGGCAAGCTCTGGGAATGACCAAGGGGTTAATAGGAAAGGACAGAAGGATAGATGTATAAAAAAGGTAGGTGAGGGATCCCTGGGTGGCGCAGCGGTTTGGCGCCTGCCTTTGGCCCAGGGCGCGATCCTGGAGACCGGGATCGAATCCCACGTCGGGCTCCCAGTGCATGGAGCCTGCTTCTCCCTTTGCCTGTGTCTCTGCGCCTCTCTCTCTCTCTCTCTCTGTGACTATCATAAAAAAAAAAAAAAAATTAAAAAAAAAAAAAAAGGTAGGTGAGGCTGGATAAGTTGATGACAGCCAGTTCATGAAGACCCTGGTGAGTATGCTAAGGGATTTGGACATGATGTATAGGTGACAAGTATATTCATCAGGGTCCTCCAGAAAAACAGAATCAATAGGAGATGATTAGATAGCTAGATATCTGCTAGATAGATAGATAGATAGAAATTGGGTCATGTAATTATGGGGGCAAGCAATCCAAAAGTCACTGGACAAGCGGACAGGTTAGAGATTGAGGTAAGATTTGATAGATTTGATGTTGTAGTCTTGAGCCTGAAGGCTGAAAACTCAGGCAGAATTTCTATGCTGCAGTCTGGAGGCAGATTCCTTTGAGATTCTTTGGGGGAACCTCAAGCTCTTGCATTTAAGGCCTTCGAATGATAGGATACAGCCTACCCACATTATAAACTATTTACTTCAAGTAAAAGGACTCTAAGTGTTAATCACATCTGAACAAATGCTGCATGATACCACTCTTATAAAGATTCTAAAATAGTGGTATGCCTGGATGGCTCAGTAGTTGAATATCTGCCTGCCTTTGGCTCAGGTCGTAATCCTGGGGTCCAGGGATCTAGTCCCACATCAGGCTCCCTTTGAGGAGCCTGCCTCTTCCTCTGCCTGTGTCTCTGCCTCTGTGTGTGTGTGTGTGTGTGTGTGTGTGTGTCTCATGAATTAAAAAAATAAAATATTTTTAAAAAAGAATCTAAGGGCAGCCTGGGTGGCTCAGTGGTTTAGCGCCTGCCTTCAGCCCAGGGCCTGATCCTGGAGACCTTGGTTCGAGTCCCATGTCGGGCTCCCTGCATGGAGCCTGCTTCTCCCTATGCCTGTGTCTGTGCCTCTGTGTGTGTGTGTGTGTGTGTGTGTGTGTCTCATGAATAAATAAATACATCTTAAAAAAAAAGAATCTAAAATAGTCAAACTCATAGAAGCAGAGAATAAAATGCTGGTTACCAGGGGCTTGGGAAGGGAGGAAACAAAGAGCTTCAGGGTACTTGTACTCCTTTAGTCAAAATGTACAAGGTTTCAGTTATGGAAGATGAATGGGTCCTAGAGATCTACTGCATAGCATAGAGCCTGTAGTTAACAATATTGTAGCATATACTTAAAATTTTGCTAAGAGGGTAAATCTTATAAATGTTATCACACATTCACTAAAATAAATAAATAAATAAATAAATAAATAAATAAATAAATAAATAAATAGGGATGCTGGGGTGGTTTAGTGGTTAAGTATCTGCCTTCAGCCCAGGGCGTGATCCTGGAGACTTGGGATCAAGTCCTGCATCAGGCTCCCTGCATGGAGCCTGCTTCTCCCTCTGCTTCTGCCTGTGTCTCTGCCTCTCTCTGTGTGTCTCTCATGAATAAATAACTAAAATCTTTAAAAAATAATAATAAATAGGGGATCCCTGGGTGGCTTAGCGGTTTGGCGCCTGCCTTTGGCCCAGGACGCAATCCTGGGGTCCCAGGATCAAGTCCCGCGTCGGGCTCCCGGCATGGAACCTGCTTCTCCCTCCTCCTGTGTCTCTGCCTCTCTCTCTCTCTCTCTCTCTCTCTCTCTCTCTCTCATAAATAAATAAATAAATAAATCTTTAAAAAATAATAATAATAAAGAGGACAAAAATTTTTTGAGGTGATGGGTATGTTTATGAATAGATTGTGGTGGTAGTTTCACAGGTGTAGACTTCTCTCCAAACTCATCAAGCTATATGCATTAAATATGTATGGCTTTTTGTATGCCAATCATACATACTTCATTAAAGTTGTTCAAAAATAAAAATTTAAAAATGTGAATCAAATCTAAAACACCCATAATCTAGCCAAGATAATACATAAAAGTAAACATCACAATGGATAAGGATACGGTATATATGTACAATGGACTATTACTCAGCCATAAGAAAGAATGAAATCCAGCCATTTACAACAACATGGATGAACCTAGAGGGTATAATGCTAAGTGAAATAAGTCAGTCAGAGAAAGACAAATAC
Source organism: Canis aureus (assembly GCF_053574225.1). Lineage (NCBI taxonomy): Eukaryota > Metazoa > Chordata > Mammalia > Carnivora > Canidae > Canis > Canis aureus. The sequence continues at coordinate 21,092,930 of NC_135642.1, forward strand.
CATATAATTTTAATCATCTGTGGAACTGAAGAGAAAAAACACAAATGGACAAAGAAAAAAAGAGATCATGGATGCCTGGGTGGCTCAGCAGTTGAGCGTCTGCCTTCAGCCCAGGGCATGATCCTGGGGTCCTGGGATCAAGTCCCACATCAGTCCCAAGCAGGGAGCCTGCCTCTCCCTCTGCCTGTGTCTCTGCCTCTCTCTCTCTGTGTCTCTCATGAATAAATAAATAAAATCTTAAAAAAAAAAAGAGAGAGAGATCAGAAAAACCAAGCTCTTAAATATTTGAGAACAAACTGGTGGTTGCCAGAGAAGAGGTGGGTGGCACCTCTTAATTGTATTTGAAGAAAGAAAAGTAAATACCACAATGGGGAAACATGGGCATAGATGATTGGTAGGAGGTTTACATATTTGTTTATGTATCTGGAGATCTGGACAGAGGAATGGGCTGAATAACTTGGCTTATCGTTATGTATTACTGGCTAAACATTATTATTTTAATAAAAATAACTCCTTTAAAACATTTTTACAGAACCATGGCTATGACAAAGTTTCTACTTTGCCAAAAAGTTAAATGTCCTTGGGTCTGTTCCTGACATATAAATTCAGAAAAGTGACAAATGGAACTCAAGGTGCCCTTCAAAATTAAATTTGTAATATTGTATGTCTACTTTCTAACAGAACTTTATTCCCTTTAAAATACTATAGGTGGTAAAAAAAAAATACTATAGGTGGTGAGACTCCCCTTCCAATTCAGCATTTTTCATGGGGGTTAGAGAAGTTTTGAGTTACACTCTATCTCATACCTATAGACAAAGAGTTTTATCCAGAAAATTGCAGATTTTCAGCTGTGGAATCTAATATGTTCCTAATGATTGTGTAAGCAACAATTACGTAACCTTCAAGTGAGACTTGATCATTTTCCTGCCCAGCCCTCATAGACTGTAGTTTTTTGGGGTGTGTTTCCTGTTTTTACCCACATTCCACTATCCAAATCTGTCTTCTAAATTATGCTTTCAATTAGGCATTGGCCAGGGGTGGATGACTTCACAGAGGATAGCCAACCAAAGAAACATTCTTTCTCCAACATCATAGACTTTTCTACACAAGGTGCTGCTTTGGAAAAACTGTTGTCATCTGAGAGACTTTTGTTGTGTACAGAGACTTTTTTTTCACAATTTATTTTGCTTTTATTAAATTCATTTTGAGGTTGCTGAAATTTATCTTGTTTGTATTAAATTAGTTTTGATTTTTGAAAAAAATTATTTTATTTAAATTCAATTAATTAACATTAATGCATTATAGGTTTCAGAGGTAGGAGTCAATGATTAATCACTCTTACATAATACCTGGGGATCACTATATCATGTGCTCTCCTTAATGTCCATCACCCAGTTACCCCTTGACCCCACTCCTCTTGTGTACCAGAGACTTTCAACATCAGGGCATGTGGCTGAAGGATGGAAGTTCGGGTAGGAATTAAAACAAGCAAGAAGGCACTCACTGAGAAACACAGAGCTCTGTAAGCCATTGCTCCTAGAATATTATAATATTTGTGTTCACTTGCTACTGTATGACTTACAAAGCAACAATTGCTGAGGTGCACCAGGACACAGGCTCTATTTCTTTAGTAACTGTTCCTCTGACATCGACTGAAATGATGTAATTTTTAAGACAAGCCTTGCAGTATGCCCAGCTGTGAGAAGAAAGCAGCTGTCCATGCTGGGACATTAGCCCACCCTGGGTACAGGGTCTCCAACCAGATCTGACTCTGAAATCTGGTGCTCTCTCCTTGACCTCAATGCCCAGTCTTCATGTACAGCATTGGCTTCTGCACTAACCCAGGAATATTTAGCTTGTATCAGCATTCCTCTGGGAACTTGCCCATCATAAATTGAATAAATTGGTTATAAGCAAAAATAAAACAAAACAAACCCTGGGGAGCTTTAACACTTTTTCCCTCGTGCATCCCTAGTATTCCTCGTGCATCCCTAGTGTTCTCCCCTAGTAGGAGGGAGTTCACATATTCAGATCCTTTCATGCTACCTCTCACCTGCCGGAAGCCTCCTTCTGAAACCTTGGCTCTCACAACACTCCCATCTTCCTATCTTTACCTTTAAAATCCTATCAAAATTTACCCACCCAGTGTTTAATCATCTCTTGTTAGTAGAAGGCTGTCTGATGTCGGATAATAGCCTAATCCTAGGAGAAGTTTTTCTCAGGGATGTAACATTTTCATATGAAGGACTGCTCTTTCATGATGGCATTTCAGATACCATGAGAAGTCAAAGGAAGAGATTTGGAGACAGATTAAAAACAACTTTGTCTGCCTGTCAGCCTGGTCTTGCTAATAAACAAAAGAACAAATTAATTGTGGAAAACAAATAAGCTATGAAAAGAAAGCAAGATTATTTCAAAGGCAATACATGTCAGTGAGTCAGAGCGCCATTGACAGTTCCATAGTTTGTGTATAGAAATGTCTCATTGGAATGGCAGGCTTGGAGTTGCTTTCACACAGTACTTGACAGAAAACTTGACAAAAATGTTAACTGGCCCCATTAAAGAATGAGAGGGGGCTTGCTGTTAAAGAAAAGTGTTAAACCAGTCATCAATTTTCCCCTCTGGGTGCCAGCCACCTTTGCAGTCAGGTAACATATTTATTGAGCACCTATTATGTGCCAGACATTTGTTAAATGTTTTTGTAACATAAATACAGGATTTTTTTCATATACAAGATCAGATGAAACATAAGTTGTAACACTAGAAATTATCTATATAATCTATGAATGACATTATGCACATTTATCCTATATAGGAGGAAAATAATCATTTGACCACTATATCTTTTCTACATAGTCCAATCGTGAGGCAGTGGAAAAAATCTAATATGCATTTCCCCTATCCCAAATCATCACATTCCTAGGCTCATCCAGTCATCCCATTTTTATTCATGAATATACTGTACAAAGAAGACACAGAGACACTCACTGTATTATATTCTGAAATACCCTCACTTCTTTATAGAGGTACTTCATATTCCTCTGAGGTACTTACCCTGTTCACAGACTAATATGAATCACTGAGAGGAGACATCGGAAGAAACATCAACCAGAACAACGGCAACTGATTTCACACATCTCTATCACAAAACAGACCATTGAAGATGGCTAGGACAACATACCTCTGCACTCGGTAAATTATAGAATGACATAGTGATGGATTTGGAATGTTAAAATATTCCAGAGATAAGATTATAAAGTCCCCAGTAACTATATCAAGCATCTCATCATCTAGTTAAAATTTCAAAAATCCTCCACAAAATTTCTCACAGACAGCTATTTCAAAAATAAATTCAGATTGAAGAGAATGTTTTTTCATGACTGAGTGAAGTAACATTTCTTCAGGTGGAGTCTAGGACAAGCATTAGAATCACCATGGACATCTTAAAATGCAAATTCTTGGCTCCCTGTCTTTACCACCTGAATGTAAACTCGAGGTTGGTTTTAATGCACAACTTGAGGAAAGATAGGCTAGTCTGGCTCCTGGATGACCCAGGTGCTTGGGTGCTCACTATTTTCTTGCAGCCTAGCAACAAGCTGGCTCAGCAAAGAGGCTGTGAGGCCCGCAGGCAGAAACCAGAATTGATAACAATAACTCTTCAGGCAACTGGTGTCAAAAGCTTGCTTTTTAAACCAATAAAGTTGTAACCCCAAAAGAAAAGCTCAAAGTTTTCCAAATTGACTATGTGATCCCTGCTCCCTCCCTACTCCTCTGTAAATACCGAGGTGGCAGGAAGTCAGGATCCTTCTTCCAGAACATTTCCCAAAGTGCATCCAGGTGTGCCAGCCCAGGCACAGCTCTCCATGAGTTGGTGAGTGGTTGAGGGATCCTGTGCATTTGGTTAGCTCTGAGTCTGTAAATTTTTGTTTGGGGCCTGTACTCTGTGTGTGTGTGTGTGTGTGTGTGTGTTTTAAAGATTTTATTTATTTATGCATGAGAGACTCAGAGAGAGACAGGCAAAGACACAGGCAGAGGGAGAAGCAGGCTCCATGCAGGGAGCCTGATGTGGGACTCAATCCCAGGACTCCAGGATCGTCCTGGACGAAGGGACGTGCTCAACAGCTGAGCCACCCAGGCATCGCTGTACTGTGTGTTTTTTTGTGATTATTCAGGCCACATGTTGTTTGATAATGCCAAAGTTTGAAAAATACTGTGTATGTATTATATATTTACCTATGATTTGGAGGAAGTAAACAGGCTATCAGAAATCATACCCTTACTCCCATAAATGACTTATATTAGATAGTTCGGAATCATATGAATGAAATAAGTTGCATATAAATGAATACATTGCAGAAATATTTTTGAAAGTTTTACTTAAAGAAATATGTACTTTAAATTAGGTGTTTCCTTAAGCTAAAACTATTAAGTTGCTTTCTGGAAAAATGCAGAAAAGACTTAAGCATATGTGTTGATTCTATGATCTTGATTCAATACATTTATAGCGCAACAGTTCCTGTGTCTATTGAATAAGATTTTGCTTTTGCCAATTAATGTTAGCATGACAAAATTGCAGAGACAATTCTTAAGAAGTTTAAGTAACTCTTTGATGACCTCTGTCAAGTAGGTGAACATTTTGTGATAGTGTCAACAGACTGAAAACGATCTTTTGTTGAGATAAAACCACACATGTCACCATTTGTAGTATTGTGTTCGGAGTACTACATCTGTAAGGAAAATCTAATGTTCTATAGAAATGTTATTTATCAGAAAGATCTTCCCTGACTATCCCATCAAAACTACCACTGTCTTTGCTGGTCCTTTACCCTTGACATGGTATATATGTATTTGCTTATTATGTCTCTTCCACTAGAATGTTAAGTCAGCTCTGTGTTGAGGAGGAATTTTATATCCCAAGTCCAAAACAATGTTTGGCATAGAACATGCATTCAGTAAATACTTGTTGAATGGATGGAAGGTGAACCAGGTTCAGTAAATTTTGGACTACTGCTTATTCTGGATGGCAAAGAAATTAACGCTATGACCAAATACAAGCCATCCCTTCTAAACAACTAGTGACTCATTACTTAGATTCTGGGTAGCATAGATACTGTTGCTTGGTTTGTTACAACAGAAATGTGAAAAAGAGCTAGGGTTTATGATTCAATTCAATAAACAGTTTCATCAAGCTAACTCTGCTCCATAAGCACCCTCATCTGCTAATACTGAAAAGTCCAAAGCCCATCCCCTGGTTTCTGTGACTTTCCTAGAAAAGTTTTGTTTTTTCCTGCTTTCATCACCGTAGTTCAGTTTTGGAATCATCTTCTCATCTTGTGCCTGGTTTTTCTTCTGCACCTGTTGAATCACATGTGGAACTTCTCCTTCATTTTGAAGAAAAACTCAAGCAAATTTGACTGACACTTTAAGGAAGTGGGGGAAATTTCACTTATGGGGGGAACTAGAGCAGTTAGAGTAACAAAAATAACTTTAGGTGAATGTTAAAGAGTCCTATTTATCAATCTCTTTCTGCTACTCCACCATAAGAGTCCTCTTTCTTTCTTTCTTTTCTTTCTTTCTTTCTTTCTTTCTTTCTTTCTTTCTTTCTTTCTTTTCTTTCTTTCTCTTTCTTTCTTTCTTTCTTTCTTTCTTTCTTTCTTTCTTCTTTCTTTCTTTCTTTCTTTCTTTCTTTCTTTCTTTCTTTCTTTCTTTCTTTCTTTTTTCTTCTTTCTTTTTTAAGGTTTTATTTGACAGAGAGAGCACAAGGGGGGGGGGGGAGAAGGGAGGCAGAGGGAGAGGAAGCAGACTCCTCTCAGAGCAAGGAGCCTAGTGAGGGGTTCCATCCCAGGACCCTGGGATTATGACCTGAGCCGAAGCTTAACTGACTGACCCACCCAGGTGCCCCAAGAGACTCTTTTCATTGGTTATTTCATTCTTATGGTTTCTCTTTTCCTGTCACCTCACATTCCTGGTGTCCTCCCTCTGAGATGGCCTTCAGAGAACTTCACATTCTTCTCCCTGTCTTTGGTTCCTACTCCCAGACTCAGCTCTGGATTGGTGTTTTTGTTTGCTTGTTAATACTTAAATTCATCAAGGTGCTCAGCAGAAAAAAAGCAAAACACACAATAAATTCCAACAACCAACTTCCTTTCCTAAGATCCATTTTCAAAAGAGATGCAATTGTTTTAGTTACGAAAAATGTGCTAAGGCTAGCTAGTTCTAGGGAATACAGTGCACTTCATGTTAGACCAGCCTGAAGTCTTTGGAGAAAACAGTGGACAGCTTAGGTGTAAAAGAGCTACCATATTTTTGCTGGTATTCCATTGTAATAGAAAGGAAATTAACATTCATTAAAGGATTGCTATATGTGGAGCACTATATTTCTTCCTTACAAATTTATTGAACCCCGGGATCCCTGGGTGGCGCTGCGGTTTGGCGCCTGCCTTTGGCCCAGGGCACGATCCTGGAGACCCGGGATCGAATCCCACATCGGGCTCCCGGTGCATGGAGCCTGCTTCTCTCTCTGCCTGTGTGTCTGCCTCTCTCTCTCTCTGTCTGTGACTTAAATAAATAAATAATAAATAAAATATTAAAAAAAAAAACAAATTTATTGAACCCCTAACATACACCTTGACTTGAAGGCACTTACTAGACCTCCCCCTCTTGTTTTCCCACCCATGAGACACCTGGACTGTCCCTGGGGACTTAGTGACCAACGGCCAGCGACTCCACCCACGCAACTTTACATAGAATTGGAACATCCACTCACTTTTCTCTGGGAGAGTACAAAGATCACCTTGTGAGAAAGTTCAGACCTCTTGTGTTTGAAAGACCGGGCCTTTAACTGCTGTTAAACGTGTGTACGTATAATGTGTTTTAGGACCGTGTTCCTTCTTTGACCAGAGGCGAGCTTCGGAGGACGGTAAACTTTCAGCCAGAATTTGAGGGGATCCCAATCCCTTTTCTAGTCCCAAATCTCCAATCTGAAGAGTAAAATACGTAGGAAGAGGCACAGAAGCTGCTTCCTCCTCGGCAAAGGCCCGGATTCGAGCAACAGCACGCTGGCGGAACAAGGCCGGACAGATGCTGGGGACGCGGGCGGGCGGGCGGGCTCGCTCGCGGAAGCTCAATCTAGCCTGGGCCCGCCCTCGCCGCCCACCCCAAACACCCTCCTGAGCGCTCCCACCTCCCTAGCTCGAGCAGGACTGCGGAAGAGGAAGCAGTCACCGGCGCGCGCGCACAGCCCCTCCCCTCCGTGACGTCGAAGACGCGACGCGTCGCAACGCAGTGCAAACTGGGAAAAAGGGATGAGCTGGGCTGGTTTCCGTCGGACTAGCGAAGGCGAATTCTTCGAGTTGCTGGAAGATGGGCCTTTGGAGGGGAGGCCGGCGTTAGTCAAGCGCTCCCGGCGCCACGGTGAGTGTGGGTCTGGGTCCTGGCCTTTGTTTCTCGGGAAGCCGTCTGCATTGAGACCCCTTTCCTTTCACAAGCTGCTGGTCACCCGGGAGACAGTCCTGTCCGCGGATAGGGGCGGGACAACCCTGAACATGGAATCGGCTTTCAGAGGAAGGGCCCAACCTCGAGTCCTTCCCGCTGCCTGCCTAGGGTTGTCCACGGAGTTTCGTGCAGTTTTTTTCAGGGTTTCCGGTCTTAGAAAGTGGCACTGACCATTCCTCCTTCTTCTACGACACTTAGACCCGACTTTGACCTCCTTCCTCTGGCCTCCGTTTTCTAAATTTCTGCTACCGAGCTACAATCCCAGGCCTTTAATACAACCCCTCAGAGTGTTTCCCAGCCCCTTTTCCGTCCCAGTCAAACTTAGTTTTAGAGAAGTCCGAGTATGAGATTAAAGAACCTATACGCTCATCAATTAAAACCATGACTTCCCCAAATAGAAGCTTTAATTTGCTAAAAATGTGACCTCTCCTAGAGCTGTGGGAAAAGTTAATTTCACCTCCACTCCACCTTGGAAATATCAGCACCCAATCGCAGTGATGTTCACTTATACATAAAGCTGCAGACTACACTTTAGGGTTTAATTCTTTCTCCAGTTCATTCTGTGACCTTGAAGCAAGTCATTTAATCACTAACAAAATATTTAGCTGAAGGAATTTAATATTTGTTAAGCACCCCGAGGGGTTCAGATGAAAGGAATGTTACTGTTTCTGAATCAAGCAGTTTTAGTTTGGTATATCTTCTTGTGCAGCCATTACAGATGTCAAGTGGTAGTAGTTAAGGAACTGTACCAAATCTAGGCTTGCTCTGCCGCTTTGCTATGTAAGCAGATTTTGCATTTCAACAGATTCTGCTTAAGGTTCATTGTTGAATGTCTTTCCTGATGGATTTGGATAATTTGTCATGACTTTACAGTACTGGGCCATTTTATCTGAAAGGTGGTGTAGGTTGTGCTATGCCTTTATCCTATTGCTGTGACTGCCTTGAAATGTGTATTCATTTTCTTGTGACACACTGGGTGCATCTTTAAAATTAGATAGTAAGAACACTCTAATAGTAAAAAAACAAAAAACAAAAAAAAAAACACTTGTTATTAATCACATAAATATGCATTCATTGCACAAAAGTATGTAGGATTGTATCGTATTCTTTGAGAACAACTAACAAAAACATTTTAAAGATGTCTTTCTAGCATTTATCTTTATTTACTTGACCTTTGTTAATTATTATGGCTATTTGTTTATTAATATGAACACTTTGGGAAAGATCATGAATGCCTTTTGTAAAGTAAGACAGTTGGAAAATAAAAACAGCACATCATATTTTTTCCATAGAATGTCTAGCATTATATTTTCATTTTGAATTTTTCTACATGAAGATAGTTATTTTTGTAGAGATTAAAGAAAAAATATGCCCATCAAGTATGAGTTGCTAATAAAGTTGGATATACTTAAGGAAAATTTTTTTTTTAAAGATTCTATTTATTTATTCATGAAAGACACACAGAGAGAGACACAGGCAGAGATACAGGCAGAGGGAGAAGCAGGCTCCATGCAAGGAGCCCGATGTGGGACTCGATCCGGGGTCTCCAGGATCACACCTCGGGCTGCAGGCGGCGCTAAACCTCTGCGCCACCGGGGCTGCCCCAGGAAACATTTTTTTAAAAAAAATTTTGGTTATTGTCCCTATTACCTATTGCTATATAACAAATCACTCTTAAAAAGTAGCTACAAGCTATTATGCTTTGTCTTTTATATTTCTCTGGGCTAACTGGAATCAGTTGGTTGGGCCTCACTTAGAGTTTCATGCATTTGTGGTTAGATAGGTAGCTAGGGTTGGAGTCATCTGAAAGCTTAACTGAGCTGGATTTTCAAGATGGCTCATTTGCATGGATCGCAGTTGATGTTGGCTGGGAGTGTAGCTGGGGATGTTATGTGGAGCACCTGCTCATGGCCTCTTCATGGGGCTTGGACTTCTCATAGGATGAATTTGAGTTTCAAGAGCAAGTATTTGAAGAGACAGAGTGGAAGCTCTCTCTTTTGCTTGGACCCAGAAAATTGGCACGGGATTACTTCCAATATTTTCTATTAGAGCAGTCAGAGGCCTCTGCCCCACCAGATGATAGTTCTTTTTGGAGAGAAGAACATCAAAGAATTTTTGGCCATCTTTAAACTACTGTAATTTTATTGATAAAGTTGTATTTATAATGTTTGGATTTAATAGTAGATGCAGAATAAGGTACACTTCTGATTTCTTTAACCGTAATACTTTGTATCTTCATAGCGCATTATACTTTTTAAAGAGCATTTTTCTCTGTGGGCTTCTTCATTTGATACCTGTGAGAACTCTGCAGAAGCAGACAAATTGTTCCCATTTTGCAGATGAAAGTAAACTGAAGAGTGGCAGTGGTGGTGTCCAGGATTTAAGGAATTTGCCCAAAGTCATGTGATAATAAATGGAGAATGAGACTAAGTCCTGCAATGCTTTCATAATATAAAGCTTAAGAATACAAATAATGATGTGAATCTGCATGTCTTTCTAATATAGTGAAATGAAATTGTTACACATTGTAATACCAATTACAAAACAAATTAAATAGTTCTTTAAAAAGTTATGGGTCTAGGGGCACCTGGGTAGCTTGTTTGGTTAAGTGTCTGCCTTTAGCTCAGGTCTTGATCTGAGGGTCCTGGGATCAAGCCCCAGAGCCAGCTCTCTGCTCAGCAAGGAGTCTGCTTCTACCTCTCTCTCAAATAAATAAATAAAATCTTAAAAAAAAAAAAAAAAAAAAAAAAAAGGTTATCGGCCTAAGAATCTTGAAGGTTTTATTTTAATTTTCCAGTTACAGAATTTTAAAAATGATAATGATTTCTCATAACTTTGATATATTGGAAATTATATGACTTAAAAGGTTGATTTCAGTTAGAACCTAATTGTCATCTTCATACTGTTTCACTACTTCTAGTAATATATTTTTATCCATTTTTTATGTCCATGGATTTCTGTCTAGACTGCTTGTTAGAATTTACCCAAGGAGCTTTCAAAAAAATACCTGTGTGCAAGTCCCATTCTGTGAGATTCTGGTTTAATTATTTAGAAGTGGGTTCTGGGCATCAGTATTTTGTAGTTCTGTAGCTGATACTAATGTATGGCTAGGAATGAGAACCATGTCTTTTTTTTTTTTTTTTCCTTATGTACTGTGTTCTGGCTCCTTACTCATCTATTTTGCATATGCTTAAAAAATTGAGACAAAGAGGGAGAGAATATATGAAATGGATTAAGGTTATAAATGTTAAGTAGACACCTATTATGGAAAAGTTACCCTTCTTTTTTTTTCCTTGGAATAGTCTTAATAAAAGCTATAGATTTTGGCATAGTTTGTTAGTACCTATATGATGGTACTTTGCTTTGTATTAACATTGTGTATTTATCCTACATCTTAAGAGGTAGAAACTTCGTTAGGAAGTATATTCCTTTTTCTTCTTTTCTCTTTTCTTTTCTTTTTTAAAGTAGGCTCCACACCCAGCATGGAACCCCACACACACAGGGCTTGAAATCACAACCCTGAGATCAAGACCTGAG